>NC_079426.1:17826938-18016938 GCF_026213295.1 Gadus chalcogrammus | reverse complement strand
AGAACAACAAAAAAAACTTTTTTCGCCTGCTGGAAATAAGTCTTGGGTCAATAAATAATTGATATCTCCGAGGTATTTTATGCAACAGTGGATGCCGCTGTCTATAATGAATGAATTGTCCCTACAGGGGGCCTCTGAGGGACCTGGTAGTCACCTGCGGTATAAAGCTAAACTGCAGATGAATATGTTTGAAATATTTAGGAAGTTGGTGGTATTTAGATAAACTGCAGATGAATGCCTGTGAAATATTTAGAGAGGTTTGTCTGATCATATTGGGAAAACAAAACACTGTGATGCAGCACTAGTTCACCCAAAATATGGTGTAAATGATACCATATCCTCAGGTGGGCCCAGAATAAAGGATCATACAAACACTTTTATATTATGAATGTAATAATGTAATATATATTATTTCTGGCCTAGTCTGCCATAAATTTGAGACCATCATGGCAGTTGGACACTTTATAATGTAATGGATTTTGTAATAGTACAGAATAGGTTACCTGATTGTAAGTCAAGATCATGGCCATCTTAATGATTTTATTAAGTAATTATCATTACGGGGAATATGGAAAAGTAGGTATCCCTCAAAGTATGATGAGGATGTTTGAATGAGTACAATGTCATTAAGCTTTATGTTAAACTTCTCTGCCATGCTACTTTGACTTGTGTCCGCCTGCAGCCTTGTGCTAAAGCCTAAAAGTTAGAATAGACCTGTAAGCGTACTCTATGAACTGGTCAGTGGCCATTCATAAAACTGCTTCTTGATTTACAACAAATTTAAAATAATAACAAAAAGGGAAGAAACAATGAACTTACAAACATGCATGCATGCATACATACATACATACATACATACATACATACATACATACATACATACATACATACATACATCCATCCATCCATACATACATACATACATACATACATACATACATACATACATACATACATACATACATTCATACATACATGCATACATACATACATGCATGCATACATACATACATGCATACATTCATATATACGGTACATACATGCACACATACATACACACATCCCTGCATACATAAATACATAAATACAAAACTGCATAAATACACAAATACATACAGACATACATGCATAAATACATGCATAAATACATAAATAAATACAAAAATGCATATATACATGCATACATACATACATACATACATACATACATGTATATATACAAAGATCAAAAACATAGACACATTTTCGCCGAGAAATATTGTTTCACAAAAAAATAGATCCATATATTTTGCATGTTAAACAATAACAATCCTCCTAAAATTTCTGTCTCAATTGTAATGCTAAATTGTCCTTTATTACAATTATTGACATTGTAGTATCACTATATTGTTTATTCATTTCATTCTCAGAAATGTATTTGCGTTTTCTTTATTGTTTCATAAGCAGGATTTGTCACAATTAATTGTGTTTGCTGTCTATTTCTCGTGTGGGATAGGATGCACCATTGCACCTAATTCATCTTCCTATGCCAGAACAAACGTAGAAAGTGTGCTGTGCAAGTTCACCAAAGCTCGAAGAGACTGTCGAAAACTTTTGACACCGAGATTGCTGCAGTCGGCTCAAGATTATTGCCCCGGTCCCATGTGGTACAGAGAAAAAATAGTACAGGTTAAAAGGTAATTTCTAAACCAACCAATTGGAAAAACAATGGGCGTATAGGTACTCAATACACAGTGTGCTACCTTCCAGGGGCTCTGAAGAAACGTCCAATTAAATTACATACCCTGTGGAAGGAAGAAGGATTGAATAATATCAAATTCCATTTTCTCTATTTACTCATTGAACTTTCTCTTTTTATGCATCATTGACATTCAAACATTTATCCACAAATGCCTGCTATACATAGATACATATGCCAACAAACACACACACACACACACACTTGCACACCCCGTTGACAATGTCCTTTCGTCTTTGAAAAATCTTTAGTCATCAAAAAAGAATCATGCATTAATGCAATTACAATTTAGAATGAATTCAAAGAGAATACATTATCGGGCTCTAAGTATAGCCCCAGTGTAACCTTTTAATGAATACATGAATCCTTTGAATAGGATTGTGTAGATCTCAGTGTCTGATACGTGCTTGAGTAATCTCTGGGACGAAGCGGTTGGATTGCTCTTCGGTTGCGACCACACGCACACCTTTGGAAACATCAACGTGTGCCAAGTATGAACGTATGTGTGTGTACCATATGTTTTGGTAAATGTGTGTCCACTGGTGAATCCTTGATTTGTTTTCCGTTGACGAGCAGGAGGGGTGAGTCAGAGCTACTGCTCCTCAGGTTTGATGGTAACAGATTTCCCCTGTTGCTCGGAGCAGATAGACCCATGTGAGCAACAGGATGAACCCACGCTCAGAAATCGTGTTTGGACGTCTCCGCGTGAGAAACAGATATAAGACGGATTAAAGAAATCCAAACACGGAGATGTTTAGTGGAAGGCAAATGAGGCAAATGAGGTCAAGGATCCAGGTGGACCATGAAGATAACCACAGCTGAACATAATTGTTCATTAGGACAGGTGAAGCCATAAACATTAACAAGACACTAAGCACATATACTGTATATATATATATATTTTATCTATATGTATAATTCCTATTTTTTTCTGCTTGTCTAAAGAAACGAAAATATTTTGTAGTATACTCTACCAGGATCACTTGCACACTCACACTCTCTCTCTCTCTCTCTCTCTCTCTCTCTCTCTCTCTCTCTCTCTCTCTCTCTCTCTCTCTCTCTCTCTCTCTCTCTCTCTCTCTCTCTCTCTCTCTCTCTCTCTCTCCCTCTCTCCTTCCTCTCCCCTACTCCTCCTCCCCAAGACTACGGTTGATTCTATTCCGGTATGTCCTATTGCCACACATCGTAGTTGTGCATTTAGGCTTTAATGTCTCTTTAGGTCCGTTGAATTGCAACAAAAGCATACGTCTTGAACTGTTACTGAGTCAACTGGATATTAATCTGTTTCTTGTTGCTGTCTTTACACATTAGGACAGGGATATCACTAAAGGCAAAGACAATGCAGTTAATTACCCTCCATGTTTTTCTCATCGTATTCAGAACTAAAAACTATACCTATACTATGATACTTTTAAACCTATTGTACCATTTCCTTAAGGGCTCCCATTGTAAATGTGTGTTTCATATATTGGATAACGAAGAGCTTGTTGAAGGAAAGAAGAAAAGGGTTTCATCCTAATCACATCATCAATAGTGCTATAGTTGTGTACCTAGCGGTATGATCAGATAATCATCAGCCGTGTAATCACTCAACTGTTTTTTAACCCTTATTGACCAAGGCAAATTCACAAACACACACACACAAACACACACACAGACACACACGTGCAAATAAACCATAGGTAAAAACTTGTCTTTTTGACTTCATTAGAGATTGATTTAATGTTTTAGTACTGGCCTGTTTACAGCTTTTTCCTTTTGACGTTCGCGTTAAATGCAATTAGTTCTTCCAGTTAACCTGGACGCCTTAGGAGATAATCTTTTAAACATTTTCATGAAAATGTCATTATCTATAATTGACACATGAGTACCGGCAATTACAGCTGTTTAACTTTCCCTCCCTTGAGGACTTCGTCCAACCCATCACATGCCTATGCTGAGGACGTTCCTGTTGACACACACATGCATTTACCACAGTAACACAAACACCTGTGGGCACATCCACTCATGATCAGGATGAATGATTCATGAGAGAAAGCGCAGTAATATATAGGAACGAGAGGCGTGTTGAGCAGAGGCGGATGCAAAACGCGGGGAAGATATAGCGGGGATAAATATGAATCACCGCTCAGAGGGTTCCTCCCCACCCCCAGCTCAGACAGGGCCAGCCAAGCATGCCAGTGGGGCTGATGAGAGGAGGCTGGGCGGGGGATCGGTAATGGCTATGAATGAGGGTGGGGGGGGCTCCAGAGGTGGGTGTCCTGGGGAAGCAGAGAATGAGTAGGCAGGGTGTGTGTGCCGTCCGGGATACCCTGTAGAATCCCCCTCCCCTCCCTGATGCATCCCGCCCAAACACACACACATGTCCCGCCCCCCCTCTCCAATAGGCCCCCTTCCAGTCCTCTATTCAAAAGGCAATAATTGCATCATTTTTCAAGGCTCTTGCCTGTGTCTGGATGCGAGACTTGGCCCATTAATCAAACTAATGGAGAAGTAAGTGATTTCAAAATATAGGCTTTGCTCAAGCACACCCCATCACCATTGCCAGGACCCCCCAACACACACACACAGACACACACACACACACACAGACACTCACACAAACACATGCATGCATACACACACACACACACACACACACACACACACACACACACACACACACACACACACACACACACACACACACACACACACACACACACACACACACACATGCTAGACAGACACACACACACGCACGCACACACACATACATACACACATACACACCCATGTTGCATTTTGAAACACTACCTATGCTTCCTCCTCTCACTGCCAGTAGGATCATGATGCATTCTCCATTAGGATCATTCATAAATCTTTAATATATATAAAACATCTGACCCACTTTTGGCCTGGTTTTAATTTCCCTCACCATGGGTATGGGTTTCTAGCCAATGGCCAACCTCCCTTCATAGCGGCCTATGAAGGGGCAGTGAGTCAGACACATTTATTGATCTTGATGAGATAGATTCAATTAACATGTTCCTCAGGTTTATCAAAAAGCTTTTTCTCCCTGTGCGGACAGAGACAGAAAGCGAACTCTGTCTCCCTGCTGCTACTGTGCACCTACCTGCAGATTGAATCATTTTAAGTATTTTTTATTCAATAATTAGGCCTACCGCCTATTTAAACAAAATTAACATATTTTCCTATTCAGATTGCGATGACCATGATCTGAGGGAAGACACATCAGCAGTTACATATTTTTAATTAGCTTTCAGAGCCACTGTAGGCAGTTCACTCTTTGCTGTTATCACCCTTGTGGAGTTTGCTGTAAATAAATTAGTTGATTCAACAGATGTGAATGCATAATCACATTGAACAACTTACCCAGATGCCACCCTGGCTATTACCTCTCCTTGCTTTCTGCAGTAAAGAACAGTTCTTTGTTGAAACGTCTCGAATGACCCCTTAGCATCGGTCGTGTGGTATTCCAAGCTAATGGTGCCGCCGTCACCGTTCCCTCCTCCCCCTGCCCTCTCTCCTCTCTCCTCTCCCCTGTGTGGAATCGCTTTGTATGCACACTGCTTGCTCTGATACCACACCCAATGTCACACATCTCAAAATCTCTGGAAATTAGCAGCACACACACACACACACACGGACACGCATACACATCTATGCATGTGTACAGAAAAACACACCCATATATGAATGTGTGCACTTACTCACACACACACAAGTGAAGTTACCCTCTGACATCCTCACTCCCACTGGTGAAGACACGGGAGCATGTCTCTCCCGATGTCTCTGTAATAAGGATGAGATTCATGTTCATCTCTGGCCCATTCTGTTCCCTCTTTCCTTTGTTGCTGCTTTTGTAGTTTTGTTTGGGGTCTCGTCTCGAGTGCTCACCCCTGCTTGTCAGAGCTAGAGCCTATCGCGTCAGGTCTAGCCTAGCACATCAGGCCTAGCCTAGCACATCAGGCCTAGCCTAGCACGTCAGGCCTAGCCTAGTGCGTCAGGCCTAGCCTAGTGCGTCAGGCCTAGCCTAGCGCGTCAGGACTACCGTAGTGCACCAGGCTAGAGCCTATGCGTGTCAGAGCCAGAGTTTAGCGTGTCAGGGCTGGAGCCTAGTGTGCTGACCATAAAAATAGAGGGTCTGGCTAGAGCCTAGCACGCAGGGCCTTAACCTAGCACATCGGGGACAGAGCCTAGCTTATCGGGGCTAGAGCCCAGCGTGTCGGGCCTAGAGACTAGCATCGGGCCAGAACCTAGCGATTTGGGCCTGCCTTCTGACGGTGACCTGCAAGTAGAACTTGGATGGTATCGGACCAAGACTGGAGGCAGAAAAACGATACTGTGTAGACAGAGTATAACTTTTGGGCACTCCAGTCAATAAACATGGCATAACAAACCGCAAGGCGCTGCTTGCAGATCAGGATTCAGCATCAGAATCTGAAATACTTTATTGATCCCCGAGGGGGAATATCGATGCATGTTGCAGTTGCTCCCGTTTAAGAATATACATGGATATAGAAGCGTAGAAAGAATAAGAAAATACTCAATTGTAAAATTGTCTGCGATGTATAGGGAAAATGCAATGCCAGGCAGTCTTTATTCGGCACATATATCCTGACAGGGAGATGCAGGTCTTGAATGGAGCTGACTTGACTGGATGACGCCATCGCTAGCATTCCCAACAAAGCCACGTGAAATAGTGGGGCAGGTTGGTAGTGGGGGATAGTGGCGTTCAAAGCCCTCCCTGCTCCTGTGAGCAGAGTGTGCTCCATAGACGAGTGGTACCAACTTTCACCGTGCGGAAATACAGTCTGGTATTCAGTGGAACGACCCATCAGCCATTTGATGAAATAAAATATAGAGCAAAAATAATTAGATACCTATCCTACAATATAGTTTAAAACAATGTAAATACAAATGCTGGGAAATATATACACATTTTATAAGGTACAAAAATTGTACAAGCAAGAATATTGGCTAGTCAAAATGTACTTTTAAATAAATGCAGCCGATTATACCAGCGTCTTTCACAGTTTAATTATTAAATTGCTGTGCGCAATTATTATAATTTTGTTTGTAATGTTATTTCTGCTTGATTTTGGTTGAATATCTTATCGATGTGAATGTTTTCCACGCTGTCTAGAATGTGTGCAGATGGGGATTGTCGTAGATTGTGCAGTAAGGCCTCAACCCCCCCCCCCCCCCCCCCCCCCCCCAAAGGCCTCGATTGTATCTGTGATCGTTGACCGCAGGTTAAACAGTTCGGAGACCAAGGGTCATGTCAGCGCTGCAGGGTTAAAGTCAAAAAAGCAGTTTTCCTGTCCAGAGATCTTCTGTCTATGTATTCACAGCTCAGATAGGCTCATGCTGACACCCACACAGACCACTTTAGCTTGATAGCAATGTCAGGTCATAATTATACAGGAGGTAATTGTAATTTCCTAACATCGGCTATATGCAAGGAGGACAATTACTGAGTCATCCACTTTTCAGAGGGTGGATAGGCCAGTTTTATTAGTCTGATAGAAGAGCAAAACAGAGAAGAATGTGTGTTTTTCCATTTAGTGTCTTAGTGGCTTGGTGTTGACAGGGTTAAAGTAATATACTCTGTGGCACTAATAGCATTTTGATTGTTTGAGTAAATTTAGGTCATGTCTTGGTTTGTACTGAAAATGCCGGCTATATAATCTGATCTGAGTCGTAACAGAGAATAACCTTGTTTCCGTGACTTTTATCCAGCTTTGATTCAAGCCTCCGGAAGGTTAGCTCATTGACACTACACTGCAGAACGTCAACAATATAGTTATTACGTTACCACTGGAGCTGGCCTGTGTGTCCTTAATGTTTCTAAGACACATAATCATAATTATAATAAAACAATAATAATAATATTATGATTTATAATAACAATATCAAAAACACAAATACGGGTGCTTTATTTGGGCTGAACACCCAAGGCTATGTTTTGGATCATAATATACTCATACATATATATCCATACAAACATTGGCAGTTGGTTATCATTTGGGGGGAATCAGCAGTAGGAGCTTCCCTTTGGATTCCCGTCTGATTGGTCCTCTCCTCTTTTTCCCGGCTCACTCCCGTTTCCTGTGTCTCCTGTGTGGGGACAAGCTTCTAAGCCGTGGCTGTGAGGCTGTGGGGCCATTCAAGGGGCCTTCTGCGTTTACCTGTTTGTGAGTGAACTCATTTAAAGTCTGTTAGTTCCGCACTGGGAGGCAGCCATAACCGTGGTGTCAGGTTAATAATTCAAACATCAAAGGCTCAGGTCTCCTAATATGTACCTTTTAAGTGTGACTTTTGGAGTGCGGAAGAACAAGAGTTGAGTTAAGCCCTTCTCTTCCGCTGAGCAGGAAGCTTTCTCTTCGGAAGGCAATATCAGGTATCATTTATTGCATTAACAAAAGGACTCAACCCATTATAGCCATGTATGAGTAATATTTGTTGAGTCATTCTATTGCATAATTTAATATCATATTCAAAACAACAAAATAATACTATCTTATAATTTGCTTTTCCTCGAAATTACAGAAATAAACATGATGGACAGGTACATAGTAGGTGGTTTGTATGTGAGTTGTAGTAATGGTATTTGTTTGCATAAAAAAGCTAGAGCAAACTGGTCTGGTAATGCTTGCTCTATTATGTCATTTGGTTATTGTCTATTTTTCCTCTGTTATGAAGGCTTTGGGATGTTTTAACTGTAATAGTTAGTAAAAACGGTTAGGTTAAACCTTTTAGTATCACTCAGTAACTGAGGAATCAGGAGTCACATTTTTGAAGTATTTCCTTTTAGGTAGAGAGGCGTTGTTTATGCACTGACTTAAGGGTAAGTTTTAGAAGGATAGCTTAGCATAATGTACTGCCAGTTTCTTCGGATATTTAGTTTGGAACTATGTACTCTATTCAAATGTGTGTGCTTCATCAGGTCCATGGGTGGTCCAGGGTGTGTTATTTGCAAACGTTATGTATTAGTAGCAGGAAGGGGCTGGCTTTGAACCCTATGTGTCTGTGTGTGCGTGTGTGTGGGGGGGTGGTCTTTGTTTGCTGAGTCTGCATGTTGTACCTGTGTTGACACAGGTTAGCCCCGGTGCTTCCTGACACATCAGAAGCTGGCGCATTAGAAGTGACTTGTTAAATTAATGCCTCCTGCCTGTGCCCTTGACACCGCTGCTGTGCCCTTGTTCTGACTCTATTAATTCTTTCTTTTTTTCTACGTCCCCTGAGTGCTGCTCTGTGACTTCCCCATTGCTCCTGAGAAGGAGTTAAAAGCAGAGGAGCAGTGGTCCTTTCCCCCCGGGGGCAACATTTCCAACAACATTTATGGGGACTTACATCTATTTCAATCAAGTGTTTCCCGTAATATATTTTAAACCTATCTTTCTTGATTCATCTCTAAAGAGCTTAAGAGCCAAAACATCTATAGAGAGAGAGAGAGAGAGAGAGAGAGAGAGAGAGAGAGAGAGAGAGAGAGAGAGAGAGAGAGAGAGAGAGAGAGAGAGAGAGAGAGAGAGAGAGAGAGAGAGAGAGAGAGAGAGAGAGAGAGAGAGAGAGAGAGAGAGAGAGAGATGCTAAAGCACATGACTAATGGATTCTTGATTCTGGGTAAAAATACTCACGTTAATTTCTTCAAAAGCTCCTTGTTGGGGGTCCACACACACAGACACACACACAGCTCCTCAACTCACACCCATACACACACACGCACACACTCACATTCTCGCTACACACCCGGCCACACACATACAATGCCTGTCAAAACACACACACATCACGCAACACACACACACACACACACACACACACACACACACACACACACACACACACACACACACACACACACACACACACACACACACACACACACACACACACACACACACACACACACACGCACACACACACACACACATTGTCACACGTTATCACAAAATGGAAAAAGATTTTAAAAAGAATCTTGCCCCGGAGCCACCATTTATTTCTCCTATTCCATTTCCTGTATTGTAGCGTCGCAGTCAGCCGTCCAGCCTCCTAAGGAGAGCATTAGTGATTCCACTCATGGCGCGGCACTGCCGGTGGGAAAGCTGCAAGCCTGCGAGCACCGAGCCCAGCCCTGCGTGCCCTGACAGATGGGAGAGGTGATTATGTTTAATGTCACCACCAGCGCAGTGTATTCCTGCTGGAAGGACGTCCAGCACGGGTACACTGACAGGGGGCCACGGCAGGGGGGGGGGGGGGGGGAGATCTCTGTCGTTAGATTATGTCTATCATTACAAGCTAGGCCGCGCACTGCCTTCACCTGAATAAATACCCCCCTGGCTTTGCTAATCACTGTCAAGGCTTTGTGTAATGTAGGGTCGGGGTGACGCACGCTGGCCTCGGAGGGGAAGCAGTCCCAGATTTCTGACGTGTGTGTATGAGTGCATCGCAATGGGAGCGCATCCGTACTGTAGCGCCTTTTAATTGTCCTTATGGACATAGGAGACTGCGCTTGCATGCGCGTCTGTGCCTTACCTAACACGGCCTGCCCAAACCCAGCTACCTCTCTGATGTCACCGTACCCCAACTTTGTATTCAATCGGGTCGCCGAAAAACGTTGGTGGTCCGTGGTTTCCACAGCAACTGTGGGGGCGGCGATGGTGACTGGGGGACTGTTGTGAATATTTCATAACAGACCTCATTACTCCTGACGGACCCCTTTGTTCAGCCTCAAGCAATGAATGGAGAGGACAAGGAGAGGGAGAAGAGACTTGGAAGGTAGGGATGGGGGAGGCTCAGAGGAAAACCCCTTTTCCCTCACAACATTGTCAAATAAGTGTGCTGCAGTAATAAACTTTTCCAATAAAGGCCTTTACTGTAATAACAGGAGGAGATGGTTTTTCAGTCTGCCTGCCCTTTAAACGGTGCTGTTGGACAGCATTAGCGAGGACAGCGTTAGCCAAGCTGCGTCATGCAAGGTACATAAATAGCTGGATAAGTGGATGAAATGATGGATAGATGTAGAAAGGTGAATGGAAAGACAGAGAGATAGATATCAACAGATGTGTGGAATGGTGGACGGATGGTGAGATTGGTAGTTAGGTGGCAGGTAAATGGGGTATGGTCGATGGAGCGATTTATAGATGGACAGATGTCGATACAATTGCATTTGATGAATCAAAGGTGCCCTATAGCAGGCATTTCGCTGTGGACGACAGGGGGAGGGAAAGCCTCTGATGGGTTGATGTTTTTCCCGGCGACTGTTGTTCCGTGGAGCATCCAGCGGCTGCAAGGTGTTGATAGCAGGAGCATCATCTAAATGATGTGCTTGTTGGCAGGGGATTTGCCATGCTTCATTAACAGAATGATCTTAGCTTAGTTAGCTATCAGCCGAAAACCGTAACCTGAACAAATGAGAATGGTGTGACTTTGCATATTTGTGGAGAGGGAGCTTGTGACCATATGTTTGTGTTCATGTGTGTCAAACGTAATATACAATAAACTACAATACACCCCAATCAGGTACCAGCCATTAGTGTTTTGTTACTGATTCAGTTGTGAAAAAATACGACAAACCACATGAGGCATTCATGCAATTATCATATTATACCGACAGATCTTGTACAATTCAGCCCCTATACAGTCCATTGTGCCTTGGCTGCTTGTAGAAAAGGATGTCCTATACTGGGAGAACGGACGGACACATGGATGGATGGACAGATGGATGGGTGGGTGGATCCACAGATGGGTGGAGGGATGGACTAATAGATGGATGGACAGATAGATGATAGGACAGATAGATTGGTGGGTGGTCGGGTCCATAGAAGGGTGGAGCGATGGATGGTGGGATGGATAGACAGATAGATGGTTGGGTGGGTCCACAGACGAAAGGATGGATGGATGGTCGGATGAATAGCATTCTCCACACATTTGACATTTGCAGTAAATTCTTCTGCCAGAAGTCCTCCGTCCCCTGTCCGCCGTCAAGGCGTACGATTAAAGTGTGTTGGTTTGTCTGGCTGGCGGTCAGCTGGCATCCAGCTGCAGTAGAAATGCCTTGGGCTGCTCTATGATTACTAATATTAACCCTAGCCAAGTGTACAGGGTTTATCAATGCGATATCATGCATCCGCTCTATTTCTTTCAAAACAACTAATATGGCCCTCAAGCCTCACACATCTCAGTGGTGACAACCTTCACTGAGGTAAATGGAAAAATGGAAATGCATTACAAGAAAATTCCTCTGCAAGACAATTGATATAATTTATGGTCTTGGATGGATTTGGAGGCTTTGATGCGATTACACATACATTTATGCTAAATCATCTTAGGTGTGATTAGAAAAGGTTTGATCAAGAAAATTAATTTAAGAATAGCTGGCCACACATGGGGGCTTTTGTGTTTAAGTGGTGTTGGTTGTGAATCCTAATGGACAAATACATAATGTAGGTTGGATCTCCCTCGTCTTAGTTTACAAGGGATCTTTTCGCCGGTGTCTTCTCAAGTTCAATCTTATTAAACCAGAGACTCCTCATTTTTATAGGCCTATAGGGCTTTTTAAAGTCAAGACAGCTGCTTCACACTTTTAGCCAAAAATACTGAATGTCCTTTTTTCTTTTTATTATATCTAATCACCGTGCCAACAATCGATCCGTCCCCCAGTACTAAGGAATAAGTACTGAAGGAAGAGAATAAAAGCACCTGTCCTCATTATACCTGATGCAACACGCAGACTTAGTCACGTTGCGTCGGGACGCCTGGCGCCCGTTAAATACAAACACGTTGGGCCTTCTGTAAGAGGAGCTCAGAGGGATTTATTTGTTCATTCCTTGTCTATACGTAATTGATTCGCCCACAGCACATTGCACGGATATGTGTTTGAATGGATTTGTGGCACAGGTCTGACTTGGTAACCAGGGGCGTCTGATAGTACAGTGTTGTATTCCCAATGAAGGTCTAATCTTGCGACTTCCAAGGCAAACCGTTGGTTAATTCTTTCTTTCTGAAGGCTACTGATAACCTCACCTGCTATTTAAATTGATCAAGTCCTTATGCAAATAAAAATTAAACACTGTCTGAGGTTCCCTTGAGGTGGCTTCCTGCGGTCAGCAGTCTTCACCTTTAAATCAGCGTGTTCCTTTCAGCCATTCGGTTTTGACTTTCAACAAAACCAAATGGCCCAGCTGTTAGCCATTTAGCAACCTGCGCTAACTGACTCTGCGTGGTATCCATTATGCTTTTTTTTTTGCATTACAGGGAACGGTCTATGCTTCTGCTTATCTTGGTTCATGGCAGAAAGCAGCATTAGAACCTGCACTTCTTCTAATATACACACACACACACACACACACACACACACACACACACACACACACACACACACACACACACACACACACACACACACACACACACACACACACACACACACATTCACAGCTTATTCTCATACCAGATCTTGTTGAACAGTTGGAGATGGTCAAGTGATAGCAGACATGAAATTATATGAATTCCTGAAACACTTATTTTAGTTTTTCCATGACCAAGTGCTGTTGTTAGTTGATTGAGTAGAGCTTTTCAATTGCCAAAAAAGGGGTGCACAAAACTTTATTTTGCATCTGCATTAGGAGCAGAGCCTGTTGACAGAATTATTTTTACCGCTCAGTTTATCTGAGGTAGAACACTCAGAAGAGGAGCTGTTAAATGTGCCGTCTATTTTGGCATTTATTGTGTTGTCATTTAAACACCCCCACACCCGCTCCCTCTCACACACGAAAACACACACACACACACACACCCAATCAGACCGACAGATTTGGGTGAGTGCAACGAACCATGAGTGCCAACTTCCGCCTTAATTTCGGAGGCTGGAGATAAGCATTTCTCCCACAGCACGCCCCTTCCTTCTTTCCCCCTCGCAATTTAATGAAATCAATCTCAAACGAGGGCCACATTAAACCTAATCTTGAGTCGTTCAAGGTTAGGGGATCGATTGGAAGCTTTTTGGGGTTGTTCTACACACCGGCACGTATTGATGAGCCATGGGGTTGTTCAGAAAATTCCCTTTAAAAAAAGAAAACGCAAAGCAGGGCTTCACTGTAATAGGCCGGCCGTGGATCGCTGTTTGGCGGTCTCCACTTCTTTGCTTTATAAAATCGTTAAGACACACCACAATACAATTTCCGGAGGGAAGGTGAGGATTTTGGCATTCGGCCGCGGTGAGCATGGCAGATGTCATCCGAGGCAGTGCGGCAGCGGAGTCATTTAAAACAGCCCATTTGCTACCAAGGCTGGCTGCGGCGGATGCGATCAGGTCACGACGAGAATGGGAGCCCGAGGCGGTTTCCAGCGGCGGTGGCAACGACCGCTGGAGCCTTTCCACGGCTGAGTGTTTTTTAATTGGTGCTTGTTTGTTCTTTTGGGTTCCCTCTATTTATCCGATGTGGTCTTGTCTCCTTCTCTGCAGGCGGTGGAGACCAACCTGGCATCAAAGGACAGTCACTGGGTGTATGCTAATGAGGTGAGGTCATCAGGGGTCTCATTTATAACCGTTGCGTACGCACAAAACGGGGCTGAAATTGGCGTACGTGACTTTCCACGCCAAGGTTGTGATCTATAAAAAAAACAACTTGACGGGAAAATGTGCGCAGCCCTAAGCAAACTCTGACCCATGCGTACGCATAGTTTAGAGGAAAAGGAGAATTGGCGACACGGATGGTGTGGTGGTGAACTGAAGTCAGACAGAAGAATTGTAGAGTGAGAAGAACGATAATGTTTCATCATCTCCCTTCATAAATTTAATTTCGACCCGTATCATGCGTTAAATCGACGTAATCAGAATAATTTAAGTCAACTGCGTTATTTCTCAGTTATAACTCCAGAAACATCTCCTTAGAATATAAATAAAAATAAATCTCTATATTTAATCCCGTCACTCCATACTGTCCACTGACGGCGTGACTGCATGGAAAGCATCCGTCCAACATGTGTCAATAACATAATATTTTTATGTGACACTGTAAACACATAATCAAATGTCAATTAAATCACAAGTGTGGAAAACCAAGCCACACTCCTCATCACAATCGTTGTCCGTTACTCTTGATGCTTTTCATTAAGTGTTCTCGGTCAGTCTACCGTAACCCTATAAATACAGAGGTGAGCGCCGTGGTAATGCTGCACCATATGGCACCTCTGGCGGACCATGCAAATGGCAGGATTCGGAGGGAGAGGGTCTTTAGGGACCATAACGATTTATTGGTAGGCTACATAAAAATATGTACCTTTATGTCAGACGAGTCCACTTCTTTTTTAATTCTGGGACTGTGCGCTCCGTGCTACTGACAGAGTTCACTGCTGCAGCAACATGTTGCCGCTCACTCTGCTTTTTGTTGTTGGCGATCCCATCCGTGACCGCCGAACAAAACTACTTTTCGGGCCTCCATCTCACCCACAAGTGTCTCCACTTCAGCCTCCGGGAAATTTCGCTTTTTTGCTTTTCTCAGTACTTCTGCCATTGTTTCCGACAAGACATAATACTTGCATCTGAGTCTTAAGAGTTTTATATGCATCTGGGTCACATGAGTTTTATATGCAGATCGCATTCATGAGGTCATTTGCATTGACCATTTATGGTTAAAAAGGGGCGTGTACAGGGCGGAACGTGAAGCTGATTCAGCTGCGCACACTTGTAGGCACTCTGTGATTTATAAAGCAAAGATTGCGTACGGTGTGCGTACGCAGGGTTTTATAAATCTGAATATTTTTTGGCGCACGCAAAACTTGGCTTTTGGGCGTACGTACACTTTTAGTAACGATCCCACGCATAGTTTTATAAATGAGACCCCAGGGTTTTACTACACTGCGTGCAGCATGGGGGGCCTCTGCAGTGAAGGGCCAGGATTGGCTCGTTGTTCAGATGGCAAACACACACTCCTGACTCCTGTAGCCTGAAGAAGAGCAGCCATTTTGTGGCTTTGTTGCTTTTTGATCTGCTCACATTAATGGCCCATCTTGTTATTTTATCTTAACGGGACTGGGCATTGTCACTGGATTCTAAAACTGTATGTCATTCAGTTTCAGAGTTATTTCGTATTATTTTTGTCTCACACAGACATTCGTAATTAGGTGAGTGCTGCATGCAGCGCTCAACTATTGTTCTTCATAAGTTTTATTCCTTCTTTCTTTCTTCCTTTATTATTCTTATTAACTTTGGGACCTATCTCCTTCCTAAATTTTTCTCCTAGAGACTCCATTCAAATTGTAAAATATTCAGAATAGATTGGAATCGCTCGCTTCGTCTCCGATTTTGTTTTTATATTTTATACTTTTTAAGATATTCTACATGGGAGTCAATGGGAGGACTTCCCATTCTGACACCTGAATTACTTAAAGGTCCCATAAATATTAATTCCCCTAGCCTGCCTATGGTCCCCCAGTGGCTAAAACTTGCATTCGGTGTAAAACGAGCACCAGGTGTTCTGCTCGCCTTTGAAGAAAACGGAGGCTCAAGCGCGCTGATTTGGAATGTGGTCCCATATATCGTCATAAAGGATCTAAGCTCCTCCCCTTTCTCTGCCTTGCCCGCCCAGAGAATTTGGCCCGCCAATGAGACACGACCGCGCGAGCGCCACATGTGTGTGTGTGTGTGATTACACACACTGTAACGCAAGTGTTTGCTGTCGGTTCTTTGAAGTCTCCTGTATTTCCAACAAGACTGTAGTTGGGGTTATCTCAGCCATGGTTGAGAAGGAATTGGGGGGAAAGGAACTTTGGCTTTGACTCCCTGAAGTACATGAACTGCGACATGCCGCCGGGTGCCGCGAAGCACCACCGCCCGGCAGCGGGCAGCCGGCAGCAGGCAGCGCGCGGTTCAGTCTACTTCAGATTGATGTGGAAGTGGAAGAACCAGAGACGTCGGAGAACCCGATGAAGTCGTTTGTGATTCATAATATCAGTTCACACAGCTTTTGGCTGTAATAATATATATTATATGATATAGATATCTATGTATAATATGATATTATTTAGATATAGAGCTCCAGGACTCCCGTGTGTTCTAGAATATTTACAGAATACGGCTAAAGGCTGTGTGCGCCTCGCCATTGCGATACATCCGCTGTAAACAGAGCGCATGGTACCGTGGCTGCAAGCTGCTCAGGGCCACGCCCCCACCCTCCTCCTTGACCCGCCTCGCTCCTCCTCATTTTCATTATAGCTACGGACACCAAAACAGCACAGTTGGTGGAAGCTCAATGTGCGACTGGCTCGGAGTGGCTGTAACTCTGCAACATGGCTCAATTTCGGGAACGTCTTTGAATACTGTGTTAGTTGCCCACTAATACCTATATTAAAGCATCCATAAAATAGCATGTCATGGGACCTTTAAGTCATCGTAACTCGGTCAAATTTCAACCGTTTACGTTGACGCTGGAGCGTGAGGATGTTCAGCAGTGATGCAAGATTGGGCCTTTTTTCCCGCCAGATTGGGCTACTTCTGGAGGACATTCAGGCAGTGTTGCAGATTGGGCGGTTTTTCCCGCTCTATTGGGCTATTTTTAATCACGCAACGGCTCGCTAGTCTCTTAAAGACAGACACACACACACACACACACACACACACACACACACACACACACACACACACACACACACACAAACACACACACACACACACACACACACACACACACACACACACACCCCTTTCAGATTCTTCAGTTCAATTCATTTTACATTTCTGCATTTTTTAGCAATGCCTCGCGTTTTTCATTCAGCTGTCACTTTATTTGTTTCCAATCATTTACATTTTCTTAAATGGTGTGCACGTTTAAATTGTTTACTCCATTTGGACTTTTGTTCAAATCCCTTCATTTGATTTAAGCCATTTAATGTTTCTTTATGTCTTAATCTATGTGGCTCTATTAAAAAATATTTTCAACCTCACTTTGCACGACAGCAGTCACCGTATTTTCTGCAGGAAATGCATTTTCTAGTTATTATTATTTATTTATTTTAATCTTTTTTCATAAGCCCTCATTTCTGCTGATATAGAGGTCATTATGATTGGCCTACACTTAAAATTAACCGGATAAAAATGTTGGGTCACACACACACACACACACACTTGAATTAGTCTGTATCTGTAGGTCTTCTTGAGAAATGAAAATAAGCACTATGATTGTATAGCAGCTCAGTTTTCAAGGAGGATTAAATAACAACACAGCTGGTCTCACCTATGTTTGCTATCCCAGCTTCATTATGTGTGGAGCATGCATCCAGCGTGGCTCTTCCTGCATGCCCAACTGACATCTGTATTTGACTGCGTTAATTAGTGTAAAAATGTGAGAGGTCTGTGTGAATTACACCTGTGGGACCTAGCTATTGATCTTTCTATCTGCCTTTCTGTCTGTCTCTCTGTCAACACCATTTACCAATATCGTCATGTTTATTTCTGAAGCAATAAATATACGGTACGTAATCATGGTGAATGCATATATGTATAATTTTACAATAGGAATATATATTGTTACCAGGGAAAAGTTCTAAATCATCAAAGAACATGGAACAGCTCCATGTCAATGAAATGTAAATCTATGTGGGCCTCTTAGTGATTGTATTATTCAGTTCTTGTTATCTACAAAGCCCTGTTAATTGGGAGAATTCACTTAGTTTGTTTGCATTTAAATGCATCTCTTTCTTCTCTCTCTCTTTTTTTTCTATACAAGGAAATTAATTGGATTGTGTTCCTGCATAGGCCGAACATGGACAATTAAAAAATTCCTGGTTATCGTGGTTGTCATTGAAGCTGATGTGTAAAACCAATTTGTTTTCATTATGATTACCCCAGCATCCTGGATAGTACAGAGATTTACCATTGCAACGATGATATGCAATGCGCTCGGTTCATGGGAATCATGTTTTGACACATTTTATGCAATAGTTACTATAAATTGTGTTCTCAAAATGAGAAACCTGTGAACCACACATGTTCTTTACAGCAATATATGACGTTGGAGAGAGACACAGTATAATTCATTATTCTTGCCCTCAATATCTTTAGAGAGCACACTTCAAAGTTCTAAGAGGCAATTTCAATCGAGCAGAGGAGTGACTGGTGGATTCGTCTCTTTGTTAAATGTTAATGACAACTGAATTAAAAACTTTTGTCACTCTCCCAAATATACCACCCTATATGACTAATTGGTTTTCTCATGTGAACCGGAGCTTTCATAGATGTAAACCTTGCAATGGAATTGTCTTCTCATTTATCTGAATTTAGTTCTCTTCTCACTTCTCACTCCGAATTCCAAGTACACAAACGGGGATGTTTTCATAACGCATATGCAGGCAAGGTCAAATAATAACCAGGCTGAAGCAGCACCTTAGGGTCATCTCATGGGTTACCTGTGTTTTTCTCTTGCAGTAATCAGCTGTACTCAAGCGAAGGTGTGAACGCTACCAATTGCAGGTTTTTGTTTCCCAGCTCCTGCCAACACGGCCCACACATCCATGACCTTCCGTGACTGTATTACAGGAAGCTCGCAAAACAACTTTTTTTTTTGCCGCCTGCCTTGAGGTTTCCTACGCTCCTCTTTATCTCAGTGCATCTAGATCAAGAGACGCTCTATGGTCAAATGATTGCAACTGGACTATGATGATTCAGTGCTGGACTTTACTTCATCGTGGAAAAAAACAGGAGTTTGTCTAGAGTTTAACATTGTGAAGGACGGCTTCTTGACAGCCCCGTGTCCCTTCGCTCTAAATCACCCCGCAAACCAGGGCGCCGCCATAGCTGCCAGCTCACCAACCAGTGTCTGCCACTGACACTGTCACACTGAATCTAGATGGATGGGCCATCCTTGGAGGATTTCTTGTTTGTTTTTTCTCCCATTTTGAAACGAGTGGGGGGGCGGGGTTGGGTGGTGGTGGTGATGGTGGGAGATGTGGGTGACACAGGGAAATATTTGATGGATTAGTTGGTGCTGCGAAGCTTTTAGAGGGTGTGTATGTGTGTGTGTGGGGGGGGGGGGGGGGGGAGTATGACTGACTGATGGCCGTGGTAACCAGCCATCAACCGCCGGGCCCCGCCCTGACACGCCTCTCAACACTTATTTTAGAGTTTGCATTTCATTAAGGAATTAGGTCAACGTTGTCATAGCGTATAGTTGTCTATTCATAGCACTCCAGGTGGTGCAGGAGTACATCAGATAAAAGTACACTTTTATCTGTAATAATCATGAGAATTATTTGTTTCCGATCCCTATAAAATCCAGAAAGTTGGGAAGACTTTGACTTTGGCTTGGATGCTTTCGGTTAAACCTTTTGGCATCTGTGCCTCGAAGCCAATTAGGCATTTCCTATCAAGATTGTAGATTTTCTTCTTGTAATTTGCCATGAGCAACTCGGCAGATCTTAACATTTGTATTCATACTGGGATTCAAAATTAATTCAGAAATTACCTTCCAGAAATGTGTGTCTACAAATACATGCATTTTGATACGGAGCAAAGAAATCTGACCAGATATTACCTGTTTTAACTTTCAACAGTGCATGTGGGTGTGTATGTGTGTGTATCATTTGTGTGTGGTGTGTGTGTAATGTATGCGTGTAGATGGGTTCCTTTTCAACAAAGTTTAAGACTTTCTTGTTTTGTTTTTCTGCAAAGGCTTTGTGTGTGCTTGTATGCGTGTGTGTGTGCGTGCCTGCGTGCATGCATGGGCGTGTGCGTGTGTGTGTTTGTGTGTGGGTGTGTGTGTGTGTGCTAGCATGTCGGTTGTTGAGGCAAACACACTCATTATCCTGCTTATCCTGGGTTTGTTCTTCCTCCCAAACTCCCATAGCTTTTGTGCATAATCCTGCAGCTTCAAAACACACCTTCAATGCAACCTAAACTTCTGTTAGTGATTACCAGCTTTTCATTTATTTCTCGGGAGTGATTAGTAATATTGACTTAGCGACTCAAAGGGGATGATTTGGCCTGTCTGTCAGCAGGGCTTGATTTGATCAATGTATTATGCTGTGCTTCTCTTTCATTAAAAGGCAGCTTTGATGTTTTTGCATCTCCTAGGATAGTAGGATGGTGGGACTGTGGGTGGATATCCAAAGGATACAAGGAACTTCATGCCTAATGAATGCCCTGGCATATTTCAGAGTTGCAACCTCATATGTCCTCAGGTTTTTAGGCTCCTAATCATCCAGTTTGAGCACTCTAAACAAACTCAAGACAATCTGGCAAGTTGAGCTTTAAGAGCTACAGGTTCTCAGCAAATTAACCTAGTAGTGGTTGTTGTCAAGCCTCCAAACATCCTGCAATCAAGACCTGTTATGAATAAACTTGACCTGGCCTCACTTATCTTCTTAAATATCTGAAGCCCAACCATTTCACTGATCACCATGTAATAAATGTTGCACTGGATAAATATATTGGGCTTATTTTCTGAAAGTTGTGAATGTTTCTTCTTGTGACCCACGTTTTCCTATTAACACACTCGCTGCTGTATCTAGTTCGGATTCAGGTTGGAGTTGTGCAGAAGGATATGAAATAGGAATTCTGGCAACATGACGTTATTGTGTGACTGTACATGACCCTTGTTTCTTTCTGAGAGACTCTCGTCTCAATTACCTCCATTAACACTGAGCACCGTCCAACCTAGGGGGCATGACCTCCTTCTCCTCATGTCATGACGATTGACTGTAGATGCTAACAACTTCCATCCGGCCTTCACCCATGACCTCCTCAACGTATGTCCTGTTGCATAGCAGTTTCAAAAACCACAACTCTCAAAGAAGTACGCTTTACATTCACAATTCATGTTGACGGATTGACAGGCAGAGGACGTGTTTCTTGTAAGAGATGAATGAAAGAGCACTGTCAACGCCTGTGATCCACGCTAAAAAGCCACGTAACATAAACGATGGCTGGAGCTGTGTACAAAGCGAGCAGCTCTTCCCGAGTGACACATGTGCTGATGAGTCTCGACTTGGATTAATGTGCTCTTCTTCCCCTGTCGCGCTGTTTCCTCAGGAGGTGAGCGATGCGGAGATAATGGAGCTGGTGCACAGCGCCCTGGGTCGCATGACCGTCATCCGACAGATCTTCCCCATGTGGCGCGACACCAACGTCCGCTGCATGAGGAACAACCACCGCATCTCCTCCCTGCTGTGCGACCCGCAGGATGGATACCTGCAGTCTTTGGAGGTAAGGGGGGAGGTGGTTAGTGCCGGGTGGCGGCAGCCGAAGGGGGAAGTTACCGCACGTAACACAACCTTTTGTTTGATGTCGGAGCCATTTTCCCGTTGCAACAGAATACACAAAATGTACATCTTGTTAGCGATTCTCCCATTGAAGATTGTTACTAACTTTGGACATGAAAGCTCATGGATAATAGGTTGTAGGTTATGTATGTTGTACGTGAGACCTTGCAAGCCATGGCAAACCTGCAAAGATATTTTTGGCTGAGGAGAAACTACTAAATATATGGGTTATATCTCAGCAGTGTTGGGCTAGTTACTTCAAAAGCTTAATGCATTATTTATTACTTGTTACTGTCAACTCAAAGTAATTAGTTACATTACAATATTACTGTCTTTGAATTGTAAGGCATTACACTACTTTTACATTACTTTTGCATTTCTTTCACCAAAATAACAGCAAATATGCATTTGGTGTTCTTATAGATCTTCTTGTGTTCAATGCAGCTCATTACACAGCAGGAGGTGATGTGGTATGGCATAATGACTGAGCTAGGCTTAAGGCTAACAAAAGTACATTATAATATATTATAAAATTAACATTTTATAATATAAATACTGTAACTTTAGGTTTTCATATTGAAATCAATAGAGCTAGAGCCTACAATGGTAGATTGTAAAAAAAATGATTGAGCCCCCTTTCTGGTTTGTCTAGGATGAAATAGAGTGGTTGACACCGAAATCTGGAGTCTTGATCACGTTTAGGGTATTTGGCTCATTTCGTATCGCCCCTGCCTGCTTCACAATGGCTGGCTATGGGCATTCACAAAACTGTCCTTAAAACAACCCTAAACGTTCGTTTTCAGAAATGTGCAACTCACCAAGTGGTTAGTGGTGTTCGTTGATGTTCCAAATCAAGTATCTTAGCGAAATACAGTTTCTGTCATGTTTTATTTGGCAATTTGTAAATCCATTGATATCGTTTGGATGTGCTCGTTGACCGGAAACAGAAAGGCTGTAGTCTTTTCGCTCTGTTCTAGCCCTACTGTTGAGACGGAGATCCGAGCGAAAAGACTACAACCAGCCCCACTGGACTCTGCTGCTGCCGTGATCTTCTCCTCTAGTAGTGTGAGGAAGTAAACATATGCGCAGATTTCTTTCTCCTCTGCGAATCTCACGAAAATCTACTACTATAATTAGGGATCGACCGATACAGATTTTTTAGGGCTGATACGATACCGATATTTTTTCATCAGCCTTAGCCGATACGCCGATACACCGATGCCGATATTTAGAGCCGATATTTAGAGCCGATACTGCTTTTGCTCCCTCAATCATAAAAATTACACTGATAACAAATGTTACAAGTCTCAATTTAAAAAAAGGAACATTTATTGAACTTCAATATAAAAAACAATATTTAACAAATAATAAAAACAGGTGAGGTAGAACAAATAAGAACAAGTAGATGAACAATATTTAACAAACATTAAAAACAGGTGAGGTAGAACAAGTAAAAAAAAAATTTAAAAAAAAAAAAAAAAAAACTGCGAAAAAATATTGGCGAAAATCAGCCGCGTATCGGCCGATACGATACACGTAAAACCGCGAATATCGGCCGATAATATCGGCCGACCGATATATTGGTCGATCCCTAACTATAATGGCAGGCCTGTAGCCCCAGTTACTCAAGTTACTCATGTGCGCATGTGCCAAGCAGCCTGCAGCTCACACACACACACAGCACGCATACATACACCGCAAGCACGCACATACACACCGCATGCACACACCGCAAACACACGTACATGTTCACAAACATACATGGAAACACACACACGCGCGCGCGCGCGCGTGCACACACATCGCACATCAAAACAAAGGCAGCGACACATACACGGAAGCACACGCACAGGCATGATGCACACGCACGCGCACAAACCGTACGTCAAGACAAAGGCAGCGACACACTCGCAGAGCTTAGACGTTATGTTTTTAAGATCAATCCATTATGGTATATATATATATATATGTTTTTTTAGATGCATTTGACAAATTTCTCTAATTTGTTGTTGTTCCTTCAAAAACTGCATTTACAAGGCCAAACGACCCACCGCATGGATGTATGGGGCGGTGACCTCGCGGGATGTGTATCTTGGCATTCTTCAGCCCACCAACCTTAGAATGTTGAAGTGTCAGTGAGAGAAAGAACGATATGGCATTGTTTCAGTGCGCATGCACAAACTTCATTATTTGGTGACCTTGCACATGGTGACAAACAAGGAACACTTGTAAATGTCATAAGAATGCCATCTCAACAAGTTTTAACGGGTAATTAAAAACACCCATCCATACCAACCCGGCACCACCTCGACATGGAGAAAGAAATGGGGAATAACAGGACTGCGTTGAGCTCGGATTGCATGTGGTCATCTGTGGTCGTCGTTTGTTGTTCAAAGTGCACGATTCTGACACCCTATCACAGTCGAGCGTCCATTTCCAGTTTTTAAAAGGTTCTTTGAAAGGTTGCTTAATATTTCGGGTGTGTAATATGATCGTGGGGATCTTTACCTCTTTCTTTTCGCGATTCTACCCAACTGCAAATCTCGCTAGAGATTTTTTCAACCATAATCCTAAACCGAGGTGAAGTCGCAAAGGTAATAAAGGTCTATGTAAAGGAAATATCCTTCAACCATGGGCACCACATCGGTATTACCCAACCACTGTCTCCTTTATTGCAGTCCATCATGGCTCACTATGCTTCCGCTGCCCCCCTCCAATCACATGGTAAAGTAAACCCTGGCCCCTCTTGCAAAACATCCACACACATATTCTGTCTGTTCATCCGGATGGTGCCTGTGGCCCAGAGCTCTACTGATGTGGTAGAATAGGATTTAACCCAGGCCCCGGGGATAGAGGACTGCTCCCCAGATCCTGAACTCAAAGTGATGGACAAAAGAATCCAATACTCGACTTCTAATTAGGTTATTAAGGGTTATCAAAGGGTTCATTCAAAGTCAGGAAGTTATGTTCCATGAACTCCATGGCTGTCTCATGTATTTTCTATCAATTGCCTTAATTTCCTTCAAGCTTATTAAAATCACAATGGATAAGATTGGAGCCTCTCCCAGTTAGTAGGCAGGAGTCTTTGAGAATCAAAGGATTGAATAACAGTGTCCTGTCCGCTCTGGGTGTGCAACTGTGTGACGCGAACTGACTGACCCAGCGGAGCCCAGCTGGTTGGGTGGCAAGAGTAGGAGGGGTATTGAGAGGGCCGATGGTAAGATGAGACTTGTCCCCAATTCAGTATATCATACAAGCTTTTTTCCTCTTTGTAGAGCATTCGTCATAGGTGGTACAGTTTGAAATCGGATATTGATCTGCATTGACACGTATGGTGCAGTTTATTTTAAGCTAAAGCTATTTGCAGCAGATGAGTTGTAGCCCCGAACGATTGCACTTCAATGGATGGATGCCTTCTCTCATCTGCACGTGAATCCAAGGACAGGTAGAGTATAATTGCAAAGAATCTGCAGAATGTCAATGCGTAGCTTTTCATGCATTCAACAGAACTATCCACTAACCTGCTGTGTACCGCAGGTTAGTGATTGAGAGAATAATTGTCCAGTGCTACAGAACTAGGCTTGCTTTGTGCACAGCTACCACCACTCAGAAAAGTAGAGAAATCTAATACAGTTTGAGTTTGAGTTGAACATTGACCTGCACTGAAATGATACACGAGAGAACCATACTTTCAAGTGCTTTTAACAATCTAATATTTAATAGGCTATCACAATCAATTGACCTTTGTTTCGGTGGCTGAGCTCCAAACAAACAAAAGTTTTAATTAGGTTTTACAAGGAACAATGTTTACCCTGTTGAAGATTCCCAGTGAGTGAGTTTCACTTGACCTGAGGACACAAAATAATGAACAGCTCTTTCTGCCAAACTTCTGTGTGGAAAAAAAAGCGACTTGTGCTCAAACTGTGCTCAGCGTTGTTAAAACATCTCGTATTACCAGTGGAAAAGGGGTCACGGGGCTGTCCAATGTCACACAATAACACACCGTGGTTGTGACTTCAATATGAGCCGTTTTTTCACACTTCACCCCAACCCGACAATAAATGGTATCGTAATGACAGCACCTCGACCTCTCTTTCTCTCCACCGTCTCTCCTTCTGCAAGATGGCCGACAGGAGCGCTGAAATCCCCCTGGGATAAATATGTTTCAATAAAAATCCACAGTAGTCCAGCTCTGACCAACGCGTCCATATTCTTCTTTTTAACATGCTTCATCTGCTGGTTATGGATTATCTCCTCACAGTGGAAAACCGCCAAACTCTATTGTTTGAAGCTTCCATCTTCCATGTGTTTATTCAGGATGGTATCCAGAAAGGACCTTTTGAAATTCAGAAGTGTATGTGTGTATGTTTATTTGTGTTTCTGTTCTGTTGGCCATGTTTGCAGAGTTCACATGGTTAACTAAAAGATAGATAAAAATAAACAACTCCAGCCGTCCTCCATCTTGCTCCATCATTTGTTGTTCTCCCCGTGCAGGTGTCCAACCGCTACCTGTACGACAGCGTGCTCATGCTGGCCAACGCCTTCTACCGCAAGTTGGAGGACCGGAAGTGGCATAGCATGGCCAGCCTCAACTGCATGGGGAAGTCCACCAAGCCCTGGAACGGAGGCTGGTCCATGCTCGACACCATACAGAAGGTGAGCACGCTGCTGGAACTGGATGGCTGGCTGGGTGGCTGGATGGCTTGCTTTGATGACTGTGTGGCACACGTTGTGACTGTGTGGCAGGCTTGGTGACTGGAGGGCTGGCTTGGCGACCAGGTGGCTGGCTTGGTGAACGGGTGGCTGGCTTGGGACTGGATGGATGGCTGGTGACTTGATGGCTGGCTTGGTGACTGATCGGCTAGATTGGTGACTGGCTGGCTGGCTTGGTGACTGGCTGGCTGGCTTGGTGAGGTGACTAGGTGGCTGGTGTGGTGACCGGGTGGCTGGCTTGGTGACTGGCTGGCTGGCTTGGTGACTAGTTGGCTGGCTTGGTGACTAGGTGGCTGGCATGGTGACTGAGGGGCTAGCTTGGTGACTGGCTGGCTGGCTTGGTGACTGGCTGGCTGGCTTGGTGACTAGGTGGCTGGCTTGATGACTTGATGGCTGGCTTGGTGACTGGGTGGCTGGCTTGATGACTGGGTGGCTGTATTTGTGACTGGATGGCCAGCTGGGTGACTTGATTGTCTGGCACTGAGGCTGGTTGGCTTGGTGGATATCTGGCTTGGTGTATGTCTAGCT
The DNA here is from genome assembly GCF_026213295.1 of Gadus chalcogrammus. Taxonomy (NCBI): domain Eukaryota; kingdom Metazoa; phylum Chordata; class Actinopteri; order Gadiformes; family Gadidae; genus Gadus; species Gadus chalcogrammus. The sequence goes on along the minus strand of NC_079426.1, from coordinate 17,989,697 downwards.
GGGTGGATGTCTGGCTGGGTGGCTGGTTAGATGCTGGCTGTCAAGTCGTTCATTTCCAGGATATGAAATGTTTTTTGTGGATATTACAGTCTACCAAATAACAATATTAACATCCTACAACAAAAGCTATTCATAAGAGCTAAAAATTAAATTTGTAGCACACCAATTATAGGGCTCAGGGGAATGAGTCATAGTGCCACGTCATTGTAATAAACATGTTTTCTTTCTTAAATCCATCCCACAAAAATTGGCAGTATGTTGTTTGAAATGTCATGGCAAATGGCAGTAAAATGGCAATACTTCACTCTGTAACGGAGATACTACAACTAGACCCACACATGCATGCTCTCTCCCACACACACACACACACACGCACACACATGCACACGCATGCACACAAAAAGACGTACACATACACTGGCCAAATTATATATTCTTTCCTAACGATGACATCGACATCCCCTGATGAAACAAACAAAAGCGGGCCTTGCGGGTAGCATGGCATAACAGGATGGCTTTGTGACTTGTTTTTATGGGCTTCCGGACATCAATGGATGTCTGTGGCACCGAAAGGGGAGAGCTGGCGAGACCGTGCTGCATGGAGAAAAAACATTATTTATTTTAGTCCTTTCAATGGGGTGGTTGAAAAAAAGGCCATGTCCTTACACAAACTGATCCAGGCTGTCTGTGTTGTGTGGAAGGCGAACAAGGTGTGAATTTAAACCTTATTTCTTGTGATCTGAGAAGATATTTCGACCATATGCACTATCGAACATACTAGAGAGAGAGAGAGAGAGAGAGAGAGAGATGAGAGAGAGAGAGAGAGAGAGAGAGAGAGAGAGAGAGAGAGAGAGAGAGAGAGAGAGAGAGAGAGAGAGAGAGAGAGAGAGAGAGAGAGAGAGAGAGAGAGAGAGAGAGAGATCTCTCTTTCCTATGTGCTCTGCCAACATATTAACAATCCTCATCCGATGTGTGTTGCCTGTTGCCATAGGGACGGATCAGCGGTTTGACAGGGGTGATGGACTTCCGTGCTGCCGGCGCCAATTCCCACGTGCAGTTTGAGATCCTGGGGACGAGCTACAGCGAGACGTTCGGGAAGGACGTGAAACGGGTGAGTCCAGTGCACTGTATTTGTACGGCCTTTATTCACGGTTAAGCTGTCAAAGGGCCCGAAAACATTTACTGTGGAAAGGGGTCACAGTCCCCTCCAATGTCACACAATAACACGGGCGTGGCCATGACCGCAGCATGGAGCCTTTTCCCAGTTCCCCTCTGCCTAACAATTCATTTGGGAGACGAGGGTAACGACACCACCTCCACTTCCCTCCTCCTGGTTCTCTCCTTCTACAAGATGGCCGACAGGAAATCGTAAAGAGTAAACTGATAACGGAAAAGCTAAGCGAAGGGTTTGTCCCCCCCATGTCCCTGGTCTGCCCTTTTATGCTTCCTAGAGGTAGAATCCTAACCTCTATTCCTGCTCCCTAAAGACATAGACAGGCTCACACTGAACTCACACAATCCTGATTATTGTCTGCTAAATTTGAAAATAATTAATTACAATTACAATTAGCAGACGCTTTTATCCCAAGCGACTTACATCGGTTAATACACACATTGACACACAGACAGCAGAGTCATCCATGCTAGGCGACAGCTAGGACTCAGCTACTCATCCAATTTAATATTTTAAATATTACAATCATCAGGCCTGGCTGCATCAAAAAATATTTTGTAAGAATTTCCTATGAACCTGCTCTGTGAAATGAATCCCTCTCATCCACCTGTTAAAATGGATTGGTTTGGAATCTGTTCTGCAACATACAAGGAACAATTAGGGCTACACCCGTTCTTTCATATTATTAGTTTTAGCTATTATAGTTCAACTGTATTCATTATTATTCCTCTTTCCTTTTCATTCTCATCATCATTCTTCCATCTTCGAAGCCCCACTTTACAGTAAACGGTGGTACACCAGGGCAGTGTAACTACTATTGGTCAGTGTTACTATGTATGTGAACATAGCTGTAATACAAACCAGAATGAGTTGTCTTTTAAACTCACAAGGAACCCTGAGTGTGACGACGCTAGTGTTTGATGGACGGTGGGGAGAAGATCGCTCGTGAATATCACAATGAAGCTATCGCCCCGGAGGAAACCAGTCGCCGTAGCAACAGTCATGGTCATCACCAAGGGTCTCACTACTACCACTTTGTTGTCTCTCTTGTGTGTGCTTTTTACCACCGCATCTGTCTGTTGGCAATGTTTCTCCAAAGAGCAGGGGAGTCAAGTTAAACAGTGCCCTCTACTGGATCTTTTAGAATAAGGTGTACTTTCATCTGCCTGTCTTGATCTTGATGAGATTGCATTACATTGATTGGCATCGATATCTGTTTCAAAGTCAGGGATCTGAATGGATGGCGACATGTTGCAAGGTTAGTTTGTTTACCTTTTTGAAATGGTCATCATAATTAATACTGATTCAGTGTCTTTAAACGTCAAAGTGATTAAATAAGTGAGTTTGTTCATAAGTAATGCTGAGAAATCTCAGCAGAGCCCTCCTCTTTTAAATGTGTGTGTCAAAAGAACCAAGAGTATCACCTTTCAATCATTGTTTCTGCAAAACTCTCCCCTCATAAGATTGTGAGGCATTTGTTGTGGCAGCTGCCCTTATTCAGTCAGGGCCTGTGAGAGGAATGAAGAAGAATGGAGTCTCCTGGCAATCTTATGGTGCAGGGCTGACCAGAAGCACTAATGAAGATTTAATCACCACTCGCAGCTAACTGAAAATCCCCAAGCCGCTTCATCATCATGTGACCATTAGCATTAGCTAGAATATGAGACGACACCCCACACAAGGATCAGTACACATGGACACACACACATGCATGCGCACAATCAAGCACACACAAACACACACATGCACACAGAAACACATTCACACATGCATGCATGCAAGCAGGCACACTTAGAGACACAAAACACACACATAAACATGCATGCACACACAAACGCATGCACACAAAGTGCATGCACACACACACACCTGCACACATGCATACTTCTACAGCTCCCCAAAAACACATCCACACAACCCCTCACACACTCATATAAGAGCAGTTTATTTGCACATTCAACGTGCGTAAAAGTAACAGGCAGGAGAACTGTGTTGCTCTCCATCTTGGGCGTCAGATGAGCTGTAGGCTAGAGAGGCAGAGGCCATGGCCCTAACCTCCGGGACCTTGTGTCTGAAACCCATTAGCGGTAGAAGGGGAGAGTCAGGGGCCCGGTAATGGGACCAGCCAATTGGTTGTTGTTCTTGTTGTTCATTACACAATGATGTCGCCTGTGTGTGCGTCTCCTGTTTGTCCATCCAGCCCACGGAGCAGATAGATGGAATTACTATTGCACCAGCACTTCATCAGTAGGGTGGGTTTCACCCAATCTCACGGCGGTCTAAACCCAGCTCTCGCTCCCTGTTAGTGGGGGGAACAATCCAATGCTCGGTGGATTCTGTTTCTCAAAGTAAGCAAGAGCCGACGTCCAAGGATCAAAAAGTGGCGTCGCAATGATCGTTTGTCAGCCACAAGCCAGTTATCCCTGTGGTGACTCCTCTGACACCTACTGCTCTACCCCAAAACTTCAGACGGATGTGAGGCCGCACTTTCACACTGTGTCCTCATAGTGAAAATCAAGATCAAGCGGGCTTTGGCCCTTCTGCTCTCCTGCGATTAGTTCCCGTGCTATTCTTGAGCCTGTTTTCAACCTACCAGCGTTAGTTCAAACGTAGTCGAGTTATATCGTAAGAGTTGAGTAAGTCAGGGAGTCACATTACTAAATCAAAACGGGGTGCACCACCAAGCTAGTTCTCACGAAGCGCAGTTCCCGAATATTTACCGGTACTAACCCCTAGGCAGGTGTAAATAGTGGCGGTTAGTGACCAAGAGTATACAGCTTAATACAGAATATATATCATTAATGAAGGGGGGTTGGGGGGTTGTGACTAAAATGCATTGCCCTGATCCCAGTAGCGGGTGCTTGTTTCCATAAAGGAAAGTACATGAGTACAACTCAACATACAGTCAAGTCTGTCAGTTATAGGAATGGATCTCCTCCTGTCCGGACTGCTCAAGCTCCTCCTCAGTCACATGTTGTGTTTAGGGTTACGTTACGTTACGTGGAAGCAACAATGAACTGCTTAAGTTCATTGTACACGTTCTGAGTTTGTTAAATAAGGAACACGTAGTTGGGGCAGCCCGGACCTGGGCCTGTCTTGTGTTGAAGGAGTTTAGCTTGTTGATTTGTTTTACCACACATTGCTGCTATTAGGAGTAGGAACCAAAACTAGGTGGGACATCATGATAGTATTGGATCTCACCCCTAACATGTGGCAAAATAAGGCTATTCTACCGTCTGGGCTGGGCGGGAGGGGACTAGAGAGATTTTTTCCAATTCCATGGCTTCCTCTTCGTCCATTCCCCTCTTCATCTCTTCTCTTCATTTCTTTTCCCCCGTCTATTCAGGTTATTTTCTCTATCTCTCTCTCTATCTAGTGCTCTCTGGGGCTCTCGCTCGCTTTTGCTATCTCTCTCTTTCTCTCTCTCTCTCTCTCACTCACTCACTCACTCACTCCCTTTCTCTCACTATTTCTCTCTCTCTCTCTCTCTCTCTCTGTCTCTGTCTCTGTCTCTGTCTCTCTATCTGTCTCTCTCTGTCTCTCTGTCTCTCTCTTTATCTCACTCTCTCTCTCTCTCTCTCTCTTTATCTCACTCTTTCTATCTCTCTCTCTCTTTTTCTCACTCTTTCTATCTCTCTCTCTCCGTCTCTGTCATCGTTTATCCGTATTCGGCCCATTTTCTCCTTGGCCTGATGGCTCTCAGATGAGGCGTATTTTCGGTGAGCAGCAGTAATGAAGACTGAAATACCATTTCCTCGGTAGCTGCTGTGAGTTTTTCCATGTCCAAGGGCTGCGGTGGCGTGATCGATGCGGCTGTTTGTTTGTTGTTGTTTGTTGGTGGTCGGGTGGCCATGCTTAGGTTTCCTTGTTTACGGTTATTGATGTGTCGGCTTGTCTCTAACCTGCAGATATTGCTAATGACTTCCAGCCTCTACAAAGATTTCCATTTTAACGATCTGTGATTACTGCCTTTACAGAGTCAAGGATCATGCATAATGTTTGGTTTCATTTCAAAGAGAGTGAGATCACAAAGTTATATTTTAAATCACCTCAAAATAAATAATTATCATACCCTGATTTATTTGGATTTGGAAATTAATTGAGCGTTTTCCCCTAAGATATAGAGCACGAGTATAATAATGACAATAATGAAACATAACATTACATTTTGACATGATAAACTCGAAGATGGCAAAGGTGGAGCTTGTCCAATGAGTCTTAGTCAATGTTGACGTATGGTAGAAAAGTGGTTTATAGAAAGCAGGTTGCGCTGTCGTCAGACGTCACATTCGGTTTACTTGCTCAATGCGCTATTTGAGGGATTAGTTGTTTGCAAGAAAACATAAGAAAGGAAAAGCAAGAAAAGAGGAGGCGCCTTCTCAGTTGTAGACGGCCCTCTTTGAAACGTTGATTAAGTCTAGTCTAAAAATTATCGTATCCAATGTTTTTAACTAAAGCTTCCATATTGGGAATCAACAGAGCGGGGGAATAAGTGATTTGTGATCATTTTGAGTTGCAATTTCCGCGGAAATGATTTCAATCGGATTCCTCTGAGCTGCATCCTCTTCCAAGGAAGAGTGTCTCCCTCCGACTCAATCCCATCATCTTCCTCCTCCTCTTTACGCTCCATCTCTACTCATTTTCCCTTCAACTCTTGAATGTAATGTCCTCTACCCCCCTCCCCCCACCCTATATTTATCTGGTTCCTGTCGTCTTTATATCCTTAGACATAAAGCTCCCCCGTCTCTTGGTCTATCCGTCTCCTCCTGATAGTACATCTCTCTCACTGTCACTGTTTCCGTCTCTCTGCCTCCTTCTCCGTCCGTCAGTCTGTTCTTCGATCTGTTCAGCAGCCCTGTCCGTCTGTCTGTCTGTCTGTCTGTCTGTCTTACTAACAGCATGCGTGTACATTAGTTTTTCCGATCCGACTGTCCCTCTGTCAGTCCTTAAAGATCTCCTATTTGTTGCGTTTTTTTGAAGAAATTAGTCCAATCCTTGGTCGTTTTTAACTCACTATATTTGTTAAAGTAGGCTTATTTCGGTATGGTAACTTTGAAGCAAAAGGGAGGGAATTGTATCTAATGCGTATTGAGAATAATATCGTGCACTGCTTCGAGTCCCGGGCTTAGGCCCGGTCCTCTCGGCGGGGCTACCTATTCGTTCTGTCTTCTCAATCTGAATTCCGCACTGTGATCGTCAACTAGGCGTGGCCTATGTGAAGTGGGCGTGACTGCTGTGACATAATGGCTCCGCCATCCTCACCTGTCTAAAGGTGCTGCCATCTGTGACTGGAGTAGTTATTGCAGATTATGTTCGATCCTGCTTCCTAGTGGCTATGTGGGGGAAGCTTATGTGCTTAAAATACGTAACATATTATACTACTTTTCTGGTCTTAATTTCTTATTAATGACTCCTATAGAGCAACCTGACACGAATCACAGCCCAAAAAACGATGTAGATTTTCGGGAAACTCTTCCTCTCATCTGGGCGCTTTCAGGATTCTCTGTCAACACTCGGGGTTCTCCGCCCCCTCGCCCCCCTCCTGCCAACCCCACTCCGTTGTGATTGGTTTCCTGCCGGAAGAGCGTGTTGCAGCATTACCATATATGGAAAATCTGGATTGTTCTATGTAGATAAATCCCGGAAATTTGAACAAGTGAATCGCGACCGGCATCCCTAGTGTTTAGTGCTCTGCACAGCCAACCCAGACGGTCAGCAGGGAATACGTCTAAATGCATGTACGTCATTATTTGACACTTTACTATGGTTAAACATGACTATAAATCATTATAACAACATTTATTATAGGTCCTAAAAGTCAAAAAAGCATAATAGGTGCACTTTAAATCTGTTCATCAGCCGAGTCTTCCTGACCAACTGCCTGCTAGTTAGCATGTCGTGCTGTCTCTCTGCCCGTCTCATTGCCTCCTTGTATGTCTGTCCGTCCGTATGTCTGCCATCGACCAGACCACCTGCATATCCCCTTTTTCCCTTCCTGTCCTTTAAGTGGCCCTGTGTGTGTGCATGGGTGACAGACAATCAGGCAGGCTGGTGGCCCCCTCGCCGCTACATCAGTGCTGATAAGGCCCCGCTTTTGTTTCAGAGTCATTTAAAGCGCTGGTGGTTTATCGCCGCGCTTCAGGTGTGTGGAGATAAGCCCGGCGGCATCGCCCCAGCTCCTCTTCACAATGACGGGATGCAGAGTGTGTGTGTGTGTGTGTGTGTGTGTGTGTGTGTGTGTGTGTGTGTGTGTGTGTGTGTGTGTGTGTGTGTGTGTGTGTGTGTGTGTGTGTGTGTGTGTGTGTGTGTGTGTGTGTGTGTGTTTATGCTTGTGTGTGTGTGTGTTTATGCTTGTGTGTGTGTGCACGTGGGTGCATGTGCGTGCGTGTTTATGTGTATGTGTGTCAACATCAGTGTGTGGGTGTGGCTGTGTATTTGTGCATGTCACTGTGTGTGTGTGTGCGTGTGTGTGCGTGTGTGTGCGCGTGTCTGTGTCTGTCAATGCAATGCTTTTAGGAACATTGAGCCAAACCGTAAAACAGGCACAAACAACAAGCATACACATTTAGACTGCAACAACAGAAAACGTATTACCTGTGGACATACGAGTCGACTGCACGCACCATGTGATGCAATCAAATGCAATGAACCCCGAGCGAAGACTAAAAGAGTGAACGGAGTGAACAGACAGGAGGAGCAGCTTAGTCAATAGCTTCCTGCCTTGATTACCTCGTCAATGTGTTGGAGTCAGACGCAGGAGCAGTCACAACGCCTCATGTTCTTAGTATAAAAAGACAGGTTCGGTAGTTGAGGGAGTCTGCTTTTCTGTGCTTTGTTTTTTTATATTGATACACATAACACAAACGTTTTTTGTTTGTGTCTTAAGGAAACTGCCTTTGGCCTGTTTCTTTGCAGATGGCTGAGGTGTTGTGTGTGCTGTAAAGGCACTGATACTTGTTCTTGTTCATTTAAGACGCACATGTCACAAGATGAACAAAACTTGCCCTGTGGACACGTAATGCCCAGTGCATTAGTTGAATGTGTTTTCTCTTTCTTTCCTGTAGACCTCTGCAGTGAAATCCAAGTAGTTTGAGAAAGAACATTCATCGTTCGGTTTTCTTACCTCTTAACCTGGACTGTTTTAAATGCATATTATGCTTTCGAACAAGTAGAAATGTCCCTTTATTAAAGCAATAACACAGGCTTAAACACTTTGACATTGTTAAAAAAAACATCCACCATTGATTTCCTTTTCATTCAAGGATTAATTGTCTTGAAATGTGTCAAAGTCTACTCTATGGTTACTTAATTTGCTAACGACTGTTGTTTCAGGCTTCCCGCGATCTGCTCCAGTGGGCTATTTTCCAAGTTTGGGTAGTTTGGTATAGTTACAGATAATCTCAGTCGCTTTGGTACATTTCTCAGATCAGAATTGAAATTTGCAAAACAGTAAGTCCATTTCTCAAAACAATTCGTACAAATAGCAAAACACCATGTATTTCATGCAAATCCAAATCCTTGCCTGTTTCTTTGCAGATGGCTGAGGTGTTGTGTGTGCTGTAAAGGCACTGATACTTGTTCTTGTTCATTTAAGACGCACATGTCACAAGATGAACAAAACTTACCCTGTGGACACGTAATGCCCAGCGCATTAGTTGAATGTGTTTTCTCTTTCTTTCCTGTAGACCTCTGCAGTGAAATCCAAGTAGTTTGAGAAAGAACATTCATCGTTCGGTTTTCTTACCTCTTAACCTGGACTGTTTTAAATGCATATTATGCTTTCGAACAAGTAGAAATGTCCCTTTATTAAAGCAATAATACAGGCTTAAACACTTTGACATTGTTAAAAAAAACATCCACCATTGATTTCCTTTTCATTCAAGGATTACTTGTCTTGAAATGTGTCAAAGTCTACTCTATGGTTACTTAATTTGCTACCGGCTGTTGTTTCAGGCTTCACGCGATCTGCTCCAGTGGGCTATTTTCCAAGTTTGGGTAGTTTGGTATAGTTACAGATAATCTCAGTCGCTTTGGTACATTTCTCAGATCAGAATTGAAATTTGCAAAACAGCAAGTGCATTTCTCAAAACAATTCGTACAAATAGCAAAACACCATGGATTTCATGCAAATCCAAATCCTTGCCTGTTTCTTTGCAGATGGCTGAGGTGTTGTGTGTGCTGTAAAGGCACTGATACTTGTTCTTGTTCATTTAAGACGCACATGTCACAAGATGAACAAAACTTGCCCTGTGGACACGTAATGCCCAGCGCATTAGTTGAATGTGTTTTCTCTTTCTTTCCTGTAGACCTCTGCAGTGAAATCCAAGAAGTTTGAGAAAGAACATTCATCGTTCGGTTTTCTTACCTCTTAACCTGGACTGTTTTAAATGCATATTATGCTTTCGAACAAGTAGAAATGTCCCTTTATTAAAGCAATAATACAGGCTTAAACACTTTGACATTGTTAAAAAAAACATCCACCATTGATTTCCTTTTCATTCAAGGATTAATTGTCTTGAAATGTGTCAAAGTCTACTCTATGGTTACTTAATTTGCTACCGGCTGTTGTTTCAGGCTTCCCGCGATCTGCTCCAGTGGGCTATTTTCCAAGTTTGGGTAGTTTGGTATAGTTAGCCAGACTTACTTTCGCTATCCTCTCTCAACATAAGGAGCCAACATTCTGTAAATGGTACATTTATAAATTTGCAGTTTGGGAAGTCTGCTGTGATACAATATGTCACTCCGCCGATCAAAGTGTTGCAAAAGAATAATTTATAACATTCATAATTTACATTAATTCATAACACAAAGCTACTACTGAGGCTAATAAGTTGCTGTGCTAAAATAAACCATCTTACCTTCCATGAGCATGTGATTTGGAATGATTCCTCTTCCTGTTGTTGTTCTGATAGACAGACTTACACACGCACACACACAGACACACACAAACATACACACACGCAAGTACCATACACACACAAACACACACTTACTCTTTCATCATTATTTTGAGCACATTGCTTAAGATCTATTTACAGAAAGAGAATCTTTCATCTACACGCACACAAAACAAAAGGCCACACACACACACACACACACACACACACACACACACACACACACACACACACACACACACACACACACTACCACACCTTCATGGCCCATTATATGTTTAACTTTCCACCTTGTTTTTCCGACCTCAATGGAGGAAACACACTGGAGGACTTTGACTCATGATGCATCGGGCACTGCAGAATGGCTAGAAAGCAAGCAATGCATAATACAATATAAATATACCAATATAGCCCATTGGGTACTGCTGTACACACATGAGGGTGTGGGCTGGAGACAGCAGCCCTTGAAGGAGCCTCATGTCTGGCCAACATTGCTTGTCTTGTCAGCTTGACTCTGAAAGACCACTCCAGGTGACGTGTCAGCGCTCTCAGGAACTGTTTGTCCCGCCTCCAGCGCTGATTAAGAATTTAAAGACATGCTTCAGTTCTCTGATGTCAGACATAACTCAAGAAGTTGATGGTGTGGAATGGAAAGGTTTTTTCAGAAGTCTCAAGATGACTTAGGATTGAGTTGTATATCCTATGTGTGTGTGTGTGTGTGTGTGTGTGTGTGTGTGTGTGTGTGTGTGAGATTTATTTCACTTTGTTTTACGAATAGATTCATATCTTTAGAAAGGGTGTTTGCCCTTAATTTACTTTGATTTTTTAATTAATCTAATTATCGCAATCAAATGATTTGCCTATTCAGCCAAGTGTGCCATCATTAAGCAAAGGTTCATTAGTTAGGAATTAAATCAAGTTGACTTCCTCTATATGTTAAAAATGCAACGTGCCTTCACACAGCTTGCTAACATTCTGTAGGTGATGTCCTTTCCTCTTGATCTCCCAATACGATTTCACACAACATAACTTTCTTCTCTGCGTATTCTACTTTGTATTTTGTCAGTTCTTTGCTCCTTGTGTTGAGGATACGTCAGCATTTAATGTCATCTTTCAGTCATCCATTTAAATTCTCCTCTCTCTCACTGCAACCAGCGTCCTCACCACTGTTATCGTTGCCCTCAGTCAGCCAGCCGGTCAGAGCGTCTGCTTTGAAGGTCCTGATTATAGCATTTGAAATCCATATGCGGTTGCCATGAGAACCGCCGTTCACTTTTTAAATGTCCGCCCTCAGTACACATTTAAAGAGCTGCCTTTGGTTCCTTACTCCATTTAACTTTTATTATCAATTTGTTTGTTCCCTATTTATCTATCATTTACCATTGAGTCACTAAGATACGTATAGGCCACCTGATTAAAAAAGTCTTATGCAACTTACGATTGCAAGATTACTTATGAGCAAGTAGGAAATGTAGGCATCTAACTCAAGGACACTTATAGATTGTGGACGCCCTGGTTGAAATCTGGGTTAAAACTGGGCCCAATGGACTATCATCTCACTTCATAAAGACGGAAGAGTTTTTAAAACCCAAACCACATGAGCCTGTGACCTCCACCCCTGTCCTTCTCTGTTCCCCTCGTCACCGGGCTCCTCCCCCTTGTGACCCTGTTGTTTTCTCCTCCACAGCTGGCGACCTGGGACTCCACGAGGGGAATGAACGGCAGCCTGAAGGAGAATCGCATCGAGAGCAGCATGCAGGGGGTCACCCTCAAGGTGGTGACGCTGCTGGTGAGTCGGGGGCAGGGGGTGGTGGCGGTGGAGGTGTTGGTGGTGGGGGTTTGGATGCTAGTGGGGGTGGTGATGGTGGTGGTGGTGGAGGTGGGGGTAGTGGTGGAGGTGAGGGGTGGGGCAGGGGATGGGGGTGGTGGTGGGGGTAGGGGTGGTGCTTGGGGTGATGGGGTTGGTGCGGTGGGGGTGTTGGTGGTGGGAGGAGCCCACTGACAATTACAGTTAATCTCAGTCGCTTTGGTACATTTCTCAGATCAGAATTGAAATTTGCAAAACAGTAAGTGCATTTCTCAAAACAATTGTTACAAATAGCAAAACACCATGGATTTCATGCAAAAGCAAGTCTCTTGCTCAAAATCCTTAGTTTGTTTCTCAAAAGTAAATATCTGTGTCAAAGAACATGTCAGTGCCATGAAAATGACAAGTCCTTGTGTCATTGTGTACGGACAAGACAGTCAAATTGCTTAGTCATGTTGTCAATATAACAGTGTACTCTGGAGGGATGTTCTGATGTAAACCATGGCTAAAGTTTTGAAGACAATTATTGTAAATTCTAAGTTACACCTTAGTTTATGTGGGAGATTGATTGATGGACTGGACAAGATTCACATTTACGCTTTGACTGTTTGTACTGTAATTTGTTGACAGACCATGTCATTGCTAGAAATGTGAACATAGGAAAATCTCCTTAGGGTAAATGGTACATGCATTGCTGTAGGAATTACAGTGCAGTCATCCTACACCTCCTGACATTCCTGTCTGTTGGGCCACAAATTCTCAGACAATGTAACATTGTGTTGTGCTCCATTTATATATATACTTGCCAGTTCATGGTTCAGGGGATGCACCTTTGAGCTATTCCAGTAAACTGGTTGATCGTTGGTTGATCTAACACTTCACACATTTCCCTTCTTTAGAGAAAGTCAAGATTCACCCGGTAGCAATTTACCAATTCAGGACAGATTTAGAAAAAAAGTCTAATGGCGTAAAGAAATATGCTTGACATATTATGACAACTTTTTAACCATTTTGCATGTAAAGACTTATGCAAAGAACTAATGCCTAAAAGTTGTGGGGGTGAGACTATTCAATGGAGACCCATTAGAATACATTTTGATCAACATGACATAAGCAATTTATAATGTAGGAAAGAGCAGAGAATTGTACATAATCATTTGCATGAATGTACCAAAGCATTTGCAACTTGTTCAAATAAATGAGAAACTGCTTCTTTGATGTGCACAAACGACACAATGATGTGAAGATTGAACAGGTAGTTTTGAGAATTTCAATTCTGATCGGAGAAATGTACCAAAGCGACTGAGGAAAACTGTTATATCCCAGCCAGCAGGCAATTACCTCAGACTAAAAATAATGTTGTTGCGCGTCACCAGGGAAAATACCCCCTCATAAAACAAGAGATAATCATTTAGAAATGCTTAAAGAGGATGGTATGAGTGATGGATGTGGGCAGAGCCTCGCAAACATGGATGGATGGATGGACGGATGGATAGTAGATAAGATAAGAAGATAGATCGGACACATTTGCACGTATATATGCTTTTAGTGGTTTGAAGAGGCACTGCAACAAGGTACCAAACAATAAAGTGCTCGACATACATATGTAGCAAACATGTCAAGCCGATGAAATAGCGACACATGATCCTGAAACATTGTGTCTCCCCTGATGCACTTCGTCCTTGTCACAGTTTTTGGCCATTTCTGAGGATTTATAAAGTATTCCAGCTCACCTTTGAATCGACAGAGCACCGGCAAGCTATTAAATTCAACCTTTCATTGCCGCACCCTATCCTTGACTTTCGCAGTGCAAGAAGCCACCGTTTATGTCCCTGCTTTCCTTGCCCTTTCCCTTCTCCTCGAGCTCCTACCTCTCACGCGGTCTCACTCCCTCTCTCTCTGCCTCCTCCTTCTTACCCAACTCTTTCTTTTTATTCCGCGATGATACTCCCAACCCATTACAAACAAGCCATGGTTGGGTGCGTTACATTTAGAACGGGCTAGTTCAGACTGATGAGGCTAAGGCCGTTGCCATGGCACCAAATGTTACAGATCAACTGTCGCATGGAGGAAGAAAGGCTTCTTATTAAGACAGAGTTTGGCTGGGAGCACTTAAGGAATTATTAGTTTAGGTGTCACAGGAAACTTTTAAAGATGATGGACTTTCTGACATTTCAAAATCGAGTCTGCACAGGAATTATTGACCGCTGGTAAACGGCGTGTCTTTGATTAAGTACAGAGGCACAAATATAAAAGTATTGGCAAGCAGGTACTCCCCAACGCACGCAGTTATGATCGAAGTATCACGGATATAGTGCTTCATAATAAAAAATAGACAATCCGCTCCATTATCTCTATGCTGTAATCCCCGGAACCAGAGACAATAAACATCATTTCCGTACAACTAATTTGCGACTAATAGACGTCCAAACAGCTAACCCCCGTCCATCTTCTGGGTGACTTCATCGTGAACAGGAGCAGCCGTTCGTCATGGTGGCAGAGAACATCCTGGGTCAGCCCAAGAGGTACAAGGGCTTCTCCATCGACGTCCTGGACGCCCTGGCCAAGACGCTGGGCTTCAAGTACAACATCTACCAGGTCGGGGACGGCAAGTACGGCGTGGCGCTCGCCAATGGGTCATGGAACGGCATGATCGGAGAGCTCATCGGCAAGGTTAGACCCGGGATGACACTCCCAGTCACATTCCCCCCGCATCCCATCCGTCGTTTGCTCAGCAGCACTCATGCAATATTTGGGAATGTGGAAGGAGTTCTGTCAGCATAACCCCGATATGTAGAACGTGATCATAACCATGATATGTGTAGCATCATTTTTGTTTAAAAAAGGACTAGGGTTGCTATGTTATCCACATTTTTTTAACACATTAAGCCGATATGGATGTATTATAAACTAATGATAAAAGTTAACAGGCGAAAGCTTTGGCAGGTGTATTTTAGCAAAGTATTTATTTATGTTCCCTATATTCCCTGCTAATATAAGATCCTGGGACATGTAACAGCCATCAGTCAGCATCAGGCTGTAGCCTCGGTCAGGTGCAGTCTTATCGCTCAAACTGTGTGTCTGAGGGCCTCTGGGTTTAGGTGGGAATGACTGATGGTTGTATGTGCTCCATACATCTGACAGGATAAGTATCCACTGCTCTCATCACTACTGTTTGAACGCCCTGACAGACGTCACTTTCAGATATTAATGTGGAGGAAATACAAAATAAACCCAATTTTACTACCATATTACCATATTATTTGTACAGATAGGATCAGAATATATCGGGTATGTGTATGCAATGGTTTGAACCAAAAAAGTGAAAGTATTTTTTCAATATTTTTATAAAGCAGACTTAATAAAAGAATACAAACACAAAAGGGCATACGAAATGCAATGGTATATTGCATTTCATTTTATTCACTTATTATATAAGTTGCAGTTCATGTAACTAAATACATTTTAATAAACTTCTCTGAAGGAAATAGTTGTGGTTGTGTTCGGGGCTGGTTACCACCATGGATTTCGGGGGACCTTGTTAACATGCTAACAAGATGATCACCTAATAGCAGACATGTTGTGGGTTTCACTGTGTGCTGGATCAGCTGTCCCCTGACCCCAATATAGTAGACCTTAATGGGAAAGGTAATGGGCTAGCAGCACAGTAGTACACTGAGAGTTACTTTATACTGTGTCAACTGACCCCTGAGGCCTATTCTCTCCCCCTACTTCCTGTATAGCTACTTTACTCTTTCACTGAATTCCAATGGGGAGATTTGCTGAGCAGGAAACAATTTCCACTAAATTCTCAGACCGGGGCCGGGTCAGACACTCTGCCATGTGTTCGGTATTGGAGAACTACAGGAGGGTGTAAGACGGTATAAAAAACACATTTAAGAAGACACAAAAAAATTCACGACCCATCCATTTCCTCACAACACAAAACCTCGACCAACCACGACCACACCCCTGCACCGACCCAACCCTGACCCCTCTTGTCCTGCGTCTGTCCGCAGCGGGCCGACCTGGCCCTGTCGGCCATCACCATCACCCCGGAGAGGGAGAGCGTGGTGGACTTCAGCAAGCGCTACCTAGACTACTCGGTGGGCATCCTGATGCGCAGGACGGAGGAGAAGATCAACATCTTCTCCCTGCTGGCGCCCTTCGACCTGGCCGTGTGGGCCTGCATCGCCGCCGCCATCCCCGTGGTGGGCGTCATGATCTTCCTGCTGCGGCGGATCGCGGCCGTGCGGTCCCAGGGCAGCGCCTCGGCCGGTGGTGGTGTGGGTGGTGGTGGGGCTGGAGGTGGAGGCGCTCACCCAGCGGCCTCCATGTCCAACTCGCTGCAGAGCGCCATCTGGATCGTCTACGGGGCCTTCGTCCAACAAGGTGAGCGGCACTCTTTGGGGACGGGACGGGAAGGTCCGGGTTACTAGTTTTATTTTATTAAATGGCGGTTACGACGAAGCTGGCCTTTTGGTTTTGCTCATCTTCACTCGTATGGAACAGTAGGAAACACACACAACAGATGCATTCTTCCAAACCCCACACACACACACAAACTTGCTTGTTTGTGTGTGTGGGGCAATGATGTGATGCTTTCTTTGAACTACATGGCAAATAGCATGTGTGTGTGGTGTGTGTGTGTATGTGTGTGTGTGTGTGGGGGGCAATGATATCTAGTACTGTATACTTTATTTTAGTAGTTGAGGTTGGATGAAATCCAGTCCTTGGACTAAGCAGATTTTTACTGAGAAAAGAGACACGAGCCAACAAACACGGCAATGGCTGCACCCTTGGCTTTTGAACTGTGTCTGGGAATTGTTATGCCACAGTTCCTTCAAGTATCTTCAACTGCGATAAGTGTCTATATCAGTGACTGATACTGAAAAGGCCTTCGCACTACAGCGTTCATTGTTCTGTGAGCCGTGTGTTTAAGCCTGCCTCTCTTATTTAAAGGAGAGGTTGCATTCTCTTTGACTCCATGATTACTTTTCTCAATGCTTATTGGTCTTAATATCGACTGGTCTTGCTTCATTTAATCGCGTGTTGCATTTAGTTGGGTAACCCGAGTCTCTTTGATAGAGACTTCTGAAGTTCCGAATGTCGGAAGGAAATTCTATTTCCCTCGATGATTTCGTAATGATGTTATCACATCTGGCGTGGCTTTGTAGTACTGTAGATACGGACACATACGCAACCGCACGCACACAGATACGCACAGACGCACACACAAATAGCTGATATATGTTCAAACACAGCATGTCTATAATGTTATTGGAACACATGCTAGTCTGAGTTTCTTTTGTTATTTCGATACTGCTACTTTAAATTCTGGGGATGTGTGGGGGAAAATATTGTCTTAATGTCCTTGTCTCATCTAATTTCCAGGCGACCTTAACCTTTCCTCGTATCAAAGTCATTTCATAGGAGAATGAAAGCAGATAATGATGGATGCAGTGTTGTCGACTAGAAAGTTAGCGTTTCTTTTGGGCCATCCAAAGGGTACAGCTGCTCATGCCTTTATGCTTCCCGACGACTATATATTCATTACTTTTCACATTTCCTCCCAGCTTTTACTCTGACATTTGTATGGCTTCACGGTTGGAAACCGCAATGTATTCTGAGCCCCCCCCCCCATCCCTTCTCTCTTGTGCTTGGTTATGAACATTCACTGAGACTCAAGTAAGTGAGATGGACATAGAGTCGGACACCGACACGATGTGAAGATACCAAAGACAATGCGACCATCTATCTGTGTCTTGTTTGTGGGGAAAAGGCCGGATACACATGAGGCCACACACTGACACGTGAGATTAGACCGGAGGGAACACAAAGCAAACATTATGACATGACACTGTGCTGTGGCTGCCTTGATAGGCTGTAGTAGGAGTTACACAACACACCCAGATGTATAAGAGGAGAAGCTTTCTACTTCATACCCTGGCCTGTTAGGGTTGGATGAAGATAGATCAGAGTGTGTGTTATGAGTGGAGGGTTCAGGAGGAAGCATACAGGTGTTGACTCTGATGATAATGATAATGATGATGAGGATGATACATATATATATATATATATAATAATGATGATGATGATGACAATAATAACGACGATTCATGTTTTTTTGTGTCCGTCTGTGTGCACAGAGACTATGGGGTCAGAAAAGTTAATAATGAATGCACAGAATTAATTAATAATGAATGCACAGAGAAGGTATAGGATCAATAGGTCTAATTAGTGAAGCTTCAGCTTGACGCTCCGTTTTACCTTCGACGCATACCTCATCTAATATCCACAAAAATAATCCACTGGACCACGACGTGATGTTTAAAGGGTTTACTTGTCCAACGCAAAATACAAAAATCCTTTTCCACAATGAGGTTATGATTAGAGGTAAGAGATAGAAAGAGAACGAGAGAGAGAGGTCAAAAAACTGTGTGGCTCCACGCTTGTTGTCCTGACAGTCTGTCACCGGTAGTTAAAACAATTAAGTTCCTGTCACACTTCAAAATAAAGTAACTAAATGTGCGCATACACCAAAAATATTGCAAGTGAATTGCAAAATAAAATTCCATATATTCGAAATTAACGCAATTAACTATGATATTATTTCACTTATGAAAATCCAAACGTCATTGTAAAATATGAACTTAAATAAAGCCAATAGGCATTTAGGCTCCTACAGAAGGATTCACAAATGTTGATTTATATATAAATTACTCTCTCCTCACAAATACATTTCAATGCACACACAAATGGATATCGGTATGTATAAATGTAAAATAAAACCCTATACAAAAATAGGTTTCAAAAACACATTTCTGATCCACACACAAATGTGTCTTGGTTTAAATAAATGTAATATAAATCCATAAATATATGAATTAAAAAAATATTAGCAATTTTCATCAAAAATTGATTTGGAAGTTGTAACATTTATATGCAAACTGTTAAACTTGAATTAACAAGATGCTTTTCATTTGTGAACTTGTTTGCATTTGTGTGTGAACTGGTCTGTATTTATATGGATTTTTGAGACTCCTGACGTGGCTGGATTCACAAATACATTTTTTTCAACAAGGAACTCTCTGAAGCCAATCAGATGCCTCCCTCGTTTTCAGCCAATCACATGGCTGCATTTCCGACCTCTGAAGAGCCCTGCCTCCGAGCCTCCTGGTTCCCTCGATCAAATGTCTATGGGAAATAATGATAGTTATTATATTATAACTCTAGTTCTATGATTGTATGCGTAGCCGTCTAAGCTTCGCCTTATGGGCTTGTCCCGTGTGCGTGCTTGCGCGCACTGAAAAACTTAAACTATGCACCAATCAACGTGGGCACCGCCCACGTTAATTGGGCGGCGCAAAACGCGGCCCATCCTCCACGCTATTCTTTCAGCATTTGGAGGGTACAGCAGGTGGGAAACTAGACGGCTACGCCTACAATCATAGAACTAGAGTTATAATATCATAACTATCGTTCTATTTCATGTAGGTTACGCCGTCTAGGCTTCGCCTTATAGGCTAAGGTGAAGCTGCGAGCGGAGCCCAATCAATGTACTCCTGCTGGACCCCAGTCAAGAAACTTTAAGTCACCAGGGCACACATGACTCAAAAAAGCAGAGGATGTGCAAAACACAACAGCTTAATAAAAAACAAATTCCTCCTAGGTCAAGCAAGGCGATGATCAAGAGAAAAAAGTGAGTCTCCAAAGACTCCGGGCCCAATCCGTCCTTCATGGAATCCATGAATGTGAAGGGAAAAATCATTCTTAAGCCGTAGAAGGGGCACCGGACTCCAACACAGAGTTGCCGAGTTAGCCTAAAATGTAGAAACGAACAAAGGGGCCGGGGGAAGACCAAGACGCAGCCGCGCAAATGTCTTCCACCGGAACGCCTCTGAGTAGAGCCGTTGAAGCGGCCACACCCCGTGTCCAGTGAGCTTTAACGCCCAATGGTGGCGCTAAGCCTTGCCGAGCGTAGGCTAAACAAACACCCTCACATATCCAGCGAGAAAACCACTTTTTAGAGAGAGCGCGGCCCCTGCTAGCGTCGCTATAACACACAAACAAGCGTTTCACGTACATAGCCAGCGGCCGCACAGGGCACAGGGGTGAAAAGCCTTAAGCACAATATCTCTCAACCGGAAAGAACTATTAATGTTCTTGGGAGGAACGCAGGATTAGGTCTGAGCAGCGCAAAGGAGCTGTCCTCGCTAAGCCACAAGCAGCTCGGACTGACAGACAGAGCAGTCAGCTCACAGGCCCGATTGGCAGAACCAAAGCCAATAAGAGCGCCGTTTTAAAGGACAGGGCAACCAAAGGGGCCTGAGACAGAGTCCCAGGGTCCCTGGACAACCCGCGCAACACGGTGGGGAGACCCCAGCGTGGTGTATGCAACAGCCGTCCCGATACATCGGGCGGGTGGTGCACCGTTCCATGGGCCTGTGAAAGCGCATCCGGTATGAACGGTACCGGCCACGGCGCCATCCGTGAGAGCGCTGCCAGCTCTGGAAACCACAGAGCAGAGTGGTTCTCCGGAGCCACTTTAATCAGGGCCAATCTCTCCTGTCTGACCCGTTCCAGAAGAGGAAGGATCAGCTGGAGCGGAAGAAACGCATAAAAGAGAACCCCGCGACCATGGTGTGTGCTCCAACGCATCCACCCCCAACGGGGGAAGATCCCGAGGGGTTGAGAGAGAACCACCCCCTGCAGTGTGTGTTCTCCCTGCACGCGAACAGGTCCACCTGAGCCGTCCCGAAACCTCTGCCAGATCAGTCTGACAATGTCGGGATGCAACCGCCGCGGGACATGAGACAGAGAAACTTCCTGTGCGCCTGCCGAACAGGCCCTGCATGTCATCCGACATGGGGGCGAGAGGCGGGGCTGGCATAGGGATGCCCTTGATGGCCGCCGCGTCACCCATGATTTCGCCGAAGAGATTGGCCATCCGGTGCGGTCTCTCCCCCGGGACGATAGTGGCTTTGGTGGAAGCCCCAGAGCGGGAGAACTCGGACGCAGAGCCAGGAAAGACGTCGTCCAAGGAGGCGACGTCGTCAACCACGAAGTGCTCGCCGGCGTCCTGGGCGTCCGGAACTCCGGCCCCGAAGATGTCGATGGCCTCAGCGAGATCCACCCACGGGGAGAAAAAGAGGTGCCTGGAGAGGAGCCCCTCTTCAGGCAGCGCGCGGCAGGCGGCGCAGGAGGCGGGGGCAACCAAGGCAGCCGCGGCGTGTTCAGCGCCGAGGCGCCAGGGAAGCGGGACAGGAGGCGCACTGAGGCCCACGCCGCTGCCATGGGTCATCTTATCGTTGGAAGTCATATCTCTTCGTTGATCAGTACAAATTGCTGAAAGAAAAGGGAGGATGGGCGGCGGTTTGCGCCGCCTTATGTACACGGTGCCGTGGGAAATGTGGGCGGTGCCCACGTTCATTGGTGCATAGTTGAAATTTTTCAGTGCGCGCAAGCACGCGCACGGGACAAGCCCATAAGGCGAAGCCTAGACGGCGTAGCCTACATGAAATAGAACATGGGGTTTTTGAACGATCATACATAACAATCTCTAGGTGGCGAAGAAGTAAAAGCTGCGTCACGTTTTGAACTACACACTTTTTCAATCTAGTTTCAACTGGGTTTCGGGATGGTCGGTGCCGTTAAAGTAGTAAACGATTATTAATGCTGCTTTAACGGCATGTACAATCTAAAAACCCAGTCACTGCAGTCATGTGATTGGCTGAAAACAAGAGAGGCATCTGATTGGCTACAGAGAGTTCCTTAGTTGAAAAAAATGTATTTGTGAATCCAGCCACGTCAGGAGAGTGTCAAATCCACATATAAATACATACAACAAATTTTCACAAATGAAAAAAAGTCTTGTAAATTCAAGTTTAACAGTTTGTTTATAAATGTAACAACATCCAAATACCTTTTTACGGAACCCGTAAAGGGACATGAAAAAAAAAGAAAAAGTAAACGTTTCTCCTGAGCACGAGAAAGTATCTGGTGCTCACGAGATACTTTCTTGTGCGCACGAGAAATGTGTGTGTGTGTGTGTGTGTGTGTGTGTGTGTGTGTGTGTGTGTGTGTGTGTGTGTGTGTGTGTGTGTGTGTGTGTGTGTGTGTGTGTGTGTGACGTCAGCGAGTAGGTGGACGAGCGAGGAGAGCGAGCGATAGCGTGCGTGTCAGTCTAGTGAAGTAATGTACGATAATGAAGTAATGAAGAATAAAGTACCCAGCCTGTCAAGAATCGGTGGCCGCTTCATTCCATCATATTCCGACCTATAAGCAGACTCACTGTTGGTCAAAGTGAAGGGTGTTGCCCCCGAGAGAGCATCGGTCCTGGAGGGAACGTATCACCTGTGCTCCTCGGCAGGGCCGTCGATAAGGGGTGAAAGGTGATGACGATTCTAGGGGCCCACAGCCCAGGGGGGGCCCACAAAAAAAAAAAAAAAAAAAAATTAATTTTTTTATTTTACTACCAGCCCATAGTACTACCATAGCGCCCCCCCCCCCCCCCCCCCCTCTGTCCCCCCCCCCCCCCCCCCCCCCCTCAACAATTTTTCTCCCTCGTCAACAATTGCTCCTTCCACCCCCCCCCCCCCCCCCGTCAACAATTGCTCCTTACACCCCCCCCCCCCCCCCCCCCCCCCCCCCGTCAACAATTCAGCGCAGGGGGGCCCATCAGTAAATCTTGTCTAGGGGCCCAGGAATCGTAGCAACGGCCCTGCTCCTCGGCCTGGGAGCCGACAGCAGGAAAGATGTAACTAACCATCTCGTAGTTGGAGGCGGAGCGCAAGACGTGATCCAATAATTTGAGATAAAAATAAAGCACATTAATTTGAATGATTTTAGCTTGTGTGTGATTTATCGCGGGCACGGGCACACACAAGCTAAAATCATTAAAATGAATGTGCTATATTTTTATCTCGCACTATTGGAGCGCGTATTCTCTTTTGCCTCCAACTACGAGATGGTTAGTGTGCCTTATAGGTCGGAATATGGTCGGAATGAAGCGGCCACCGTTTGTTGACAGGCTGGGTACTTTATTCCATGGGTGTAAGTTTTGTCTCAGCTTTGGTAGGGACACTTCAAAGACGTAACCCCAAATCACTAGACTGCGTCATGCTGAACAATCAATACTTTATTAAAATAAAATCTAGATTTATATGTGCACTTATTCACATTTAAAGTACACACACACACACACACACACACACACACACACACACACACACACACACACACACACTGCCAGTGATATGCGTACGATACTTTCTCGTGCGCGCAAGATACTTTCTCGTGCTCACGAGATACCTTCTCGTGCTCACGAGATACCTTCTCGTGCGCACGAGATACCTTCTCGTGCGCACGAGATACCTTCTCGTGCGCACGACATACTTTCTCGTGCGCACGAGATACTTCCTCTTGCTCACGAGAAACGTTTACTTTTTTTTTCTTTTTTTCATGTCCCTTTACGGGTTCCGTACCTTTTTGATGAAAATTGCAAATATTTTTTTAATTTATATATTTATTGATTTATTTTAAAAAAAAAATAAACAAGACACATTTGTGTGTGGATCAGAAATGTGTTTGTGAAACTTATTTTTGATTTTGGATTTATTTTACATTTATACATGCCGATATCCATTTGTGTGCATTGAAATGTATTTGTGAGAAGAGAGTAATAAATCACAAATTACATTTGTGAATCCTTCTCTGTGCATTCATTATTAATGAGACTGTTGTGTTGTGTTGTCAGTTATGTTTATATTTGTATTTGACAGCGATTCGTGGTAGCTGATGTAGACAGCTGAGATCAGAGGAGCACCTATATCTAGAACAGGGTGTTCAGGTCGTCGGAGTCTGTGTGTGCGGCGGGGGATGGGGGGCTTATTGGATTGATGCTCAGGTGTGGGGGCGAGTGTGAAGGAGAGCTCCCCTGCGCATCGATGACTCCTCACCCCCCCCCCCTCTCTCCCCGATGAGAGGGTTCTTGTATCGCATGGTTGACACCGCCCTCAGAGCTTGTGTGTGTGTGTGTGTGTGTGTGTGTGTGTGTGTGTGTGTGTGTGTGTGTGTGTGTGTGTGTGTGTGTGTGTGCATAAACACCATATGTGTGTGACAGCCCCGTCTATGTGATTGATTGGGGGGTTCTTTCACTTCCGTGTTCCCAGGAAACGACTCCATCCTGGGGTCCGTAGCCCTGCGGATCGTGATGGGCAGCTGGTGGCTCTTCACCCTCATCGTGTGCTCCTCCTACACCGCCAACCTCGCCGCCTACCTCACCGTGTCCCGCATGGACAACGCCGTTCGGTAAGACGCCCCCCCCCCCCCCCCCCCCCCGCCTCCCTTCTCCCCAAGTGTCTACTTTGTTGTTTATTTGTAGTGTAGTCACTTTGCGTAGGGTGGAGCAGAAATCAATTAATGGTGTTCAGAAAGTGTAATGCAAAATACCTAAAGACACTTGTATGCACGCTATCAGCTTGGGTTATTATAGAATATATATGGCACCTGGTAAATGCTTTGCGCGAAAAAATTACAATGCCTAAGATAACCAGAGTCTAGAATATGGTAAAAATATAATATGGTTGATTTAAACCCTCTTGCTCGGGGGTCCCTCTTGAATGACCACGCAGATGTACGCGATCACATCGGTGTCTCGAGCTACACCGTGATTGGTACAAATTGCTTGTCATCTCAAGAACATGTACTACACAGCTAAAGTCATTCTTACACTGATTTCCCCAGAAATAAAGAACTGGTTTCACTGTGTTGCGGTCTTGGTGAGAAACAGTGTAACCACTAATTGCTGGCCTGTTAGTCCTGATACAAAAACAAACACAACAGAATATCTTACGTAAGCTCAGAGATCACACACACACGCACAGAGAACGTGTTTAGTGGGACGACATTAGAATTCAAGCAGCCGAGGTTACAAATGATAATAGTCGTGCAGAAATGTGGGTTTATTTTATCGTAGAGACAACTGTAAAGTCCTCCTCGTCAATCTCCATTCAGTGACATGTTGAGTGTGTGTGAAATCTCCAAATTGCTGCCTAACAAGAAGAAATGTGTTCCCCTCTTGCTGCAAAACGTTATTTGCCAGTAAATCCAGTGTGCAGCTTTCTATCCGCCCAATGGCTGGCCTGGGATCTGTGTGATTGTGTTGGGTTTGCGTGCGGAGGATGATCAAACAGCTACATCTGGACTATAGAGAAATGACATGGAATAGTAAGCAGCACTGTGGGCGCATGTAAATGCATTATATGTGTGTGTGTGTGTGTGTTTGTGTGCGTGTGTGTGTGTGTGTGTGTGTGTGTGTGTGTGTGTGTGTGTGTGTGTGTGTGTGTGTGTGTGTGTGTGTGTGTGTGTGTGTGCGAGAGTGCGAGAGCACTCTGATCCTTACATAAATAACTTTGTTACAGTGGGGATTATTTCACAAAGCTTTCCTTTGTCATTGTATATAATTTGATTGAGATGATCCGAATGAGGTGGAGCTGACACAGCGAGCTGCGTTGGATGAGCACGGCTGTACAGTAAATGTTGTTGCCGATTGTAATGTGGTGAATCATTGCTCGGTTGCGTTGTGATTATTTATTACATCATGAAGACCTATTCATGTGTCTGTTTTTTGTTTTGTTTTTCTTGTAACATGACATTTGTTGATACCCATAATCCATTGTTCCATCATACTTCGCTGTATTATATTTCCCGCTTGCTTTAAAAAAATATCTTCTTTATCTTGTATTATATTCAAGGCACGTAACGTAAACTAGCAGTAAATGTAGCATATCCTGTCACATTACCATACGGAATGTTTTCATCTCTTTCGTGTTTATGTTTCATCTTTATTACCATCGGAATTAATATATTATACTGATAAGATGTGCAGGGCTTATGGGCGTTGCTCAATCAACCTTCCATTAAAGAGCACAATCCAGTAAATTAAAGCTCTCCTACCCTGTCTGACCACTAGCATAACGTAACTCTATTTAAAACGTATACCTGAAACGCCATTTGCCTAACAGTTCCCTTACCTCATTTAATGCTTTGCTCTTCCTCCTACTCATCTATCTTCTACCAATCGCTGAAACCTCTTCATCTTATCTCTTCAACTCCCGTATAATGGGGCTGCGTCTTTTGTTTTAGGAGTATATCTATTGAGTATTTCTCAAACAATTTATTAGACCTTGTTGTGTTCCGGCAAATTAATCGCATCAGGCTACTAAATTCAATGTTGCTGTGGTAGAACATTTGATAATGCTGGGGAAACAAGCAAGCTCTTGCTATTTGCAAAGGAGGAATTTAATGTGTGTGGTGAGTGCTACATCCATCCATGGATGATTGTGTGTGAGTGTATGTTTGTGTTTGTGTTTTTTAGTTGATAAATGTGTGTGGGTTAATGGCATATGTCCTGTGCTCAAGCATTGAGAGTATAGCTATGATATTGGTTACAGCTGTCACAGAATCTACGACAACAAGGTTAATACAACTGCCACGAATATACCAACTGGGCGATAGTCTCGTCTACATCGTGTCTTAACTGAAGGATTCCTGACATAATGCCATGAAACAATCTTTCTGAATGATACGCCACTATATAACTTTAAAGAGCGCCAGAAAAACTCTGGCACGATTCAAAAGTTTTTGGTTGCCTCAAGATGCTGTGAAATTGGTGCATTCAAACCGTGAAGACAACTTTAAATGTTGTGTCCTTAAGAAGTCAAGCATACGGGCCACAAATCCTCTGTTTATTTGTTTGAATCAAAGCTGGTTATTTCTTAGTTACAATGGTTCCTGCTCTCGTGGATTTTGTTATTTTGTTACATGCAATTTTCCACAACAAGGTGGCATAAATACGGGCACAAGGCAACAGCACCAGATTGTGTCTGCTACAAGCTGCCAAGACACTTGATGTTGTTCAAGGCTTCCTTACAACCATGACATGAAATGACATGCTGAACGGACACAAATAGGAATAGCACTACTTTTTTGTTATTAATATTGGCATATTCAGAATCACAGTTTTGCATTTGCGATGTACTGCAAAACTGCACTTGAAACTATAATAAATGCTGGTTCTTTAACGATCAATGGGGACACATTTAGGCTACAACTTGTGGTCAGAGTTATGCTTATCTTTGATGATGTGTAACTATAAACAACCTCATTACTAAATAATGAAGTGCCATAAACAGATTAAAGCAATGTAGCTGGAGTTATAGACTGATTACAGGTTAATTACTACTTTTGTTTACCTCTCCTGCCAATGTACAAACCTTTAAATATGCATCTCTAATGATGTGTGGGAGGGCTGAGTCACATAAAGATATTAACACACAGATTTGCAATAAGTTGGGAGAGTTCACAAGAACTCCCTCACTTATTTACTGTCTATAGAAAGCAGAAGCGTGAACAGAATACAAACTATGGGCAAAATAGAGCAATATTTAATCGGAATAGGAGGCTTCTGTATGTTCTGCATGATTTGCATAAGTGTGGTTCTATGCTGTCGGATGCAGCTCAATTTAAAGCATGCAAGACCAGAGAAGCCACAACTAGAAGCCAGGACTGGAAGAAACAGCAACAAATAGCTGAAGCTGTAAAAGATAGACACTAATTCTCCAAAACCTCTTCCTCCAGCCAGACATTCACTGTAGTTCGACAACAGGGAATAAAACCTCATATGAAAAATGCTAATGTTTTTGGTCTGGGAAATGTTACAGATTTGCAACAATCCACCCCTAAACAGCTGTAAATTCTGATATTTGATATAACGCCATAAAAGCAAGATAGATTCACATGCAGAATACAGAAGGCAGGGCTGGATGGGTGTATTCCTCTGGTCTAGCTCTGTGTTGCTTATGTTCTCCAAGATGGCAGAGGTAATTGTAAACCGGAAGCAAGACGTGGCGTGGGTCGTATGGCAACGCACATATAGTTGTGATGCTCTCGTGTGAACCTGATCTCTGTGCCGTTTGTTTCGACGGTGTTGCTGAAAGGCCAACTACTTTGATTAATTTCACAACAGCAGACCATTTAGAAAGGCAGGGCTGATTAAAACAATCTCCATCTCTGTTCCCTTCTTAGTATTCTGGCCGGATCGCCTTTTGTTGACTCATTTGAGTAAGTGTGTAGTGTGTGTGTGTGTGTGTGTGTGTGTGTGTGTGTGTGTGTGTGTGTGTGTGTGTGTGTGTGTGTGTGTGTGTGTGTGTGTGTGTGTGTGTGTGTGTGTGTGTGTGTGTGTGTGTGTGTGTGTGTGTGTGTGGCGGGGCAGGAGCAATCGTCAGATTCATTGTTTTTGTCAGAGATGCTGTGATCCTCTCAACCTTGGTCATTAACATCACTGACATGCTTTAATTCTTTCAGAGAAAGGCCCAAAAAGTAAACACATTTCTTTAAGCAATATGCTAATCTCTGTGTCTGAAAGTACAAGGCTTTCAGTGTTCTAACTCCCTGTTTCGATTTAATTTTGGACAGAAAATGTGCTGAAAAGTCAATATCATTATTCGTAAGCCAGTTCTCTAGCGGTGGCTAGACGACATTTATGGTGAGCAGGAGTAATTGACTATAGGATGTTTCATCTCTGGCACCGCTTAGAAAAGTCATAAATTGACACCATGTTACCATCTACGTTTCATGGCTATTCATGCCTTCTGATTTTGTGATGCTGCCGTTGATTAAAGAGAGACATCAAGGACATCATCAAGGACAAGGATCAAACCGTATCAAAGGCCAGGATGACTTATGTTCTAGCATGATATAACAAATGATGTTTGGTACCAGTGGACTCAACCAGAAACCCAATATTAAAATGAGCATGGGCTCACCACTTAACTATAAAATATAATTATATACAAATTATATAAACCCTATTTACATAATTCAGCCATGGCCAATCCTAAACTCTCCACGATGGTCACTCCCCCTCAACTTTGTTTCCTTTGTATTTACTCATGATGTGAAAGTTTCTCTATAAGAATTATGTCCACCCATTGTCTGATTGAATGTATGCTTGGTAACTGCCCGTATCTTCCCATGATCATGCCTATCATAACACATCAGTCTCGGAGCTTAAAGGCTCCTTGGCCAATACATTACATTCCCTGGAAGGTGCATACATACAGACGTCTGCAGTGATTGCATAGTGTTACAATCCCAGTGGAGCTGACCAGCTCAGTTACGGCTGTCTCTAAATCGAGAATTTAACCCCCTGAAATACGACCTCAGTCGTGGGTCACTTGACTCCAAAACTAAAAGCAACAAGAACAACAACAGCAGGAAAAAACATTAACATCACCAGCAGCTAATCAAATGCTGGAATTGGTCCACTTTATTCTCTCACCTCTGAGATTATTGGACAGAAGGGATACTCAGGTTGGTGTTATTGTTGTTAAAAGTAAGATCTCTCTCTCTCTCGCCCACTCTACTCTGTGTGTCTGTGTGTGTGTGTGTGTATACCTCTCTCCATGTCATGTCACTCGGTTCAAGAAATATGACAAATTTGTCACGTCACACATCTCGAAATGGAATGAAGCAGAGAAAACAATGTTCCTGGATGGATGCCGTTGAGATTGCATTGGATCCCAGCCATTATTAGTGGTCTAATACTATTATGAGAAGAATAGGAGAGGGCAGAAAAACATTGTTCTATAAAAGAAAAACATTGTTCTATAAAACTGAAATACGTGTACAACCGTGTACAAGTGGTAAGGATCCTTTGCCCAACACACTCACATACACACAGACAGGCAGGCGGACAGACAGACAGACAGGCAGACAGACAGACAGACAGACAGACAGACAGACAGACAGACAGACAGACAGACAGACAGACAGACAGACAGACAGACAGACAGACAGACAGACAGACAGACAGACAGACAGACAGACAGACAGACAGACAGACAGACAGACAGACAGACAGACAGACACAGACAGACACCCTCACACAGACAGACACCCTCACACAGACAGACAGACAGACAGACAGACAGACAGACACACACAACCACCATCATCAACCTCCTTTAAACATGCTCTAAATTCTATGCTGCAACAGGTTGATCAGTGTGTTGATGATCGAGTGGTTGTATTTTACAGGGGGATAGTATTGACTAGGAATCAGTTTATTCAAAGAAACTGTGCGTTAGTGGTCCATGAGGCGGTGGTAAATCTGTCTCTTTTTCCATCTCATCCCCCTCCTAAAGCCTCCCATCCACCAACAAGATAACTGGCTTTTCTCAACAGCTTTATAAGCACTGTCATCATCCATAGCCTCCCAGTCACACCACAGCCTCCCAGTCACACCAAACCTCCCAGTAACATCATAGCCTCCCAGTCACAATGCTGCAGTAGTAATTACTCACAGAATGGGCTGGAGCGATTGGAGTAGCTCACTTTACACCCTGGAAGACCGTGACCTTTCAGGAAAGAGTGGTCTCCGCCTGGTCACCACAGCACCACAAACACCGTCCTCCAGTTCAGTGCTGATCAAAGCCAGTAGGAGACAGAGTTATTTTACTTTGAAGCATGATGAAGCAAGTAGTAAAGGGACGAAGATCACGCTGCTAAAAGAGAAAATGTCAGGTTATCTAGCTGTGTGGATGAGGTGTTGATTTTATACTTAATAATGTATACTGATATATACTGTACTCATAACCTGTATTTATTAATTCAAAACATTTTTTTCAATAGATTAGGATTTAAATAGGGCAGGAAGTCATTACTGAATTGTATTTAAATAAATGTATTTGTTCAAATTCATTGAAAGATCTTATATTAAAAAGGAAATGTATCAATTTATTCAAGGGGAAAATTCATTTGCATTTGATCCAGGGGTTGTATTTCGATTAAATGATACAAACATTGGAGTATTACTAGTGGGAAAAATTATAGATGATTATTCAGTGCATTCCTGCAATAAAATGAGCCTGTTATACATACATACTAATGGTATCTGAATGGAATTTAATGAAATAGTTGCATGAGAAAATTGAAAATCGGTTTGAGTGCTGAATGACAGGTGTGGCCAACAGGGAAATCCATTCTCCTGAAACGGCGTTAGTTATACTGAGCCCCTTTATTGCTTGTTTACTAGTCCCAGCCGAAAGCCTAGCATCTGCTCAGCATGTTTACTGTCTGGTTTGGTGGGGATTGAGGAGCAACAATGTGAACACATCTCTGTTAATGTGCTGGTAATCTCGGTTGCGGCAGTCCTACTAAAGGCTGAATTGTGAGTCTAATGTCGTGGTTATCCGAGCATGAGAATTATAATGCTGTATTTTCTTTGGTATCATTGTGTGTGTATTTATTAAGTCAGCCAATCGTTCTCTAGCTTAAGGCTGGATGGAGCTATAGCACCCCCTAGGATTGCTATAGAACCCTCATTTCAACCCCAACAAATGTTGAGGTTTAGTCCTTTTTTATACCCCTAACAGTCCATGTACACTAATGTGACATCTTATCTTACTACTATATAATAGCAAGCCTGTCGCACAAGTGACTCAAGTTGGTAAGTGCGCAGGTGCCAAGCAGCCTGCAGCTTGCACACACACACACACACACAGCCCGCACAAACGCACACATACACAGCACAGACAGACATATCCCCACTCCCCCCCTTCCGTCTATTTTAACGGCGTCATCGTCGACAAACTCTCCCAGGTAACATGTTCTGTCTATAGACTGTAGAAATTGCGATAAAAGAAGTGAAGAGCCTATTTCTCACCTCGACAAGCAATGGCAGGTCGTTCATTTTGTATAAAAAACGTTAAATTCGAACATCGCGCCGACCGGCATATCAAAGCACAAGCAAGTCACGTGATCAGCGTCCTATAACACAGAATGAAAACATGCAATAACAGAGTATGGTGAATTATGTCTATAGAGTCCACCACAATAAAAGACTACACTTTGTTGCTCAAATCTAATATTACCCTCCTCCTTGAGTCTCCCCAAATGTCTTGCGATATTGATATCCCCCCCTCCCCCCTGCGGACTGTTATAGTTGTTTTATTTTTCTAATGTTTGGTGTGTATGCTATGTGTGACTGTTGGTTGCTGCTGCCTGTCTTGGCCAGGACACTGAAGAGATGTTAAATCTCAATGATGATTATTATTTTAAACCAAATCAGCCCTGAATAACAGTAAAAGCTATTTAATAATTGATTTACATGCATAGTAAACTACACTTTCCATTGAAAAATTACCCCTGTTAGCCTACCCATAAATTGACTAATTATATAGTCTATTTTATTTATCAAATGCTCACAAATTAGCTGCTTTCAGACAGTATGTGTGACCAACATATCCTGACATTTGTACCCTCAAAATCTCCTTCATAATACTACCCCTGAGGTAGTATTTTCTCCGTAGGAAATGTAAATTACCTTACGTGTGAATGAGGAGCGTAAAGTAGGTATTTCTCACGCCACTTCATTGGGCGTGTTGATGACGCTTCTGCATGTCATTGAGTGGCCCCCTCAATGATCAGCCTGTTGCCTATTGTTCGCTGAATGGTTAAAAAAAATAATTAAATGTTGCCACTGCTTTTAAGTAGCCTGGCTAACGCCAGACCTCATCTCAATCTACATTGATGAGGTCTGGAAACCACACATTCAATTTCTCGCATTTGAGGCGTGGTTTACGATTGCCCGGAGCCGTGTATTGGGCGCTATGAATGTCTAGCATATGAGTCTGTACGTAGCTCATAGCCAATCGTATCAATTATACCAGATGACGTATGTAGAGCGACAGAAATTCGATGAGGAAGAAGACGATGGGTGTGTCGCATAGACGTCGTCATCGTCTTGCCGTCCCTCCCCGTTCTGTGATTGGCTCCCGATCTCAGGCGAAAATCAGATCCATGGAATCCAGGCTGCATAGCAGCGCAAAATGAAATCGCGCGCAAGGCAGCATGGCTATACCCAGGCTAGTTTTTAAAAGTAATTTGTGGTGAACACTAAAAGACAGCTCTTATCAAATCCCAAAAAGTACACATCATACGATAAATTACACTCAATGAGTTCACAAAATGATGAAAAAGATTTCTTTATTATTATTATTATTACTATTATTACTGACAGTCAACTGAACATTATAGGGTCCCGTCCTTCCACTCCCTGTTTTCTCAGTTAGACACAGAAATCCACTACATTTGTCCAAGTGTACGCTTGCTTCATAACGTAAGAAGGAAATTATAATGCTTGCTTCATTACGTAAAAGGATAACCAAAATGTTGTACGTTGTAACATTAAAATGTTATACGTGGCAAAATTTGTTGGATTATCGAATGGGGTTTCCAGATTATTGCTATGGGTTTAATTACAATTAGAGGTTGAGCCCGCGCAATGCGCGTGCAGAAACTCTAGTTTCATTCAAACATGGTGAGCCCTAAATAACCCCAAACATTTCCGTGCCCATCTGCTTTGGCTGGTCTGCGTTTCCCTAATGCGCCGGTTCACGCTGGGTTCATCATCACTTTGCTCTTTGTTCCTTGGTTTCCACATGAAAACAAATTTCATCTCAAAGCCTGACTTTTTCTTTAAGCCATCTACTTGTTCAAGATTATCCGGGGGTGTTACTGAGAGACTTCCTCTGCTTCCACTCATTCCGTTGGGGGTGGGAGAGGAAAGAGAGGACATCTATTTTTTTTAACAAAAGCGAGACGAAAGAAACCAGAGCCAGAGTTAGCTCCTGTGAGCTAAAGTAGCGCCCTTTGTTGTGCTACCCTGCAGGTCGTTCCAGGACCTGTCCAAGCAGTCCGACCTGGTGTACGGGACGGTCCGTGAGTCGGCCGTCTACGAGTACTTCCGGGCCAAGGGCACCAACCCCCTGGAGCAGGACAGCACCTTCGCTGAGCTCTGGAGGACCATCAACAAGAACCAGGGCCAGGACAACTCCGTCTTCAGCCCCGCCGACGGCATCAAGAAGGTGAGCGCACCGCTGCCTCCGTCAGCCAATAGGGGAGCAGGAAACACCTGCGGAGGTGTCTTGCTATAATGGTGACATGTATAGCTAGGTGGGTTGGTGGTCAACGCATCTGTAATCACATACGGCGTGGTGTTCGTCCTGATCAGTGAGTCAGTGCGTCTGAACAGAACCGAAGTGTTTCTTTAACTTATAGGGTTTGATCCCCAAGGTCCCGACTCTTCAGTCTAACTGGAGCCCCACGGTCTAATCCCCTCCACAGCCACCACATGCTCCTTAATGACATGGATCTCAATTCACTGTGGGAATATAATAAAACAGTGATATATTTCATTGCAAGACCTTGTATAATTTAGCCTTTATAAAGCCCCTATTTTGGCAGCTAAAGGCCTCAGGCCTTTCATAAAAGGCTTCAATAAAAAAATAAATTAAAAAAAAAGTCTGCCTTGCTGATACCTTCTATTTTGCTCAACTTCCATCTGAGGTTTACAAGATACACTAAAGCTCTTTGCCCGAGCGCTAGTGGCTCATCAGCTGTTACCATGGCGACCAGACGGCACAGAGCGCCAGTCTCCTCAATGTAGAAAATAAAAGAAGGACGGAGGGAAAAACATCAGCCGTTTCTGTGTTTGGGGTCTAAATGATTTAAGCAACAGAAATATAAAGTGTGGACTTTATTAGTGTGCTGACTAGGGGGTGTATGAATAAATTCCACTAGGTTGAGAGCATGTTTTATGCTCTTCCGTGCTTATGTTAGGCAAACATTACGGTTCATCTTTTGTCTGGCGTGCTTTGCATCTTGCCTAATGGCCAAAACGACTCAGGATGTATTCGATAAAGTGACCAAGATTCAGTAAGAGGCCTCAGTGTAAACCACTCACTCCAAGACATTGTTTTACCCTTCGAACCATCTCTTTACAATGCAAGCAGTAAGTATTCCTACCATGACGTAAGCAGGTGGTGGATTAGAGCCTTGTTAAACACACCGGGGCATCTTGGGCCGCTCACTAAAGAGATGCTTATCAAACACTCACCACAGTGTGTCTCGACTAATAATGAAACACTGACACAAAGGGCTACAATTAAAATGGGTTCATTTTAGATAATGATAACAATAAATTACTCAAAGCAGTGGATTAAGGATAATAGTTTGTATGACCAGGGAATGAAAACATGATGGTCAATGCCCCCCCCCCCCCCCCTGTTAGGTTGCACCAAACCCCCTTCTTTAGATACTGCAAACCACAGAAGGGGATGGAGCACCAACTCACTCAGCACCAAGTCAATAGGTGGGAGGTAACGGATGGGGCCCGCTGTCCCAAAAACACTCCCCTACAGTGAGGCCATGACCCGGGAAGAGGACCAATGACAACCCTGACAGCCAGCTGTTGCCCGCTGCTTTTGCTAACATGCTGACTCTAATGACAGCAAAAATACAGTGAAGTGTAAATCCCTGTTAAATCCTATCAGAACAAAGGCCTCCCAGTCAAGTGGGAACAGAAGCGACTAAGCCAAACGCAAGAGAACCGAACCAAACGGTACAACCCATGAATTTAAAAACATGAATAAATTACCTTTATTGGAGTATCTACAAATGGGAGCAGACAGGGACACACACGGTGAGCAGCTACACCAGGGAGCTCACAGGGTACTGCGTCTACTTAATAAGGGGCCTCATAAGTACCCAGGCCGTACGAGGGGCCCGGTTACCCAAGGGGACTCACAACGGACGCAACAGACCAGAGCATAATAGAGAGTCGAGGTGGTCGCGCTGCGTATTTATGGTTTCTCTTTGTCTGAGTCCCTACGGAGGCTTTGTGGGGCCATTAGAAACGGCGTGCTGCCTGCTCACAATTATAATGGTCTACTCTGAATGAGCCATTACTCATATGCGGGCTACTTCCCATAGCTTGCTCTGGTACAGAACCAATAAGTATTTCCCATTCCAAACCGCTTACGACGCATGCAAACGTCTATATTGGTTTTGCCATCCTATTATAGTCATGTGTGTGTTGAAATTAATAGTTACAAATCAGATTCATATGTATTATTCCTTAAGTTCTCGTTACACTTTTAAACAATGCAAAACTGCTCCGTACCGCTCACCCACGCAACACACAGCATTTGAGGGGATTAATTAATAGTTGGACAATTAGACACAGTCTTGGCACACATGCACACACACGCACACAACCCATTTAACAGCTTTGTATTTGAAGCCGCTAATTGCCTTTGCTGTGTATGGTCTTTATGGTCGTGGAGAGACTTACATCAATGGGGACAGTTCCTTTCTGCTATTGATGTAAGCTTGAAACATATTGGACATATATTCGTTTTTTATTCACTCAAAAAGATTCTTCAACTTCTTCTTACGCCTGTCTAAAGATATAGAGACCATGCAGTCAGAATCCAATGTGAAGCAGGAATGCTTCTTGGGGTTTCACCGGGACTGCATTACACAACAGTAATGCAGAAAGTATTGTTGGGTCCAGAGGGAACACTGACAGAACAGGAGAAAATAAATATATTAAAATATAAAAAACACCCCTCACACCTCTTTTGTGCTCCAGGCCAGAGAAACACAGTGTCCCTGAAAATATGCTTCACGCTTGGAGATGTCCAAATGCAGTCCTGTTAAGACAAAGAATTCAACTTTCCCGAAAACAAGATAACATATTGTCATTGTGTATCTTAGGAAAGGGTAAATCTTTCCATCTTTCCTGAGTTTGACTTGAGCCATTAGACATTCGTAATAACATTAATAGCTTTATTATCTTGCATGGTGTGTGTGTGCATGTGTGTTTGTCTATGCACGTGTATGTGTTTGTGTATGTATGTGTGTCTGTATGTGTCTATGCACATGCGTGCGTGTGTGTCTATGCGTGCATGTGTGTGTGTCCACAGACCAAAAGGGAGCCCTTTGCCTTCCTGTGGGACATGGCGGTGGTGGAGTACGCGGCGCTGACCGACGATGACTGTACCCTGACGGTGACGGGGAACAGCCTGAGCACCAGGGGCTACGGCGTGGCCCTGCAGCACGGCAGCCCCTACCGAGACCTCTTCTCCCAGAAGTGAGTCAGCACGCGCCAAGGCTGCTGATGGTGGTGGATGTTACGGAAACATTGGCATCACACCAATGGTTAACCCAGAGAATGCTGATGTTAGGCCCGATGCCACTTGTGGGCCGTTGGTAATCTGTGTTCAATAGTGTGCAAACTGATTCTTGCTGCAGTGAAAGAAGCTGGTGGACTAGTTTTAAATAGATTGTTTATTTACATAGCCCATGCATGTAAATCATGGTTTACCTTCAGGTTAGGCCATATTGGTTTACCCTTATTACTGCTGTACGTTGATACTGATAATTGATAATAAATATTTAAACCAAATTTTCTATTGATATATGATTAAACTCATAATAATTATGTATATTTATGTATCTTGTCAGATGTTATTTTGCATTTAGCAGCGTGTCAGATGTTTTAGTGGACTATTCGTTGAACCAGTGAGCAGAAGATTTAAAAACACCTAAATGGCATCAAACAAGTTCACAAGCTGGAAGAAGCGTGGGACTATTCAATGTCGGGCCCTTGGGAGGGGAAGTCAAAAGCTTTGTTAGATGAAAAGAACAATGTGTGTAACTGTGTGTTTGTGTTAGTGAATGCCAAATGTGAATGTCAAAAGCCATAGCAGATAAAACAAAGAAAAATCCTTTGTGTCTGCACGTCTGTGTGGGTACACGCATGTGTGTGTGTGTGCCAGCGTTCGGTCCTATTCATTTCGCCTGAGCATCTATGCTAATGTGTGCATGGGTGACTTGTTGCGGTTAGGGTTGACTAATGAACATGCAGGACAGCAGTATAGTCTCTCTCTCTCTCTCTCACTCTCTCTCGCACGTCTCTCTCTCTCTCTCTCTCTCTCTCTCTCTCTCTCTCTCTCTCTCTCTCTCTCTCTCTCTCTCTCTCTCTCTCTCTCTGTGTCTCTCTCTCTCTCTCTCTCTCTCTCTCTCTCTCTCTCTCTCTCTCTCTCTCTCTCTCTCTCTCTCTCTCTCTCTCTGTCTCTGTCTCTCTCTCTCTCTGTCTGTCTCTGTCTCTGTCTCTGTCTCTGTCTCTGTCTCTCTCTCTCTCTCTCTCTCTCTCGATTCAGTGGCTACCTTCTGTTTCCAGCCTGCCCTCATCATTCTCCTCCACTACACCCGTCCCCTCCTCTCCTCTCTCAGCCCTGCTGTCTCGCCAGCTAACTAATGGGCTTGCTGCCGCTGTGGCTCATCTCAAGTTGATTCAACTTGATATGAAACCCATTTCTTTTCGTGCTGCTTTCCCCCCCGCCCCCTCCCTCCACATTATTTACGCAGGAGTTCATTTATTCAGCACGTGTGAACATTAGGAGAGGCGAAGTGCAGTACATTATCAAATCAATGTGTATCTTGATCATGTCGTTTAAACTATCTAGTTCATTAATTCGGTACCAGTGGATGGAGCCTTCCCCTCCAAACCCTGCATAAGCAAATGCATTATCACTCGGAAAAACTCAATATGCACACAGTGAAGCGGATCTTCTGTGTGGAAAAATACTGGCAATGCACACAAGGTAAAAAAGATTACTCTCTGCGCTGCCTACTTGATGCGCGGTGTATTTCCCAGTGTACTACAGCGTTACTCTCACAAACTTGAGATTACCCATCTAAAGTCTGAAGGCAGACAAGCTCAAGTATGGGTGAATGCGGCACTTCACTTTATTTTGCTTTCTTTCTCTTTATATCTGCTTTGACCAATCATGTTGCTGGAAGCGTGGAGGGAAGTCAAATTCAAGTTTATGCAATACAAAGATTTTGTCTCTGTACTTGCAAAATGACAATGAAGTTGAATCTGAATCTGAATCTGAACCCAATGTGTGCTGACGTAAAGAGATTGGAAAACCAGGAATAAACTCTGTTTTGAAAGTAAAGCGTTTTTACCCGACCATGTTGGTAGCATATTCTCTGACGTGATGTCCTGACGTTCTCCCCCTCCGCCTCAGGATCCTGGAGCTCCAGGAGAAGGGGGACCTGGACATCCTGAAGCAGAAGTGGTGGCCCCGGAGGGGCCGCTGCGACCTGGACAGCCACGCCGACGCCCAGCCAGAGGGCCGGGCCCTGCGGCTGCACAGCTTCGCCGGCGTCTTCTGCATCCTGGCGGCGGGGCTGCTGCTGGCCCTGCTGGTGGCCGCTCTGGAGACCTGGTGGAACAGCCACCCGTGCCGCCGAGCCCAGCCCAAAGAGGTGACCGCCACCACCACTGACCACCCGTCGGGCCAGGGCCAGAGCCCGGGCGCAGGCCTGCTAGCCCAGAACCGAGTGGCCACCGAGGGGCCCCCGGCCCCGCCCAGGCCCCGGTCCCGGCCCAGACCGCCGGGCCCCCCCGTGCTGCCCCGGGACGCCACTGCCACACTCTACTTTATGGATCCAGCAGGCGCTGACACCAGCCCCGATTTAGTCGAGCTGCAGTACACCCAGTTATAATAGGTGTGCCCCCCTGTGCTGACCGTGAGAGTTCAAACATCATGTGATTGATATCCATCCGCCGCTCATGTTGGGCGCTGGTTATCGGGGGGGTCTTCTGTGAAGTCACGATTATCCCGCTCTTCTCCATGCTTACTAGAAACACATCACATTAATTACCACCATTCTGGCCGAGCAAACAAACAGGGTTCATCATCATTATGCCAGGGAAGCGCAGTCGGAGCTCGGCAGGCATGATTGATTGGCACGTTACGAAACAACGGAACTAAATTTTACTTGTGTGTTAAATGAGCGCTGTGGTGCAAGACAATGGCCCTGTCTAGCGCATCCATTCAAGTAGTCCGTGTAAACACCAGAGATCTGATTCCACTCAGCTGCACTGCGATGACACTGAGGCACGCCACGGATCCCTGAACTAAAGTGTGAGCAGATTCTGCATAATCGGACCCGCTGGTGGACTTGACAATCGATAAGGCAGTAAGAGGGGGGGGGGGGGGAAAACCAACCGGCCTGCACGCACCCAAGGCCCAGCCGTACCCTGAGGTCTCCCTGGCGACGGGGCAGTAAATCAAGCTCCCCCCCCCCCCCCCCCATGCGATGGACGGGCCCACAGCGGGAGTTTGAGTTACTGTTGTTGACTTCAAGTTACGAGGCAGTCTTTGACGTTGCGCTGTGGCCGAACGATTACATATCACTGTCATAAAAAAATCA
Source organism: Gadus chalcogrammus (assembly GCF_026213295.1). Taxonomy (NCBI): domain Eukaryota; kingdom Metazoa; phylum Chordata; class Actinopteri; order Gadiformes; family Gadidae; genus Gadus; species Gadus chalcogrammus. The sequence goes on along the minus strand of NC_079426.1, from coordinate 17,949,682 downwards.
CCTAGGCTATCCCCCATTATAGCCCATCCCCGTGGCTGTAGCTATTTTGCTCATTGATGTTGGAAGTAGACAACGGTGTTCCGGTAGGACATTACCTCGGTCATCATGCTCTATCAATATTATGTGTGGCTGGATGTGTTTTCCTTTTCGACGCACACCGTTGATGCGATCAGTGAGCTATCACTATGGCAGCACTAGCCTAAGTGTTGTGCTTTCTAATATCAACTAACCTATCTAATATCAGCCCAGTGGGAGCTTCGTGCATTTCACCTGAATGTCAGCTCATTGAAACAATAGGTCAATGGGGAGGTGGGGCAGTTTATTATTTCTATCAGGTGGCAAAGGATTACAGTGTAGGAGAAGGCCGTCGTTGACATATAATGACAGCAAGCGTTGGACCTCAAGGGCTGCAGGGACTTATGGGAGAGAGACAGTGAGAATCAGGGGAAGAGGCTTATGATACAGGAGTCAGAGGAGTCAGAGGAGAAGAGGTGTGGAGTTAAAGTCCAAGTCATTATGTCATCTTTCATCTCGCCTCATGGTCTCTGTAGTTTGCCGTGTTGGATTTGTCCTTGTGTGTGGTGTTCAGTGTGGCTGAGGTTTGCATGGTGATTTGTCTGAAATTCTGGCCAAAGTGGTTGAAGCTTAAATGGGTTTTCCCCTTTCAAGACCCATTCCAGCTTCTCCCTCTCAAATCACATTTAAGTCACCCCCATTACTGTCTGATGTTGCGTACAAAGGAAAAATAACGTTTGCTGATTACAGCTTAATTGAAAAGGCAGCCATAAATGGCAGCTTTAAGCCCTCTGTTGAATCACATTTTCTTGAAAAGTCTGATTAGTTCACTGTGTGTCCATCAGGAGCCTTGGGGAGGCTGATGCTCATGCAATGAGGTTGACCAGGGAATAAACCTAATTAGTCTTGGAAGAAGAGACATATTGGTTGGGGCTCGGTTAAAGTGTTGAGACATTACTTTTTGTCCAATTGCATCATTGCAAATCGTAAGAGTCTGCAGTGCCAAAGCAATGCCTCCCCAGTCGTTCCATCTTCATTTCAGCTTCTGTATCATTTCAATTTGGTGAAGTAATTGGCGTAAACGAGGTGGAATGAACGACGTCTGTTAAGATGTGTTTTGTTTTAAACAGGATTTGCATGCCTTCAGCTAACGATTTTCCTCTGTCTTTCTCTTCCATCTCCCTCCCGGCCAATCCTGCCTCATATCTCTCCATCTTCCCTACTGCTTATCTGTGCTCCACCATTCCTTGAACGATCCACCTCCATCCCCCCCCCCTTTCACCTGCAGGACAAGGAGATGAACCTGGAGCAGGTCCACCAGCGTCTGAACAGCCTGCTGGACGACGACATGGCCCACAAGCAGCTGCCAGGCCAGTCCATCGAGATCTCTGCCCTGGACATTGGCAGCATGCAGCCCAGCCACTCCCTGGAGGCCTTGTCCGTGCGGGACTACCCGCCTCACCGCGGCGGCCCGCCCCTGTCTGTCACCACCTTCCTGCAGGAGGGCCTGGGGGCCGGGAGGTCACTGGGCGGCCTGGCCGGCAGGAGCCTGGCCCTGCCCCTGAGCAGCGCCACCATGCCGTCCATCCGCTGCAAACACAGGGCCCCCAACGGTGGGCTCTTCAGGCAGAGCCCCCTCAAGACGCCCATGCCAATGTCCTACCAGTCAGTGCCAAGGGGATCCATCCCGGAAGACATTGAGCCCAGCCATGGGACGTCTATCTGAGCACCCCCTGGGACCAGCCCCCCCCCCCGCCCCCCTCCCCTACACACCCCTCCCCGGGACCCTCCACAGACAGTCCAGCTCATGAGGAACCCCTGAGAGCCTCACTGAGCCAACATGTTGCAGACACGTATAAATAAAAACATGGACTACAAAAAAAGGATTTTTGTTATAAGGGAGGAAAAACCATGATAGACAATAAAGACACTTCTATGTACATATTTGTAAGTACTGAAAGAGGGTAACAAATAAAAAGTGTATTTTGATTATTCTCAAAAGTTGACTTTAAAAAATCTATCTAAAAGTATTAAAAAATGACTGTTTGAATGGCTTTGTAAATTTTGTTCTCAATGAATAAAGGTGACAATTCTTTGTGGTTGTTTTCTAAGTGCCAAGTTTAAAGATGTTTTCTTTTCAAATTAACATTTAACTGAATGTAAGAGATCTCATGATGGAAAATACAACCACTCACATTTGACAATTTCAGAGACGTTAAAAGAAATGATCTATTTGATATGATAAATAAAAGGTGGTCAAAAAAAAGACGTGTTCACAAAACGCTTTTTGGGTTTGGAATACTTCATATTGCCATGCATATGTTCGAAAAAGAAAAGTAGTCAAGAAGAGTTCATGTTCATTATCGTATTGGTAAAAGCTTTAAAAAAAAAAATATATATGAGTCTGAAATCTTAAAAGAAAATGTTCTTTCCACTGCCTCTGGAAGAGAGCATGGAAGGCTGTTATGTCATCAGAACACACACATCTTTCAATAGATTTAATACACGAACAATAACAATTCGGAACGAGAACAACAGAAGACCCCAGCGCCAGTTTCCAGGAGGCCATTTGGTCTAACATGGAGGGGCCGTGAAATCTCCCTCAGCCACTGACGGCCAATGTATCAAATCTCAATTGTATTACTAAATCTGTCCCCACCAAATAGTGCTTCGGTCTTAGTTACTTGCATCACCTAATGACGATGATTGTTGCAGAAAAAGTAGACGCGTATCAAAATGATGAAAACAACATTAAATAACAAAACAGAACATTTTCTAACAGGCCTTAGAACCAATTGAGATAATACCAACGGAAATGGCTCAGGGGTTTTGAACTCATTTCCATCAGGACCCACCTGATGGACCCACCTGATTTTTACCTTGTGCAGTAAAAAAATGCTCTGTGTACATGTGCGATTTCACACCCTCATAGGCTTGTGTTTGTGTGTGTGTGTGTGTGTGTGTGTGTGTGTGTGTGTGTGTGTGTGTGTGTGTGTGTGTGTGTGTGTGTGTGTGTGTGTGTGTGTTTGTGTGTGTGTTCTTCTTGTTCAATTCCAGCTGCTCTGAGCGTAGTCTCCACGAAAAGACTGTTGCATTTCAAATACAAAATATATAGGCCTAATTAGGCCTCTGAGTGCGATCTGTTTTCGTGGTATCCGCGTTGCCCGGGCCGCGGTGCTGTCACGTTAAAATTGTACCGGGGGCGAAAATTGTACCGGCCTACGTCATCGTTTGTTTACATCCTGACAACCTGACAACCTGCCCTGCAACAGACGACGCGATGCAGAAAACATGTTTCCAAACGACGAAATAACATAATACAGATAGCGGATCGCTATCTGTATTATGATAGATAGCGATAACACTTGTTTTTACTTTATATTTGTATTGTATTTAATTGTTTAATCGAAACAATAAAAAAATTTGCCCGCAAAACGGGCGATCGCGTCAAATGACGCGTCAAATCACGTAGGAAGGTTCTTGAACATTCTAGACTATGAAACCTGCTTAAAACACTCAGTTTACTAGCTAAATTCGATTAAACAATTCAATACAATACAAATATAAAGTAAAAACAAGTGTTATCTAGCGATCCGTTATCTGTATTATGTTTCAAGAACCCTCCTACGTCATTTGACGCGATCGCCCGTTTCGCGGGCAAAACATTTGTCATTTGACGCGATCGCCCGTTTCGCGGGCATTTTTTTTTATTGTTTCGATTAAACAATTAAATACAATACAAATATAAAGTAAAAACAAGTGTTATCGCTATCTATCATAATACAGATAGCGATCCGCTATCTGTATTATGTTATTTCGTCGTTTGGAAACATGTTTTCTGCATCGTGTCGTCTGTTGCCGGGCAGGTTGTCAGGATGTAAACAAACGATGACGTAGGCCGGTACAATTTTCGCCCCCGGTACAATTTTAACGTGACAGTGCCCGTGGTTCACGGGCCATTCATTCATTCGTTCACGGGGCATGGCGGGAGTCGCGGGAGTCGCGGGAGACGCGGGAGTGGTCGCGGTGCCCAAGGTCACGGTGCCCGGGCTCGCTCTCTCTCTCTCTCTCTCTCTCTCTCTAGGAATCACAAATAACGGGTTGGTTATTATATATTTCTACACTTGTTTAAGTTGCCGGCCCCTCCCTCTCTGCAGTAGCAAAACGCACATAGGCCTACATTTATACTCACACAAAAGTCGGAACCTGATTAAACAGCCAAGCTTTTACTTCATGTATAAATGCTTGGTTGCAGGACACGATGTCTTTGGTGCAATGGAGATGTTGTGGTCTGGGGATTAAGGAGAGGGGCCATCAGGGCCTCAAACAACTGACGCAAGATGACTTTTTTAGTCAATTGGTTTCTTTTGATTGATATCCTTTATGAACGATTATGTCTTAGATTACATGAGCACCTATTTAGTTTGTTTGATTTCTTATGCTAAACAGCCGTCGGTATTAAAATAGCAAGGCGCTCATTTCCTGCCTCATGAATTGAGATTGACTGGTTGTTTAATTCTGTTGACACTTTGCAATCGTTCTTGGTGGCGCAAGAGAAAGCGGTCAGTTATCAGCCCTGGAGAAATTAGTTCAAGCCACGCCGAGAGCAGTGTCTACCCATTATTGATGTTATTTGAATGCGAATATTAATGTAAATTAATAAATTATAATCTCACACAATGTTCTAGCTAGTGTCTCGTTTGCGCAGCCAATACCAGTGTTTGGGGTTACACACAAAGTTACTAGAGTAGTAAGATAACTTTTTGTTTTAACGTTTCAATGCGTTAGTTTTGCAATCCAAGTTTTCAGTTGTGGAATCACGATTTCAAATAAGCAATCCGTTACTGTTAAAATCCCAGATGCATTCACATTGTTATTTACGATACAGTAAGGTAAACCTGACATTCCCCTTGCTCTGTAAACAGAGCGCGCATTGATCCATCTGAATGTAGCTCTCTGCCTCCTTCCTAGCATTTCATCATTCATCAAAATTCAAGTGGGAGTTATCTCAAGAAAACGTTCAACACTCAGCATTATGACTGCGTTTGTTGCTTGCTATAATCCAATGTTTTCCTGGAGGGTAAACATGATTGTTTGCAACAATATAACTGTAAGACACGCTTGACTGAAATTTTTTTAGAGATTTTCAATGTGACACTTTGCCGAATGTGCACATTTGCTACTGATATCTTGTTTCCAATTTGAATGTTGGATTCTCTGTAAATTAAGGTTACTGTAATTGAAACCAATTCAGATCATATCATCAGCATCGCAGCAAGAGGAAAGCTGACAGAAAGAGAAAAGCAAACGTGAACATTCGGCATAATGGGACCTTGAACATATCTGCTTTATTTTAGATTTGCCGAAAGCACTAAACGCTGTCGTATCAATGAGTTCTGCATTTTTCTAATTGACATGCGCGAGGAATCGCACATGAGGAACCCCTGAGAGCCCTTGAAATGCAGAAATAGTCACCTTCCTCGGTAGGTAATGCTGTAACGTAAATGTACTTTTTAATGCCAGTAATCTTGTAATGTCTTGTAAAGACATTACAATGTATTCCGAAGGTGCTCTGATGGCAAGTCTTTTAGGAAAGGTCCAAATGTCATGTGAATGGTAAGGAAGTTAACCTCAGACTGCTCTGAGCTAGTGTCAAGTTGGGGCTGCTGAGAGAGCTGATGGTGTTCAGTCTGACGACCTGCGATCAAGTCTGGGGAGGCTTGTCTCCATGGAAAACAAATGAAGCCATAACACCGCCATGTGTATTGTATTGTCAATGATAACCACTGATCGGTTTCTGGCCAGGGTCTAGCAGAGACAGTTGTAGGTTAACATCTCTGGAGAACCCAGAACAACTCCTGTCAAGGGTGGTCTCCATTGTAACATCATTTAATTAAGGAAATGAAACAATGTCATGTGAATTACAATATCATTAATAAAGTGTCGGTGACGTGGTGTAAAGAGCTGTTCATTATCAGTTCTGAGGACATGGGTTCACGTCCCACGATGCCATCAATATACGTCATTAGGATGTATGTCTGTGGTTTTCAAACCATTTTTCTTATCCACGGTTCAATCGATTCACCTTCTCTTTGCTTCACACTAAACCAACACTGGCGGGAGTCCAACCTTTAACTGAACCGATCATGAACAGCTCTTTCAACTGAGATGTTGGCCTCACAATACTTGGATAGAGAGAGCTCAGGTACGTGAGAGCTGCAGGACTGAGTGCCCTGCACCAAAGCGAATCTGGCCCTGACCTGGTAAGAGGTTATAATTGACATTACAATTATGGTGCTGGGTTGGTGGCTGCCCATCGCCGCTGCTGGGGGCCAGTGCGTCCTTGGAGAGCCCTTCATGGTCCCCATTAGTCTGGATAGGTCCTACATTGGGCTACAGTGTAGAAAAGTCCAAAAAATTGCAGTGTTTATTGCAAGAGTTTGATACTGATCATGGTAAGGGTGCTCCGCTGCCATGCAGGAGAACTTCCAGAGTGCGTATGGAGATGGCTGGTCTAACCTTCGCACACGGATTACTCAATGTGCCACAGTTGTGATCAAACCAGCCATCATCCACACACACTTCATCATCATTAATCTGATATTATTTAATAGTAAGCACATCAAAAGCAGATCACATAGTAAGATTAATAAAAATATATTATAAATTAGGCTGGAAAGTTTCAAAAACATTTCTGAAGGTCCACAACAATGGTACAGCTCGGTAAAGTGTTGTTACACACACACACACACACACACACACACACACACACACACACACACACACACACACACACACACACACACACACACACACACACACACACACACACACACACACAAACATACAAACACACACACACACACACACACACACACACACACACACACACACACACACACACACACACACACACACACACACACACACTAACTCGGTTTCCCACACTCACACTCATCCACAGTCTAGCCGTGGGCATATAACCTTCACAGTGATAACCTAGGCGATCTCTTCCCTGACCAAGGCAGACTACCTGTTGCTCTGCCATGGGCAAGACAAGATCTTCCCAACGCCACAGTAGCCACAGCCCCACCGATGACATCACCTTCTGTGCCAACAAGGCAGGGGGCTGCCTGTGTCTCCATGGAAACGGAATGAATGAATGGCCCGGGGCAGAGTTTGTTAATATGAATGGGCCTCGTTAAATAATTATTGTATCATACTGTTGATATTATATTAACTTTTATTGTGTTTTATTAGTCTCTTCCCTCCTGGCTTCGCCTCGAATTGTCTGTCAGTCAGTCTGTCAGACATATTGGTTAGGGAGGGTGGAAGACAGGAGAGTCAGGGACATGAATCCCATCGTGTTTATTATTATTATGTTATTATGTTTGATGATCATATCACCTACTCAAGGCCATATTTCTTCAACATTGTGGCTGGAACACACTAAATCAATTAGTAAATAACTGGTAATGATCCAAGTGTCTGGAAACAATGTAATGTAATTGTATTATTAAATATTATCTCCAAGCACATCATGAAGTAATTTGGGAAACAAAGACATCATCATTCCGCGTCCACACCCACACATAGGGCATAGAGAGAACCGGGCGAGGGTTCTCTAGATGAACCTCTCCAGGTCTGACCCCTGTAAGTGTTCCTCCTTCACTTGCCCCGTGGACCTTTGTGCTTCGCTCCCCCCGTGCTGTCACTCCCTCCAGGAGGGCCCCTCCCTTGGAGCCCGGCCGGAAGACCTGGCGCACCCCCCCGGAGAGTGCTGACCTTGTTTCCTGGGCCGTGTTGAGGGCTGTCAGGGACATGCTCCCCCCCCACCACCCCTTCCCACCAACACGGTCCACTGCCACCACTTTGTGTCAGGTTTTATCTCATAACATGGCCCTGCTCACCTCAGTGCCCCCCCCCAACTCGTGCAGCCAGCATACACATATGCATGCACACACACAACAACACACGATGCAACCAATGTACACACATAATTATTCTCTCTCTCTCTCTCTCTCTCTCTCTCTCTCTCTCTCTCTCTCTCTCTCTCTCTCTCTCTCTCTCTCTCTCTCTCTCTCTCTCTCTCTCTCTCTCTCTCTCTCTCTCTCTCTCTCTCTCTCACTCTCTCTAACTGTCTCTCACTCTCTCTTTATCTCTTTAACATGCACATGCAAACAAACACAGTCTTTCTTGCTCTCCCACACAAACACACGCATACAGATATAAAGACAGACAGACACACATACAGACACACAAAGAAACACACAGACACAATTACGCATACACATTCGCAAAACACATTCTCCCTCTCACACACACATGCACACATAGGGACACATAGATGCGTTCATACACAAACACAAACACATGTACGCACAAATACACATACAGACAATCAAAGGAGAACCCTAATGGACGAACGTAGAATCCATTCCAACAAGGCTATTAAGGTAGCGCATTTTGCAGGGGAGCCAGAGAACGATTGAAAAGGGGGAGATTCACAGCTCAGAATGGAACAAATCCCCTGCATCGTACGATCAGATAATGTGGATAATGTTGCGTGCATTCAAGACGACCACATAATGGACTCATTCCACTTGTAAAAGGAAAAGAAAAGAAGACCAAATCTCCATCAGCGCTGACCGGATAGTTCCATTTCCACCGCAGCAGATAATTTGTAATTAAACAAGCTTGCCGTACAGGACTCACATGAACAATCCCTATAATTAGCAAGTGTGGGCAGCGCTCGGCAATCAGCTGCAAAACGTCTCCCGTGGTCCCTGGGGGCCAGCCGGCTGGGTGTACGTCCAGCACGCTACAACGCACTCATGGTTGGTTATCTTTAACAAGGCAACTCCGCCCTGCAGCCGCACATGGCTGTCATCGGGGTGCTTAGCGGCACACTTTATCATCTAGATCCTATCAGTTAATAACATCATTTACACCCATAACATAATTGGTACGTTCACCTCCTAATAATCAATAATCTACAATAAAGACATAACAACATAAAACCCAGTGGTATTTTTCGTGATTCACTACTTTATTCTTGAGAAACCGTGTATTGAATTTACTTCATGACACAAATTAATTACAAAGGAGGCAACAGGGATATGAGAGATGCATTGCGTTGCATACTCGATATGCACAAAAATAGGCCTGAATGCATGCACTTCTATGATACAACTGTTGAGTAGGCACAGTACACATGACAGCTATGACAGAGCCTGAGGGATAATACGTGTATTATTGTGTTTCAATTACCCGGATCCGTTGTGCGCGCTTCATCGCCATCTGACAAACATCCAATAGGCAGCATACAGGTTTGATCTTATCACCCACATTGGCCTACAGATTGTTGACAAACCAAAGTAAACTAAACCCACAGGTTTTACTGTTGGGTCAAACCTCAATTTGAAATTAAATTGTGTCAGTCTAGACGCTTTATAGCCTCAAAAATAGACTTTAGAGCAACCATTGAGAGCAGCTGCCATGACCTGGCATTTTGCTGAACGATGTTTCTGAAAGAATCGTCTAACTCTTATAACTCAGAAATAGGTTGGACAGTTGACCTGTGCAAACCAATTTGTCCCAAAATCATCCAGAATGCAATACTGATTTTGTGGCAATGGCCACAATAGTCGTACAGAGAACATGAATAAATAGCATTGTCGGTTCACCACAGCCCCTTGCTCTTTATTTTTGTCGTGTTGTTTGTTACTCTGTATTCTGGAGAATGGTGATTGTATCAAAAAAACGACTTAGTCAACTTTAATATTCTACTTGAATTTTTCATTCCAAGTGCTATTTTCTACCATGAAAAAACAGACATGCAGCGAATCGGCTCTCTCCCTCCTTAGGTAAGTATTATCCCTTTTCTTCCTCTGTTCCTTCAGAAACGATTTCATATTTGTCAAGACAACTTATATATGTAGTCGTCTAGCTCCTCTGTGCTTGAGAACATATTAGGGGTGTGATAAACAGCTATGTGCTTCTTTCATAAATAATCCAGCAGAAACAGCATCTTGACAGAGCCATAAAACTTTCATGGCCTTTGCTGCAGACACTATCCCCCTTCAATCCTGGGCATTGAGGGAGCTAGCCAACATTTCCTTGTACTTTCCTTTAAATCTCGTCTCTCCCTCTGTCTCTCCCTCTGTCCGTCCGTCCGTCCGTCCGTCCGTCCATCCGTCCGTCTGTCTGTCTGTCTGTCCAGCTGCGTGTTTCTCTCTCTCAATATCTCTCTCAATATCCATCTCTCCCTCTCTGCCTCTATATCTATCTCTCTCTCTCGCTCACTCTCTCTCGCGATATATCCCTCTCTTATAACAGAATGGCTTCGTATCTGACAGAGTTAACCCAAGGTAACATTCAACGGGTGGTGTGTTTAACGCATGCATCACGCTAACTCAAATTACCCGCTTCCTGCCGATTAGGAACGCTAAAGATGTAGTTTTAAAGCATTGATTGTTGACCAGTTCTGTTCTATATAATAAGCCCACCCACGGTGTATGCGTGTTTGTGTGTGTTTGTGAGTGAATGTGTGTGTGTGTGTGTGTGTGTGTGTGTGTGTATGTATGTGTGCGTGTTTGTGTGCCATACTGTGGCATGTTTTTCTCGTAGCAGCTTGTTTTACCATCTGTCAGAGTCCAGGCGGACGGCTGCCTTCTCTAGTGCAGTTATATTTTAAATGGGGATGGGATGTTTACCAGGTCTTATACCACAGCATGGTAAAGTATTGACCCTGATTGGGGAGAAATGGTCCAGGGTTGTGCATGTTTTTTCAATGACAGGAAACAGCTGTCCTTGATCAGTTCCCAAGCGCTACAAATCCAACATACAATATCGACCAGAAGTTTCCTTTCCAATGCAAACACAATATGCTCAGCAGAATATTTTTATATATTTGATCAGGCACAATATGCTCAGGGGAATGTTTTAATATATATTTGATCAAAAACAACAGCTCAGGAGAATGTTTTAATATATTCGATCAAGAACAATATGCTCAGTAGAATATTTTTAAATAGTTGATCAACACCTAAATATGCTCAGGGCTCGGCAGAAGAGTATTTTAATTTAAGCTGATGTCGATCAAAAACAATAACGTGATAGATGAATAGTAACTGATATTTAATCACTGTTGCTCACGGGGCTGTAGGCTGAATAAAGCACTCAGGGGCGTCTCCTTATGGGAAAATAATGTATATTTATTTGGACATTATTCTCCAATATTGAACCAGCCTAGATTGGACTTTAGGCCAGTTTAGCATGTGCATTATGTTGTGGTCTATAGAAAATAAGTATCTAAATGTAAAAGCATTTCTTGTACATTATTATTCGAGTTTGATCTGATCTTTCCAGATGTTACTCACACAATCTAGTCTTTATTTAGGGGCGGCAGCTTCGCGGACATGGTGATGGCCGTCACATTCCTCTTTATCCAGATGCTGTGGAGACCATGATTGACGTTCCCGTGCCCGCGTCTTGCTCCTGAAAGAACACCCAGAGTGCCTTCCACGTGTTCACCACACACTCCAAAGGAAAGACAATGTGTGTTCCTCCTGACTTTGTTTGTTCCCTACTTTTAATGTTCTTTGGATTTGCTCCTAAGTAGTCTGAAGTCCCTCTCTTTTATAATATAAATACATGAAGATCCATTATTCATAGTACTTAATTGTGTAACATCTGCAGTAGCTGCTATCATTGCTGTACACAGGGAATGGGTTAGCCTAGTGATTGTTAGTACTTGCACTTGGTTCTATGAACATCTTTACCGTACTGACAGCGATATATTGTTTCACTTCTTATGACCAATGTACTTATTGTAAGTCGCTTTGGGTAAAAGCGTCTGCTAAATGCTCTAAATGTTAATGTAAATGTAAGATATTTTTGGACTTCTTGGTGTTCATGGAGTTGTATGGAGTGCGTGCGTGACAGAAGGAGACGAGAGCTCATAAGAATGTGTCCATTCAGCCAAAGGCTAATAGTGCCTGCTCGCTCGGTCCTTACCCGACAAGCGGTATGGAGAAATATGTTGAAGTAATAATTTGCACTTGCGCTCTCTCTGCGCCACCTCCTATGCTAAAGCAGGCTCACCATATATTGTGAATAATTGGCGTATAGGCAGGGGGTGTCACGCATGTTAATGTCTAACGTATTGCTGACAAAGTCACAAGGGCAAGATTGATATTAAAAATAGAAACGCAAGGACGCATGAATGAACACATGCGCACACACAAACACACACACACACACACACACACACACACACACACACACACACACACACACACACTTGTGCACACACATTTGCATGTTAGGCTGCGTTTCATAGCGTGCAGGCTCATTCTACTCCACAGAGGAAGTGTACTACTGGAAGGATCTGTGAATATTCAGAGGACTAAAGCTTGGAGTAAATTTAACGGTGTTAAGGTCACTCTCCAAACTAATTTACATCATATATATATTGTGTCCAACTCACACACCCACAAACACACACACACACACACACACACACACACACACACACACACACACACACACACACACACACACACACACACACACACACACACACACACACACACACACACACACACACACACACACACACACACACACACACACACACACACACACACACACACACACCGTCATCCTCTCTTGACTGGTCTGACAGAGCTGGTGGGCGTTCCCGGCGTCAGGATGGATGGCCCCTGGTGTCCGGGCAGGGCAGGGGAGGCAGGAAGCACTCTTCAGTTTCATTAGCACATCATCACATTTGCATCCCCAGCACAGCGTTGCCTGTGGCGCCCCAGCACCACTGACTCACGGCCCACCAACCGCTTTCATCCACCCTCTGAAGTATCCGTCCCGGGGTGTCTTAAATAAATATGAGAAGGGGAACATTGTAAATGCATTCATTACTATATTCTCTTATTACCAACCGTGGAGTAGTGGTCTTGTTAAAATCACATCACAACAATGGACTCAGCGTGGGATTGTGCCTCTCCCTGATTACTAATATGCACTTCAGACGCTTTATTATTATGTTTTCTTTTTAATAAACAAACTCCCTACAACAGTCTTAATATATGTATGCCAGGGTGTAAAGTGCCTTAAAAGATGTATGACAGTGTGAACAGTGCCTACATATGCATGACAGTGTGAACATTTTCCTGAATATATGTATGTCCATGTGTACAGTGTCTAAATATAATGTTTGATTGTGTGAACAGTGTCTTAATATATGGATGACAGTGAGAACAGTGTCTTAGTTTGACAGTTTAAAGCATTTTAATATATGTATGATAGTCTATACAGTGTGTTTATGTCTGTAAGACTGTGTATAGTATAACTGTGTGTAGTGTGTTTGTATATATATGACAGTTTTTACAGTGTCTTTATATATGTCTGACATGGTGTAGAGTGTCTTAATATATGTATGCAACTTGGTCATCCTCGGTGAGGATTACATGGTTAATGGTTGTTATCATGAGACATTTTGCAATTCTAAATATATTTTAATGCGGTTATAAGCGCTTTCGGCTTTATGGATATTCAAATGCTACGTCTGGACAACATCACCTGCATATACTCCTCACTCTAACCCTAACATTCGTTGAAATGTGCAGGGAGCAGATCAAATATAGACCCACATCTTTTCCTTGACTCAAACCAAAATGCTGGAATGATAAATATAGGATAATAAGAGACTAAATAGAAACATTGAGGTGGAAAATGACAACAACAGAAGAAGAGTTCCCCTGATGGCAGAGCGTAAGCACTCCACATTTCTTCAGGGCTGACAGGTTCTAGGACAGTTTCTTCTGTGGACAAGAGCGGGTCTCTTGTTTGGAGCCATCCAACTCACCAAAGGAGCGGAGAGGGTCGGGTTGGCAGTCACGATGAGGTTTATGAGGATTCTTCAGCACCAGGGGGCATGGGCACAAGCTGTTGCTATGGCAAGGATTGAGTCAGCCCAGCGATGCAAAGCTGCGTCAATAGGGAAAGCAACAAGCGGGCGGCCGCTTACAGATTTTCATTTTAGGCTACTTGGGAATATAACCTATTCAATTTGTATTTTTGTCTTTATTGTCTAATGCCTAGAACTGGAATGCTGCATTCTAGAGAGAACGAGGAACAACATAACACAAACGCAAATATTTTGTTTGGGTGTGTGTGTGTGTGTGTGTGTGTGTGTGTGTGTGTGTGTGTGTGTGTGTGTGTGTGTGTGTGTGTGTGTGTGTGTGTGTGTGTGTGTGTGTGTGTGTGTGTGTGTGTGCGTGCGTGTGTGTAGTGCTATAAATAAAAAGAAAATGTATCACATAGGCACCATGTAAAACAGCCCAGAAATAACAGAATAAGATAGCTTAAATGTAGCAGGATATTTGTCTTTAGCCTTAAACCTTGTTTATAAACCTTTTTGATTGTCAAAAAAACGCTTGTCCCTCATGACCAGTTTCCCTAACAACCAGCAATACCTTATAAACAGCGTTGACTCAGAGTATAAACACCTGACCCAGTATGAACCGCTGGCTCGAACAGACCATCTGCAAATGCCAAGAAACATAGGAGTCTGATGTGAAATCCAATATCCAAAACAACACAGTGTTACAATCACTGGTTAATATAGTTGATCATATTATGACACATCTGCATTAATAATGCACGTATCATGCATATTTATGGCCTATGGATTTATGTAAAAGATAAGGTCCACAGAACCATTCAAACCTCCCGGCTCTTCACACATACAGAAGCCTCTTGTTGGAGGAGTGTAATATCGTATTCAAATCAGTTCAGAAGAAAAGGAGCAGAGAAAGGACAATCTGCAGAGAAAGCTTCTTTCACTGGGGACGGTCAAAGGGAAAAGGTCCTAACATTATGTCTCAATGCCTTTATCTCGGGGACCTTAGATGTTGGCACTCTGCCGAGCGTGGAGCCCACTGCTACTCCTAGCTACCGCACATCCATTTCCACTAAAGGCTGTCATTAGTAGGCCTATCTGGGTTTTATCTGCAACGGGTCGTTTCTTAGGAGAATATTATTCTGCCCTGCTAATGAATGCTGCAGACGGCTGCGTGACAACCCCCCCCCCCCCCCCCCCCCCCCCACACCCCATCACACATACCTGGGGGAGTACTCTCCATGTCTCGCTGTATTCAGAGCACTTTATTATTCACACATTCAGTAGTATGGCAGATTCGCTCCAGACAAATGGGTAAATATGAGCAGAATTATAAACGCAAAAGTACAGTTAGGATTAAACATGAAACATAGAAATTAATACATATGTCAACTAAATTTACATGCAATATGTGTAACATAAAATGCTATGTACCTCACCATAAATTAGCTTGAAATGCTAGTTGTTTTAGATGTTGCAGAATACTTCAATCCATTAACAGTTATATTTCATACATTCTATAATAGTTGCTATATGTGATATAGTGACTGACAGGTGCAGCTGGGGGTTAATTCATTTGGATCACACTATATCACACGTGCTATATGGTATATAGTGACTGACAGGTGCAGCTGGGGGTTAATTAATTTGGATCACCTGGGGCTTAAAGCATTGTTCTCAACACAAAGTACTATTTTGTTAACTCGCTTGTATTACTTCTATCAGTCCGGTTTGCACAAGAGTGAAGGACTCTGAAATGTAAAAACCTTCCTTTGTTCAGTTTAACCTTGTCTCGGTACAGTTCTGTGATCAGCATTCGTGTCAAGTAAGAACAAGATAAGGATCCTTATCTTCCTTTGATTGTTCTCTAAATTCTTAAAGAGCGCTCGATCCTCAGAAAATGTGTGGGACTGGTCAATTGGGCACAATATGTGTTGGGTGAATGTGGGCTTGTTAAGTGATCCTTATCCGTGTCCCCCGTCCCCACAAGAGACTTTGCCTGACTTGATCCATTAGGTCGCTCCCCACAATAGGTTTGAGTAATGGCAGTCAAGCAGGCCAAGTGTGTAGGCGTGTGTCCGTCTCGTTTGGCAAAGTGCACTTCAGCCCTCTTCTTGGAATCACATTTCAACCAGTTTGAAAGCATTCGTGTTGTCTTCCATTTACTCATCTCCATGTCTTCTATGTAGAGGAAAACAAATCATCAAAACTAGAACCTTCCTGGAAGGTGTCATTGATGTTTACGGGGTTGTTGCTAGGGTACGAGGACGTTAAGGGTGTCCTTCATGTAAATCTTTTTGATAATAAGTTCTATTTTTATGCTTGTACTTCGTCACCTCATTCCCAGTCAAATTACATGTATTAGTCATTGAAAATTTGAAATGTGTACCTCAAAAACATGTTTCCTTTCCAAATGAATTATTAATTATGATGTAACACATATTAGCAGGTGTTAGTAATTAGTATTGAGTCCAAGCAGAACAATTCACAACTGCCACCATTAGCCATTGTTTGACAAGCCACAGTACCAGACTAGAAAAAAAACATTAAATGTTAACGTGGGCGTGTGTGGATGATGGCTGGTTTGAGCTGTCTCACCTGGCAGAGTCTGATTGGACTCTTGGGTCGGGCGAGGCTTCACACCTGGTACATTAAGTTATCAGTGAGCACAGGTTAAACCAGCCATCACCACACAAACTGGGGAGATCTCCTGCATGGTAGCGGAGATAATTACGACTTTAACAATAAACCAGATTTAACATCACAAACCTGCGTACTTTTTGTTTGAAGGAGCCCAGAATAGTCACCTAGAGGTTGTGTAGCATGGGGTTTTGCTACAGTTAACATTAGTTTATTGGAATACACACACATACAAACATGCAAACACACATAGTTCATGCAGTGTATTGCAATGACAGCCCCATCACAAGTGTAGTCGCTCTGTCTTTCTCTTTCTCTCGCTTACGCAAAATGTAGGCGTGCCCAGTAGTGAGTAGCAGATGTGCTGCTTAGAGGACACACAGAGGACCCAAAACGTACTTTGGTTTTTGATCAACGATGTCATTATTTTCTCGGGCTTTAATGAATGATTGGAATGACGGATGAATAGATCAGGGGCTATTTTTTTATAATTTTTGTTTATTAGGTACAGGGCTATTCATAAAACATAAGGGGCGGAAGCCTCGGATACCCAGTCTTCCATCAAATTACTTTTCCTTAAATAGTTATTGTTCATGGCTCCACCCATAATTGAAAAATGACATCAATACTTACCTGGTTACTTCTTCTGTGTCATTGTTCATCCTAAATACTGGATACAGTATTACATCTTGCAGATATTTCTACATCAGGCAGTAAGTGAGCTAAAGCTTTACTGTAAAAGGAAGTCCGTCTTGTTTCCATGGTACTACAAGGCTCTGACATTATCCCTTATAACTGGTTATTCCCTTTTCAAGAAAATAAAAAAATACATTATCTAACACAAAGAAAACTGTATTTTTTACACATTGGAAAATGTTTAACCAATGTTTCCCCTGTGATGCATAATATCCTTGATATATATTAATAACAATATGAGCTATCTTATATTGTAAAATTGTCCAATGTCCAGTTTTTATAACAAGACAAATCTCAATCTGTTTTTTTATCTTCAAACTACTATCCCCTAATCAGATAAAATAAATTCAGATGCGATCACAGACATGAGTCCCGTATCTAATGCAGTGTTTACGGGCAGCAGCACTCCAATTCACTCACTAGTTCTACACAGGAGGGAAAATGACCCTGCCCCGTCAAAAACGATAGCCTTACTAAAACGCAATCAAACTGGAGACGTCTCACATTTCAAAATTATCCCAATGGATTAAATGTCCAAGAGAGGAGGTAGAAGGTTAACCTGCTAGCTCTACAACAGTAAAAGAGCAGGTACATATAATATCTGCCTGGCAAGTGGAGATCCGGTTGAGGTACTATAGACTGAATAAAATACAAGTTGACCTGACTTAAAGGTGCAGTGAGTAGAATTGAATGGCATCTAACGTAGCAGACTTGGCAGAAAAGGGATTTAGTATTTATAAGCATGTTTTATTTAGTGCACACTACCAAAAAAATAAGAATCCTGTTTTCGTTACCTTAGCATATCTTCATATCTACCTTTATATCTACATAGGGAGCAGGTCCTCTTCCACACTTCTACAGTAGCCCAGAGTGGACTCTCTAGATTAAAATGTGTTTTTAATTCAATCAGACCACTGTGTTTCAGGCAAAGAGTTCCTGGAAGGAAGTGTTCTCTCAGACGCGGACATTTAAATCAGCCTCTGGCCAGACAGCATATCAGACACATCCACGCACACTGTGGCATTATATATAAGTGTCCGAGAAGCCAGACCACATCTCAGACCGACCTCCTGAGGATGTTCTATTTAGGCTGCCGAGAACGATGATGACTCAGTTTTACACTGCCATCAATGAGTCCATCCTCACCCATTCCATCATCACCTGGTTCTCCGCTGCAGTGGACAAGGACAAGGCCAAGCTGCAGCGGGTGATTTGATCAGCGGAGAGGGTGATCGGCGTACCCTGCCCTCCCTCAAGTCCCTACATGACACCAGGTCTCTGAGAAGGACAAAAAGATCATGGCCGACCCCTCGCACCCAGGTCACGGCCCCTTTACCCCTCTTCCTTCTGGGAGAAGGTTGTGGCTGCCTAGAACTGCAAAGATCCATCACAGACTAAGTTTTTTCCCCTCAGCCGCCAGGCTGGTAAAGACTTTGGCTACCAACCCCCCCCTCCCCCTCCCTCCTCCCCTGTGAAACCTGTCCAGGACTCAAATCACATTGGACTTAATTCTGCACTTGCACTTTATTATCTAGTATTTATCTTGTCACCCATTGCATTGCTTTTAATTGTCCTGTTATGTCTCGTTAGCACTGTACTGTACTGTTGCACTATATTTGTTGAAACACAAACACTGGAACGCTGAGACAAATTCCTACTATGTTAGCATAAATGGCAATAAATGATTCTGATTCTATAGCCCAGTGAAGATAAGCATGCTCCTTCCTTTCTGCAAAATATCCTTTGTATTGAGAGGATTAAATTAGAATAGAGTTTCTTAAGCCAAGAATTGCAACAGTGTTTGCAGTAGGAAACCTGCCTTGCATGACAACCGGGCAATAAGTTAATATTGCTACGTAGGGTTCGTTGTCGGATTGAAAGCATACTGAGAACTTGAAGAGAACAAATTAAGTGAGAAAAGGTCATGAGAGGATGAGTAGGAGTATGATGGTATGGAACAACGTTGAAGGAGATTGCTGCTCGGAAGTGCTCAGTAAAGTTCCACGAGTACTTTGTTCTGTTGGTGACACTGGCTTGAGTCCATTAAAGTCAATGCAGGCTAAATGCTGCATAGAAAAGGTAATAATCCGTTAAACATATAGTATGAGGCTGGCTTTACCATGAAACCAACAAGGCTTCCTTTTACAGTACAGCTTCAGCTCCCCTAAGGAATACATTTGCATGTTGAATTGAGTTACGTTACAGGATATACTTGGCAAAAGCTCGTGATTATGCTTGGAAAAGAGAATAACAAGTTACAAAGACATATGACAAGACATATGGTAAGAGGCTGGTAATACTATTGCAACAAATAATGCTTTCTTTAACAGTACATTTTCTGCTGACTTTAAATCAACCTGTTTTACTTGGTAATGGTGTGGACCATATAGTCCTACAAGTTAATTTTAATTTCACGGACAATGGCATATTATATTGAAGGGACAAGGGAAGAACATGTAAACAAACAAGCCTTACTTTTACAGTAGTTTCAGCTTTTTTAAGGAGTAAATTATAAAAACACACCCTGTAAGTATCTCTATGATGCATGAAGATTTACCAGAGGAAAGCAGGTCCTGTGGAGGTTGGTACCAGGTATGGATTTAGTTTTTCAACCAAAAAATAACTAAAGATTCCATTGTTTCTAGGTAAATAATGAACCCTTTATGAACCATCAACAATTACTATTCAAGAAAAATTTATTAATCATTAAATTCTTGATTTGATGGGTAATACAGAAGGTGTTTCTATGGATTGGTTGCAAACTTATATAATAAGTGTGCAATTACATATATTATATATTATCCACCTCAATCTGTCACAACTACACGGTGCTAAGTGGTGTTGTTGGGCAATAGTTTAGGTTTTTTCATAGTATTTCAGCAGTCGTTTCTCTGTGTATACCTACTTATTCACCAGTAGGTAAATATAGACCCAGAAAATAGAACTGACCATGTATTTTCTGGGTAAAAACTTTATAAGCGAACTGTGGAAGTAAGGTTTAGCAGTATTTGCAGTTGTTGTCTTTAAGTATTCACTGACATTCTCCCAGACTCTTCCCCACTTAGAATTGCATTCAAATTTGAATTAGTTTCAAAGCATCTCAGAAGATAAATTCATATTTTTTAATCCTAGAAAGCAGTGTTGACAGGGATGAAAATGTCAATAATAACTACTCTGCCATTACGTTCCATTTAGGATGCGATTGGAATATAATTTCCAGAATAAATGCAGGGTTTTGCATACAAAATAATACATGGAGGAATATGAAGAGTACCTAAATATGCACATAGCTTGAAAAAGCTCAAGTGCCTTGAATGTCATTTGCACATTTTCCCTTTGCCATTCGCCATCTATATGTTGCCTCAATAGGAATAAGTGATGCCAACTTATTTCATGATATTACCATACACTGTGTGTGTGTGTGTGTAAAGGGTTTGTACCATATAACATAATAGATGCCACCCTCACACATGGGAGGGATCTCCCAAACAGGTGTGGGTCCACAGTAAATAGCACCAAAGGCTGATGGAGAATTCTATGCAATAATACTTTATTTCGACAGCTTCCACCATTCACACAGAAAGGGCACACTATTGTTGAATAAAATGAATAAAAGATGAAATGGGACGTAATGGGAACTGAAAACGAGGACCGGCATGGGGACAAAACAGGGGTGAAGGGATCCAATACAAGCTACTAGGCCTACAACATGCAACCAACACAGCAAACAAAACAAGAAATAAGAGGAAAATAAATCAACCTTGGGATGTATCAAATCAAAAACCACGTGATGACCCTTAATGTAGGCAAGGCAAGGCAAGGCAACTTTATTTATATAGCACTTTTCATACACAAGGCAGACTCAAAGTGCTTCACATATAAACATTGTCATACAATAAAATAAAATAATAGATAAGTAAAAGAAAAACATATGCAAAGAAATGGGTAGAATAGAAAAAGGCATTTTAGTATTAAAATAGAAAATAAAGGCAAAGTTAAAAAAGCTTTTTAGAAAGTGCAATGTATTTAAGATTTTAGCAGAAAGCTATAGCAAACATAAAAGTCTTCAGTCTTGTTTTAAAGGTGCTCAGAGTTGGGGCAAGTCTTAAATCCTCTGGGAGTTTATTCCAGCTATTTGTTGCATAGTAACTAAATCCTGCTTTCCCATGTTTTGTGTTTACTCTGGGGATAATTAACAGATTGGTCTCAGAGGATCTTAGTGGTCTAGAAGGCTGATGTAGTGGAAGCATATCAGTTAAGTATTTTGGGCCCAAACCATGTAGGGATTTATAGGTTAGCAACATGATTTTAAAATCAATTCTCTGACCTACAGGAAGCCAATGTAACGATTTCAGAATTGGTGTAATATGATCAAATTTTTTGGTCTTTGTTAGAACTCTAGCAGCAGCATTCTGAACAAGCTGAAGCTTCCTCAGAGTTTGTTTTGGGTGACCTGTGAGGAGACCATTGCAGTAATCAAGCTTACTAGTGATAAAGGCATGTACAAGTTTTTGTAAGTCTTCGGTGGACATGAGCCCTCTAAGTCTTGCTATATTTTTAAGGTGATAATATGCCGATTTTGTAACTGATTTGATGTGACTGTCAAAATGTAAATCTGAATCCATGATAACCCCTAGATTTCTGGCTTTGATTGAGGTTTTCAGGGACAGAGAGTGAAGGTGTTGGGTTACTTTAAGCCTTTCCGTTTTAGAACCAAATACAATTATCTCTGTTTTGTCCTCATTTAGTTGAAGGAAATTTCTGCACATCCATTCCTTCACTTGCTCAATGCACTGGCACAGCAGATCTATGGGCCGATAGTCATTTGGTGATAGCGATACATAGATTTGCGTGTCATCAGCATAGCAATGATGGTCAATATTGTTATTTTGCATGATTTGCCCTAAGATCGAACCTTGTGGGACTCCACATGTCACGTTGGTTGATTCTGATACAAAGTCGCCAATGGAAACAAAGTAGTTCCTATTTTGTAGGTAGGACCTGAACCAATTTAAGACAGTGCCTGAAAGCCCCACCCAGTTTTCTAACCTTTCCAGAAGTAATGTATGGTCTACAGTGTCGAATGCCGCACTGAGGTCAAGTAGCATTAGTATTGAGGTTTTGCCAGAGTCTGTGTTAAGACGGATGTCGTTTACAACTTTAATAAGGGCGGTCTCAGTGCTGTGCAGGGGTCGAAATCCTGATTGGAAGGTGTAATAGCAACCAGTTGATGCCAGGAAGTGATTTAGTTGCTGGAGGACAACTTTCTCAATGATTTTACTTATGAAGGGTAGATTTGATATTGGTCTGTAGTTGTTAATAATAGAGGCATCTAGGATCCGCTTTTTTAAAAGGGGTTTAATAACTGCAGTTTTCAAAGCTTTTGGGAACTTGCCTGACTGGAGAGAGTTGTTAACTATCTGCAATATGTCTACTGCTAGACAGTCGAAAACATTCTTAAAGAGGTTGGTAGGTATAGTATCAAGGCAACAGGTGGATGGCATTAGTTGTGTCACAGTTTCCACAAGATTTTGAGAGTCTATAACATTAAAGCATGCCATCCTTGCCACGTAATTTTTGCCTGAACAGGGTGGTAGTCCAACATTTTTGTTTGACGTGGAGATATTGATGGCGCGTCTGATACCTTCAATTTTATCAATATAAAAAGCTGCAAACTCATTGCATTTCTGCGTGGAATGGAGATCAGGTGGAATTTCTGTTGGGGGGTTGGTCAGTCTGTCAACAGTTACAAATAGGGTTTTTGCATTATTAGTGTTGGTTTTAATGATATTGGAGAAAAATGTTTCTCTAGCATTTTTTAAGTCTAAATTGTAGGCACGGAGGCTCTCTTTATAGATATCATGGTGAATATGAAGTTTTGTTTTACGCCAGATGCGTTCAACCTTCCTGCATTCCTTTTTCTGTGCTGTTACAGAAGCAGCTTTTCTCCAGGGTGCCTTTTGCTTTCCAGAAATCGTTTTAACCTTATAAGGTGCAATGACATCTATGACTTTCAAAATTTTCAAATTAAAGTTTTCTACAAGATCATCAGCAGAACATGGGTTTAGAGGTGGTAGCAAGGAGATGGCCTTTTTAAAAAGTACATTAGAATCTTCATTGATATACCGTTTTTTTTAAGTTATAGTCGGGAGGAGCTGTCTCTATCAGAACGGTTGCACTGTTATTTTGTTCCAGCCATGTTTCAGTTAAAAACATAAAATCCAGTTTGGAAGTGTTAATAAAATCATTAACTAAAAATGATTTGTTATTAAGAGACCTCACATTAAGTAGAGCCATCCTGATGGTGCTGTTGATAGGCTTTAAGGTTGTTTTTGGTTTGGAGGCAATAGATATGAGAATTGTGAGGTTAGCAGTGTGTCTAAGTTTCCCTTTGTTTACTCTCTTAGTGGTTACAGCATGAATGTGAAAGTTGCCCTGCTTTGACGTAGGCAACCTTGGGTTCAGCAGATTATGAGAAACTTCCTTTATACTGTGTCTACGGCTGAACCCTTTTTTGTCTCAGTAATACTCAGGACTACTATCAGTACGGTGGTGGGGGTGGGGCGCCATCCTCCTGGGTGATAGCAGCCTGCGGCCATGACATGGCGATGCTATCATTGACACAGATGCAAGTTTGATGCCAGCATATTCCAGTTTCTTAAATTCGGCTGGAAAATCGCAAAGGGAGACATCGGAGACTCTATCCCAGCTGGAGTTGTTGTTGTGGCTATGGGAGAGATGAGGCTGGAGGTCATCGTCGATGGGGGAGTGCAGAGGAGGGGGGTGGCCGTTCCTCGCCAAGCCAGCATCAGCGATGGGGGAGGGCACAGTGTTGATGGCGTCGGGCGGGCTGTTGTCTCTCTTCAAGGTCTGTGGGCTGTCTGCTATCTGTGTGTCAGATAGTGGCAGAGTAGTTGTGTGGGGGAGGCTGTAGTCTCGCTTCTTCTCAACCTGTGCTCTGATTGTGGCCTGTGCGTCAGACCATGGCTCTGTAAAGAGAACACAGCACACATAGGCGCAAAACCCAGAGAGAACAAGGGAAGGCAGTCACCTTGTGCTCCCCTATTAATACCCTCCCCTGCTCCTCAGGCTACTAAAGGCATAGCGCTACATATACAGCCAATGTTTGACCTTACATTGGTCAGGATTGGTAATACTACACCAATCACTCAATAGAGATGCTAATAGCCAAAAGCTGCTTTGCATCTATTTCAATGAATGGGTCCTAGTCCTCACATAAGAGGATTGGTAGAAGACAGAACCCATAACATCAATGTAAAAACATCTCCCTTTCAAAACTGGAGAATTTTTATATTCTTTAACAAAAAACTAAGAAGAACACCAAATTATCTTACCATTTAGTTGTTACAAGTATTTGTAGCTGCTCTATATATAAATACTGATGGTTATCTGCAACAACATGAGCATTCTGTTTCTGTAAACTGCCATTTGGTGATTGTACCTTTTCGCTGACGATCTTTGGGTGGTCAAAGTTCAAGGGGTCCAACCGAGAAGTCACACCTCACATGTCAATTGTCAAGGATCAAATCAAATAATGTTTACTTAAGGACAGAGTTTCCTGTATTCTCATCAAGGAGAAGAATGCATAAGGGGATCTCTGCTTCCTCGTGCCCGGTATACCTCAGGCAGGGTTAACGTTGGATAATGTGAGGAACAGTTATAGAGTGATTAGACAGTGAAAGGAATAGGAGATAGAGCTTACATGATGAAGGGGAAACAACATGATCGATTTTTCCATCACACATCATGTGTGGAGCAGAGCTGATCTCATCGCATTTCTGAGACCTGTGCTACTGTATAAGAAGCTAGATGCAACCTCCTTAATGGCATGGCAGAATAGAATGGCATTAGACATGTTGCTAGCGGATAGAGGGGGTGTTTGTGTAATGTTCAGAGATGCATGCTGCATGTTCATTCCCAATAACACTGCCCCGGATGGTTCGGTGACTAGAGCTCTGGCAAGTCTAAAATCACTATGAGCTGGCCGAGAACTCTGGAGTAGATGCTTCCTTAACAGGTTGGTTTGACTCCATGGTTGGCAAATGGAGAACAGTGGTAGCATCACTCCTTGCAGTGGCGGACTCAGGGGGGGGGCAGGGGGGGGCGACCGCCCCCCTTCGTGGCTCAATGGTTGAAAAAGCGTGCTAAAGTGCCCTTCAAGAGTGTCGAAAACTAGAGGAAATGCCTTATTGGCTGCCCATTTCACGTGCAAAACATGAATAGGTGCCCTCTAGGGCAGAGGTCTTCAACAGGGGGTCCGCGACCCCTAGGGGGTCCGCGGAGGTACTGCAGGGGGGTCGCGAAAGTTTTGGTAGATAGACATTTGTTTTATATTCCCCCCCCGCAATTTCTTCCACAGATTGAAATGCCTTTAAATACACATTAACATGATTCCAACACACTGTGTATTGTGTATTTAACACTAGGAACGCCGGGCCATTTTTACTTACTACTAGCGCCACAGAGGGGTCAAATGACCCCTAAGTCATTTGAATGAGAGGCTGTGCATTGGCACATAATGATCAATAGGTGGAGCTACGACCGCGCGAGCGCCACATGTGTGTGCGGGTCGCAAGCCTAGTCCTCACGATTTTGGTCATTTAATTCTCATTTAAAGGCCCACTATGCAACTTTTTTAGCCAAAATTACATTAAGTATGCAGGTTGAGAGTTATGCTGATGGTTCTGCATCCATTTCTGGGTCGATTGGTGGGTGTGTCATTTACCCATGTCGCCTCTCCAGTGAAAAAGCGCATATGCAACTTGCTCTGCTCGGACCGGGACATTCCGGATGTGACGCAGCGGAAGTATCCTCGAAAATGTAGTCAGATTGTAGTTTCGAAAATGCTTTACGGCACAGACACACACCCAAACATTAAACCGGCTAGATATAAACAGCCAGTTGCGAGGCAATTGTTGCATTCATCATGGATCAATCGACTGATAAGGGACCCAAGAGGCGACCGTCGGTGGAACAAAAGAAGAATGGACCAGAAAAGAGATCAGACACGAGTGAACGGGGACTTTTTTGCCTTGATTTACCTTAATATAACAGGCTAAGAGTCATTGCGATGGTTCTATTATACATTTTTGTTCGATTGTTCGTTGTTTCGACTCACCCTTGCGCATCTTGGCGGAGAAAAGGAATATATTTCTGCCGGCGACCCGCCGCCCACTCTCGCGGGAGTCTCGGGTCTCGCGATGTAGCGAATTGCTTTACGGCACAAACCCCCATACACGGAACCGGCTCGATGTAAACACAGGTCACTAAGGGATTGTTATATTCATCATAGATCAGCCGACTAAAAAGAGACAGAGAAACCCAATGTCGGAGGAACAGAAGAAGAGAAAAGGGAGACTGACCGGCAGAGAGGCCAGACACGAGTAAACGTTGTTTACAAATCAGACGCCGACTCGGTCGTGTTGCTTTTGAAATTGGAAGTAGGCCTACCCTTGGTTGGCCTTTGTCTTCGTGGCATTCTTGATGTTGATAGTCTCTGTACAAATGTGTTTGCTCAACCATTTTGTTGCGAGCCCTGTAAAAATTGTTTTCTCGACCGTTTTGTTGTGAGCCCTGTATGTTTCTAGCTTGCTTGGTTGCAAACCATATAAACACCTTTGTTCCCATTGGTGTTTTGCTGTTCGTCTGTCTCGTCCCCCAGATACAGACTGAATCCCCGAATCCAGGTTCTTGTTTATTTAGATTATTATGTTGGCCAAACCTCTTACACTGATTGTTCTGTTCAACCTAATATAAAACAATTATAATCTAGGATATAAATTCTCCCCGTCAGCTATAAAAAAGGATGGATTTATGTTTATTGCAATACAAATACACCCTTTTAAAAATGTATAACCTTGCCTACACTTTATGAACATCTACTTCGGACATGGCTCCACGCATTCGCCGGCTTCTTTGAAAACAAATGCACATGGCTCGCGTAGAAGTGCATGGGGAAGGGTCGTCAACGAGTTGTTACGACAGTGTTGTGAAATATCTACTACGAAGCTGTAGGGGGCGCTGTGTAGAGAAATGTGCATGCCAAAACCAAGAAAACAGCGAAGAAATGCCCGAAGTTGCATAGTGGGCCTTTAATTCTTGCCGTCGGCTTTCAAGTTTTGGTGACATTTTTATGTATTTGATTTTAATGAAAGCCCAGAAGGAGAGAGCTTTTCTCTGCCTGCTCCTTCAATTAAGAAGAAGGAGGACAGCAAAGCAACGTCAGTTTCTCGTCTGGTCTTTATATCTAGGCCTACCCCTTTCTCCGCCGCAAACAATACGTATTTGGATGAGAGTGCGCAGCCAAGACTGTTGGTAGAGAGAGAGTGCTGTTATGTAAGCGGATAATGTACAGAACGCCGGTCATTATCTGAAAAATAAGCCCTGACAGGGCGAACCGGACCCTGACGCGAAGCGGAGTTGTCTTGCTTCGCCCTGAAGGGTATTACTTTCGATAATGACCGGCGACGTTTTATTATCCCGCTTATTACACGGCTATTTGCAAAAACGAAAATATATCTTCACACGGTGTGTCTTTTTTTATTTTTTTATTTTTACCATTCTGAAAGCAGAGAAATATTCCGCCAAAGACCTTGACGTCCCTCGCCAGGGTTGATAAGTTACCGGACTGCAGAGTGATAAGAAAGACGTGAATGAGGCAAAAAATCGACTTTCCTTGAAAGCGGTCGATGTGCATAAAAGTAGCCTATAGGCCGACCAATTGCGAACTACTGAAGCTGCTTATGCCATCTCTAGGTTAAAAAATAGCCGCACCCACCCCAAACCGAGAGAGAATTGTATTCCGATTGAGGCGTATATATGATCCTTTTCTATTCCGATGAGCTGTTCTTCCACTTCTAATTGTCTCAGTATTTAATGCAAGATAGCATGTATGTTTATGCATGCCAGTGGCACTAACAAGCATCACTAATTTTCCTTTCCACATTTATGTTTTAAAAATGTCTGTTATGTTTACAGTTTACTTACTGTACCTTGCACATGTTTAAAATAAAAACATGAACATATGAACCTACGTATTATTTGAATATCTTAGTATTGAATGCACAATAACAAGGTTAATTTTGTACATGGCACCATAGGACCAGTTTAATATAAAACACAATTTTATATAATATATAAGTAGGGGGTCCCCGCTCCATCTCTCCATCAGTTTGGGGGTCTGTGGCCTGAAAAACGTTGAAGACCCCTGCTCTAGGGTGCTCCTTCATACAATAAATGATGATGATGTGCCCTCTAGAACAAGAAAATTCAATGACGTGCCTTAATGAGTGCCCTTATAGTCCCCTTCTGCCCGTCTGGTGCCCTTTTTTGTGCCAACTTTAGTACCCTGATAGTGCCCTTCTGCCCGTCTGGTGCCCTTCTAGTGCCCTGATAGTCCCCTTCTGCCCGTCTGGTCCTTTCTAGTGCCCTGATAGTCCCCTTCTGCCCGTCTGGTCCTTCAAGTGCCCTTCTGCCCATCTGGTGCCCTTCTAGTACCCTGATAGTGCCCTTCTGCCCGTCTGGTCCTTCTAGTGCCCTTCCAGTGCCCTTCTAGTGCCCTTCTAGTACCCTGATAGTGCCCTTCTGCTCGTCTGGTCCTTCTAGTGCCCTTCCAGTGCCCTTCCAGTGCCCTTCCAGTGCCCTTCTAGTGCCCTGATAGTGCCCTGATAGTGCCCTTCTGCTCGTCTGGTCCTTATAGTGCCCTTCTAGTGCTCTTCTGCCCGTCTGGTGCCCTTCTAGCGCCCTTCTGCCCGTCTGGTGCCCCCATGGTTGAAAAAGTGTGCTAAAGTGCCCTCTATGGTGGTGAAAATTAGAGAAAGTGCCTTATTGGCTGCCCTTTACACGTGAACGAAAATTAATGAGTGCCCTAGGTTGCCCCTGATGATGATGATGTGCCCTCTGTAGCAAAAATATGGCAAACCGAAAAAAAAATGTTGTGGTTAGCTATTGAGGTGCAGACGTTCTTCTCTTTGGTAGCTGACGAACGGGGAATGCGGGCCGTTGCTTTCATGTGGCGTCGCCATGACAAACAGCTACATCGAGTGATACTTAAATCTCCACTGGATAACGAAGCAAAAAGCGGATAAAGAGTATGTCAGAACCCATAGTGGAAAAGCGCAATTAGATGCCAAGTTAGAAAAACTTAATATTTTCAGTTGGTATAATCCGTTTAAAATGTATATCAATTTTTTGAGCGTTCAAGATCATTCAAGTGTAGGTCGTTTCGTGCAAGAGAGACGATAATGGTCAGCTATCAGCTCAACATGAAGGAAAACTTCCTTAAATGTTTCCGTAGCTGGCTGTCAGCAGTCAAAGACTGTATGGTAGCGGCACATTGAATTTTCTCCAGTCCAATTTTTACTTAAATGTTAGTAAAGATGAAAGCAGTAAGGCATCCTCCTTTCTTTGGCTAAAATGTGAAAGTGCACAATGATGTGAACAACTAATTTTGGTGTTTATAAAGTCGCTAGAATAAGGGGAAACAGTGTCTTTGAAGCAAATTTTTTTCTGGGGGAGGGCCCCCAGACCCCCCGTTTAAATATGAGCCCAACTATTATTTTGAGTGCTACATGGAGATGTAACAAGTGCCCCCAATGGGACCTTCAAGGCAGCGCTTGCTAAGGTTAGGAGATGGGACCTTCCAGGCAGCGCTTGCTAAAGTTAGGGGATAGGACCTTCCAGGCAGCGCTGCCTTTAAGGCTCCGTTGGGGGAACAAAACACCATCAAGTTAGAAAAGACAGTTGAATGTATTTGAGCAGATGATTTGAATGTGATGATTATGTGTATAATTATCAAAAGGGGGGAATATAATGGGAAAATTATATTTTTTGGACTTCTCCTTGTGGAGCTAAGAGAGAGGCGTAGGGAGAACTCCCATCTGAGGCCTCGGATTACTGAATGTTTGTTGTATGATTGTGCATGTTTATTACTCAAATAAACTAGCCTAATTGTTATATGTTCGGATGACTCTTTAGTTAAACAGTTTAGAAAGAAACGATTTACGTGATTCCTGAATTCCCACCACACCTATTTTTTTCCCTTATAGACAGAGATAATGTAATGTTATTTAGAAAAACACATGTACGAGGTGGTTTATTGAATACAAAGTACTGTTCATCTTGGGAAACGGTGCAATATTAATTAGCGAGTAAAATAATGAACACTGAATTTGACCTTTCTCTGCCGATTTAAAATAATAGATCTTTCCTATAAGGAGTAAATAAAATTGATAAGGTTACTCAATATGTCGCTCATTAAAGCACTCAACTTTTTCCACTACAGCCATCACTTTTGTTCAAAAATATTTGAGTGTCTTAAGTATAAAAGCCATCCACCCACGACTCAATCAGTCCTTGGGGTTTTTCTCTCTCTATCATTCAATTTGGTCTGTGGAGAGAAAAAACAAATGAGAAAATCCTATTCTGAACCAAATGGATGGTGGCAGGGAAAAAGTTGTGGTGCATGTTGAGGGCAATCATAACTCGTAAATATTATGGACAGGATAATGATCATGCAGCATTCTCATTCAACAAAAAACATATAATGCACACCTATACTGTACTAGTTGTAAATAAAATACGCTATGCAGGCATTTGTCCATCCAACAATGATTCCATGTTACCCGTGAAATTCACCTGTAACACGTTAAGGGCAAATGTATGATGGGGATGATGATGCAAGCCTTTCAAAGAGAAAAAGGTCGCCTGAGGACTGCCTACTTTCCCTTCTTACTCGCTTTGAAGAATATAAAAATGAAAACCGAAAAAAAAAGAAAATCACCAGAGCATTCCTGAAGAGATATTTCTGTTCAAAATGACGACAGATGAAGCACTACAGTGGATTTCTGTTGCTGACAAACAGATGCTTTGTATTGATGCAAAAAATAAGTTGCAACGGATTGTCATCGAAAGATGACCTAATAAGACTGCACAGAGAAGAGCTAACATTATCACCTCATTGGACCGGACACAGAATTTGAGCTGACACCAGTTCTCACTAATTTCTGCTCACAGGTAGAGTGGTCAAAAGAACCCCATGACCGTTAAACTGCATCAGATAAAACCGACTATAAAACGAACTATAGGGTCTGACTTCATCACCATACCTTCCTTACCAATACTATAGAAGTTCCTTTGTCCCACAGATTCTCCATGATCCAATTCCAGAGTGTATCTCTGTTTACCTTGTATCTCTGAATGAACCACTTGAACCTTTACTGCTCTTTGAGTCATACCGATCCCCGCTACCAGAGCACGCATCAGAAACAACGTTTCATCAACAGAGAAAGATAGTACAAATG
Organism: Gadus chalcogrammus; assembly: GCF_026213295.1. NCBI lineage: Eukaryota > Metazoa > Chordata > Actinopteri > Gadiformes > Gadidae > Gadus > Gadus chalcogrammus. The sequence goes on along the minus strand of NC_079426.1, from coordinate 17,918,092 downwards.
TTTGTGCAGTGTGCATTTTTGTATGTTTAAAATTGTGAATTATGAATAAAATAGACTTACTTATTTATCGCTGTCATGCTGCATGCTATAGTGATGCAAACTGAGCAACCAACCTTTGAACATGGTTCAGTGAGCTGTTGCTCTATGGTGATTGGTAGGTACCGTGTCTTGTCCCATCATGTACTGCATCTACCCATCGCAATAGAGCAGAATAGTTCTACTATTTCAGTCGCGTAAACCGTTCATGTTCATGTCGACGTGAATGCAACTGCTTATGTGCTAAAATGTTGACGCATGGTACAACCATTACAAAATACGAGGGTCTGTCGTTAGAAACAGACAAACAATACAGAGCACTGATACTGATGAATGTGGCAGGGCAAACAACTCTGCACAAGTCCGTCATAAGGTTGTGTTCAGAAACGTGGAAGTCATTAGGGCTAATTGTCTCAGGCATGCAGACCAAAGAACCGAATCTGTGTGGACTCCTTCTTTGTATCTCTGTCTCTCTGTAGTTCTAGTTCTTTCTTTATGTCTCTCTCTCTCTTTCTTTTATGTATCTTCTGCCTCCTTCTGTACACCCAGAGACCCCTGCTAGGAGTCAGTTTCATCTGCCCTGCAATGTTTATTTTGGAGCCAGTGTGAGTGGATGATTCTTTTGGACAAGGAGTGGGTGCTAAAGAAATTGCTTCCAGCAGTTCCAACAACCTTGCAGTAACAGATTCTAGAGCAAAATTGGAAAGCTAAAGAGAGCTAACATTTTGATCTTATAGGACCAAAAGATAAATCTTTTGAGATAGATATTTTTTATTAGATATATTATTACTATTGTATATCATTTTATAGAAATAGAAATATCATTAAATAATAGTCAGCGCACTTGACACAAACTAAGTAGGCACTTACAATATATTTCATAGACATATCATATCATGCAAGGGAAATTCAGGCTCTGTGACTACCAGCGGATTGGGCTTTCATAGGGCAGAAAGTCCTAGCCAATTATTTTTTCATAAGCGTTCACTTATTTGAAAACTAAAAACTCATTCACTTAAAATGAGTTTTAGCAAGAGAGTTGAGGTATGGTAAAAAATAAATGAATAATATTCACAAAGGCTTACAATAATCATGAGAGAATTACTATTCAAGGAGAAAATTTCCTTATAGTCAACCAATTCATAGTTGTTACTGCCAATGTGTAGTCGATTAACCGAGGTCTTTCTTTATTATGTAAAATACTAATATGTTTGCAGACATAAAATAGGTAGCTTAAATATTGTTCAATAACGGTGGACTGCATGGATGTATGCTGCTCAAAAAATAAATTGCATCAATTATGCTTTTAAATGGGATGCCTTTCAGCATTTCAAATTATGTTTACCGAGTTATGTCAAGTCTATATTTAAAAGTTTAAATATGGTGGCAGAAAGTTATACTATAATTGTGGATTATTTTCTGCAATGGACCATGTCTGATGCTAATTAACAATAGGCTCCATACATCATTCCAAAATGAGTTCTGGTTATATGCCGGGGCCAATGGTCTCATCTGTACTGAATTACCCAGCCAATCAAGACGGCATGACTCAACGAAACTCCTCATACAATGTCATATATATTAATAATAAGAATACATATATAAGCAAGACCTGAATAAACAAATGTAACGCAGCACGGCAATTAGGATGATGTCAAAACCAATGAAGGCTTTCAACAAAATGCACACTATTTGATATTGCTCTTTCATCCCATGAATGACTGTATTAATAATATAGTAATTAAGGAAGACAGACAAACAGACCTTTCAGCAGATGAAGATGGCCGAGGCTCATCAGAATTCTTTCCACTGGCAGGTCTAATTACCATGGAAACAGCTTTTGCTGTAGTCTTCTTCTTTGTTATCTCTGTTCAACAACAGAGAAGGCCGCTGTGTGTATGGACGTGTAGAGATCTGTCGGGGCAGCTGTTGACCGCGGTGTCCAAGAGAATGTTAACCTTCGCAGACACTTGTGGTATAAAGCCACGGTGTGTGTGGATGTGCAGATGTGTGAGGCTTGTTATGGACAGCTGTTGAATTTGATGTTTGCCTCCGAGAGAGGGTTAGGCCTTTGCCGTGGGTCATGACATCTAACAGCCTTCCTAGAACTCAAAGCCCAAAACGCATTTTCAAAACCTCATAGTGACTAAATTGCTGCTGAAACATTTTTTTTCTCAAGCTTTAAGGTGATTGAACTAATGTGTACAACGTTTCGTGACTGTAGGTCAAAGGGGCAGCAGTTTTGCCTTTCCAGTGTTTGCCGCCCCTTGTTTATAGCTTGTTGATGGATAGATAAGCAACATTTGCGGCAGTCCACTGGGTAGGTTAGTTGACTGATCTATCCAGCATACATCTAGGTGGATAGTCCCACTTGTGATGTCACTAAGGCACAGGAAAGGGACGATTTTCGTACAGCTTTTAATGGCTAATCCCACTTACAACTGGTGTTATAATAGGGGCCCTTTAAGTCTTTACGTGACCATCTTTGGTCAGCCTCTACCATTGTGAAAGCTTCATAAAAAGCATCAGAGTGGTCAGGGCAATTTTTTGGTAGAAAAATACCAGTGATACAAAAAAGTACATTAGGGTGCCTTGCACTCTGCGCCTGGCCCCCTAATTATACCACACTAATACCATATGCTTAAGCTTATTGATAAACCGCCAGAATACTGAACAGTTGTTGAAGATGGTTTCTTCAGAGACCCTCAACCAGGTTTTTGCCCAGAAAGCATTGTGGAGAATGCAGACAGATGCATGATGGAATAATGTTAGAGCTTTATACATCAATGCTTCTTATAACAAGAGACTGAAGGGATGGTGGACAACAGGCGAGAAGCACAGCACAGTGCACAGTGTCATGTACAGACATATGTAATTGGTAATTCTTAATATAAACTTTAAAACTACCACTCATTTCATAGTTAAACAAAATACCCAGATAATCTTTTGATTGGTTTAAGTATTTATAGTTTATTACAAAACAAAACAAAACAAATAATTCAGTTAACTATTCAAAAAGAAATAATTCTAATACAGAGCTCCATGTTGAAATAAAGCACAACCGTGTCTCAAGTCTTCATACTCGACTGTATGTCTGTGTGTATCTTGCCAGGCGTGTCACAGTCGCTTGTTGTATGCTCTCTTATGAAAGAACTTTGAGTAAGAAATCAGATGAGAGGAACGGGCCAGCTCACTGCCAGTGTGCATCGCTGCATTAATATTACTCATACTATAAACAAAACCCATAGCGATCACACATGATTATCTAAAAGACCATCCTCGTGCTATGAACCAGCATGGAGGATGACGTCCATCCTCCCCTGCTGTCCTACCAGGTCCAGCCATCAGCCGGTCGCCTGCAGGACCAGGCTTGCTGTGCTCCAGAATCCCAAGCTTAGAACATCTTAGAACGTCCACATTTTCAATTGAATTTCAATCACATTTTGCTGCACAAAACATGGTTCAACATTATAAAGGTCTGATATGCCTCCTGTATATGTCAGCTAAATTAGGTATCAACACAAAAACACACCACCCGGCCCCGACGAGTTACTTTGCATGTAACTGGAAATATTGCCAAGAGCTGTTGACGGGAAGCATATGTGCTTACATGTTGCATTGTGTGGGTTTGACATCAGAACATTGAAACATTCATATTCATCTGGAAAAGCTGCAACACTCCCCCTCCCTCCACGTCTCTTCACCTCTCTTTGTGATAACCGGAAACTTGTTTTGTGCATCGTCGTTGGATTTGCCTCGGCAAGGTTCATGATGATTTTGTTTTGTTTCTCCACCTCGTGCCCACTGCACCGTCAGTCAACGGACGTGGGAAGGCGTGGCTGACGGATGGGGGAGTAGTCTTTGCAGATGCATCCGTCAGCCAATCAAATCTGTTCGCCGGGTTCTTCCCGCTTCTTCCTGCTTGTTGCGAGGCAAGATGACCCGCTTTCCCGCTTTCCAGTATCGTCAGAGCCCGAGTTGCGTCACAGTGCTTACATTTGCATACGCGATCTGATTGGATGACGGAACCGTCGCTGCCGAAAAAGTTGAACATTTTTCAACTTTCTGACGGTGGCGAACGCTCCAACTGAACGGACGGATCCACAATGCATTGCGCGTCCGTCCCCATTCAAAGTCAATGGGCAACGGACAACTGACGGAGGCAGTGGGCACGGGGCGTAAGGTGAAAGACATGGTGCGATTTCAGAAGGGTAGGCTGCCTTGATCAGAACAACGCTGTCTTCACATCACAGTGCTGCTCGCGTGGTAGACCTTTCATTCTCTCCACAATCCAAAGGATTTAATTGAATCCTTCCTTCCTCCTTTGTCTCTCGCACGCTTTATTTCTTCAGAAAATGCACAGGTGCTGGTGATTAAATGATTAAGAAAACACTTGAAAGACTGACATATGGCAAAGGATCTGAGGAATATGGGAAGGATGAGAAGGAGATGAAGAAGAAGATGAAGATGAAGAAGAAGATGAAGAAGAAGAAGAAGAAGATGAAGATGAAGATGAAGAAGAAGAAGAAGAAGAAGAAGAAGAAGAAGAAGAAGAAGAAGAAGAAGAAAAAGAAGAAGAAGAAGACGGCACAGGTGGAGTGGTGAGGGGGAGGATGTAAGCTGTCAACCTTATCAGGTAGAGACAATCCTTGAGTTATATGCTGCCTCAACAGCCAGCAGCCCGGGTGCTGCATTGCAAATGAAGCGAGAGAGGCAGTGTGGGGGGACGGAGCCTCCGCATGCTTGCCATGTGGAATTACTCCACCGCCATGAAGTCCTGACACGTTACATTAAGCGCCAATGGCAGCCTCGGTACCCTCAGTCTTTTCATGTGGGAAGGGAACAGTGGCAGCCATTAGAGCTGCAGGGAGCGACCGCTTCCGACAGGCGTGTAAGCAGGGTCTATTTTGCCATCACCCATCACACCACCTTGTTGTTGAGGACTCAGAGAGAGAAAGAGAGATAGAGAGAGAGAGAGAGAGAGAGAGAGAGAGAGAGAGAGAGAGAGAGAGAGAGAGAGAGAGAGAGAGAGAGAGAGAGAGAGAGAGGACCTTTTGTCCTACTACGGGACTGAAAATGTGCAATGTGGAGAGTTAAGTTAAAAAAAAGGGGTACGAGAAGTTGGCTGTCCTAAACAGACCACCGCACATTTGAAATTTGCATCGGACATCGTAAATCGAGAGAGAGAGAGGGAGAGGGATGTTGTACTTGCAGTCATGTTTAACTGGTGAGTTTGAATAAGAATAATAACCACAAAAGGCCCCAGTAACTCATGGAATATGAAGGATAATCATTTGTATTCTTTGAGGGAAGGCATAAACGCATATCCCTTCCCCAATCACGAATAGAGCAGTGGTTCCCAAACTTTTTACAGCAATGTAATCCCTGTCTCCATTGACATTGACCTACCGATTACCTCCATCATGAACACCTTTATTCATGCACACATATATACATCAAATAAATACGAGACAGAACAATATGCGGATGCCATGTACGTTTATTTTACATAAGGTGAAGCAATGTATGACCTGAATTGTTTTTCCTTGAAATTCATTTCAAGTTAATTAATTTGCTCTGGTATCATAGGTGTAATATCCACATCAAAACAGTAGTTTTTTCCCCACCCAATAATTTACAGGATTTTCCCCCCACCCAATAATTTACAGGATATCCTTAAAAAGGATAAATCAATGTGTTGGTTCCCGACCAAAACAACATTGCTGACTTACTGACAAAACGTCTCTGTTGTCATGGCAACGCTCATCAACGACCAAGAGCAAGCTGTGTAGATCTTTCAGCACGTGAGTTTCCCGTCATGGATAAGATGAAGAGGAGTGCTGGTACACCGGGCTGCATACATTTATTTCTGGGTTGAGACTTCAGTCAGCCACAGGACTGTTTGGGAAGGTAGATCACAGAATAATATCCAGATCAATCCATGCTCCCCCGAGGGTATTCATACCCAACTTTGACAGCCGCCGGTGTAGAATGAGTGTCAGCATAGCTCTGAAAGCTATCTCTCTGTACCCATGCTTAGCAGAGCTTAACCCGTGATCATTAAGAATCCAACTGTAACAATCAGCAATTCAAATGAAGCAGATGGATAATAAACACTTAGGTGAGTCAATTTATGAAAAAAAGGGCTTAACCCCAAAAAAATGTATGCAAAAGGTTTTTCAATGGATTCTAGTAGTATTTGGTGTGCTGAATAACATACTAAAAAGCTAGGAAAATACACCTTCCGGAAATGCTTCATTTTCAAGATGGCGTCCAAAATGGTGGCCGGCCAAGCTTAAAATGGCTATATATGTCAATAGAAAAAGATTATTCGAATGATTTTTCACTTGATTCTGGTACCTGCAAATATGCTTATGAACATACTAACAATCTAGGAAAATATACCTCTCAGAAAGGCTTCATTTTCATAATGGCGTCCAAAATGGCGGCCGGGAGCTTAGAATGGCTATATCTCAAATGGAAAATGTTACAAAAGAATGTTTAAATTGATTCTGGTACCTCTATACATTAAGAACGTGTGACAAATCTAGGTAAATATAACTGCTAGGAAGGCATCATTTTCAAAATGACTGCCTGTAAGCTTACATTAGTTAAATGGTTAAAATTGGTTACTATTCAAACTAGAAAGGTGGTGTTGGTGTTGAACAACATAAATGCCACACGTATTGTGGTCTTTATTCATCATCATCTTCGGGCTTCTCTGGAAGAAGCTTGTTATGTGGATTGTCACATTGACATGGTCCACAGACAGTAGTAAAAGGTAGTCCATATTTTCTGAAAGAGCAGTGGAATGTCTTGCAGGCAGTGGTACAGTTACAATGAATGACCTTCAAGAGACTGTCTGGAGAAACATTCATTGTTGACATGAGTGGGACAAATCTATTGTCCTGCAGGCTCCACCCCCAGTTCAGGGCATCCATACCATCTTCTGTTCCCATCCAGACCATGACCTGGTAGTATGCTCTACGACAGTGAAATTTGGTCGCAGATTCAGTTGGTGGCAGACGTTCAGGCATTACAGTTGATGAAGCTGAGACAACCTTCTTGTTGAAAATGTTTGTGAGGGACCGGCGTGGTCGCCCTACGTATCTGGGATACGGCCAACTGGAAATTTCGAGTGTGGGCAAAAATGAGGGCAATGGACCGAGGACTAGTGAAGTTTAATTCTCATTAAAACATTCACAAAAAATTGAGCAATGTTCCAAAAGCAAAGGAAATGGCTGCATCAGTCAGCAAACAAAACTCGGATAACAAAACATAGCATAACCTAATCAAAACATAAGTCTTTTTTTTATGTTTTTCATAAAACATAAAAAGAATATTCGTAAGCATGTCCAGAGGTAACAGAATCAGTTGAAAATTCCTTTGCAACATTTTTTCAATTTCAGATATAGCCATTTCAAGCTCCCCTCCGCCATTTCGGCCGCCATCTTGGAAATTAGGGCTTTCTGGTAGGTATATTTTGGTATACTTTTAGTATGTTATTCAGCACACCAAATACTACTAGAATCCATTGAAAAAACTTTTGTATAACATTTTTTGGGGTTAAGCCCTTTTTTCATAGATTGCCTCACCTAACTTTAATGTGAATTAACTACATTTTCAGGTCATGGCTGGGTTGGTTAGCTTAGATATAGATTGTATATTATTTAGAGTAAAAGTCTGTAATATCAAGTGAAAAAACAATTTGAGTAAAATTCATAGAGATATACTTAAGTGATATACTTTCTTTTTTTTAAGAAAGGGCTTTCTTAAAAGAGCACAGATCTGAAAATGTGCACTGTTACTGGTATCCACCTAATAATAGCCGTATAGTAGTTATACAATAAAAAAATGGTCATTTAAGAAAAATGGGCTAACTGCTCCAACTTTATTGGCCAATATTTCTCAAATAGAACTAATTAAAACAAATTCTGTTCGATGATTTTTGTGAGGCTTGGTCTAATGATTTTATGCGGCGATATTGGTGATTTTTGATTATTTTTGTAGCCCATGAAGCTTTTTATCATGTTTAGCTTTAATATGAAATTGTGGGAAAAGTAAAGATTTCTTTTGGTGGGGTTTTATAAATGCATCTGTTACGGCTCAAGACGGGGTGGACCCAAACGCACGGCACAAATTAACACAGATGAGAGCGGAAACAGTAGAACAGTTTATTAGTCCAAGGTTGATCAAGGTTAGTGCAGAAGGTTGGTTCCGTTAGGGGTAATCCTGAAACCACAGGCCGGGGGGTGCCGAACCGGGGTTGACTGACAGTCAAGCACGACGATTCGACGAAGATGGTAGTCCGGCAGTAGAGCAGGGTTGTGGTATAGTTGTGATGGTGATGACTGGTAGAGAGAAAGAAGTATTAGGAATGCGCAGACTTGAACACGAGTAAACTAGAACTAGGAATACAGGTAGGAATAGAATCAGGAAGCTACTCAACAGGTTAAGTATAACGGACGATCTGGCGACGAATGGCTGAAAGACTGGGGTAGATATCCTGGTGATCCTGATTGCAGATGACTGTCAGGTGCGGGTGATCAACGAGGTTGGGTCGGGGAACTGTGCTGGAATGCGGAGGCCACACCCCCGCACATGAAACACTGAGACAGCAACAAACAGGGACAGACAAGACTGACAGAGAACGAAACTAGTGGCAGCTAGGATATGGTGGGAGAGACCGTGACAGCATCTGATTCTAGAGATCAATATTCTGAAAGGATTTTGTGTCCAGGTCAATCTGGTGAGGAGAAATAAGCCTAATTCATGATTTTTTACAATAGCGCCACCTTTGCGTGCAGTACCACAAATTTGGATTTATGAGTAGTGGGGGTTATTGGTAACCATACCATAAGAGTTTTCGACGGGAGTTATCTTACGGTATAGGCTGCAGTATGACTTTTACAGAGTTTGAGGAAAAAAAACGTTACAGAAACAATAGGGGACCAAGCAGCTTCGCTGCTCGGACCCTGAATAAGAGTACTGAAGTCAAGTTTTCTTGCTAACCACCCCTGTGGTGGTAGTTAGCTGAAATGGGACCACACATGGACGTGAGGTTAACATTTTGTTAAGGATATAATGGCATTATATCCTTAACAAAAAAATCTTTGCAGCTGTTATTCATTTGTAATACATGCGTTGTGAAGGCAGCAGGCTCATGCACACAGCCATGGTAAATCATTGTTGCTGATAGTGACCCTTTACAGGGCTGCCTGGAAAGGGTCTGCCTGCAACTCATCCAACTTATACATATACGCCACTCCTGACTACACAGTCTGCAATCTACCCCTCTCTCCAGGAACATACACCCGTAAAGATCCAATATAAATGACAACTCACTCAAAAAAAAAACTCAGAAAACAGAGTAAAAGTTAAAAGTGTATCAAAATTCGGAACTGAGTGGGTAAAATCACACAGGCAGCCGGTTTTAAACAGAAAGGGTTTGTTTTAACAATTTTCATGATCTGATGGTTAAAATTGAATACAGGTAAAAGTTGTGTTTAATTGTACTACATTTTTCGTGGCGTTTCCAAAACGTAAATTTAAGGGACATCTTTAGATACCCCCAAAAAGTACATGCATGCCAGTTGCAAGTGACTCGCTGCCACATTGAGGTATCAGGTGTCAGCGCAGACAGATGGGCAACACATGGGGAACGGGCTTTATACAAACACCGGCATATCAGTGTGAACTTACAATTAGGACTTGATGCATGGCAGGTGCCCACATCCAGGGACTGGAATGATTTTGATCATATCAATATTAAAGTCCAATTAAAACTATATTCTTGTTTTTAACTTTTTCACAGCTGGTGATTCTGTGTTAAGAAAAAGGTAGAATTACATTTGCATGAGCAATACCAAAATCATACCAAATGCTTGATATAAACCATATTCACAATAAGCTTGATGTAGTAACTGTACAGCACATGTAGATTTATGTCGCTGAGAAATGTGCAATATTAAATAATATTTAGAGTATACGTTTGAATCCTTCATCAGCTGACAGCTCAACTGTTTATAGGGACTATATGAAGGAGATCTCTTTCATACCTGACCCCTTTAGCCATAATGTCAACTGCATCTCAAATGGACCACAATAAAACGCTTCATAGAGAAAAAAAGCTCAGGATGGATTGACTCATGGATATGTGCAGTTTATTATTCTAGCTCAGATATTGTTTTATGGAGTAAATAGCTCCATAATAGGGTGGGGGGGGGATTCTGCTGGGACTCAACCCACTGAACACCACAATGTCCTGCCGATCTCTTAAAGTTTAGCTCTGCATCCACCTTTGTGATGTACACTTCAAATTTAAGCTTTATGGAGTCTTTGGGATCTGAAAGCACAAAGGTATCCTAGCAACCCCTGTCATAATCTTCTATCATCTTAAGTATAGATATACTGGTTTCAGTTGTCTTTCCAGTACCAGTCTAAAATAGGGTAGCACAGATGCTCTTAAAGCTTGGATTGTTGTACTTCAAATGAATTCAGGAGTTTTTCGGCTTGGTTACGTATACCTATGTTGTCAATCATGATGTCAACATTGGAGGTTAAACGAGCATTGAATTGTCCACCTACCTTTGTCAATATAATTGGCGCAGACTAGATGTTGCTCTGCAGCCTACATTATACCAGAGTGTCTGTGGAGGAGGTATTTAAAGCTGCTTTTTAAGGTAAAGTGCTGAAGCTATAGGAATGAGGATAATGGATATGGTGGATGACAGGAGCTCCCCACTGTCATCACGGATGCAGACACCCTGCAGATCGTCGGTCACACACTGAACTCATCAGTTCAGACTGCATCCTGGCCCATGAAAATAATAAAAAATACTTTCTCTATCTTAGCACTTTTTTAACCCTTTTTTAACCCTAACCCTGTATCTTCTTCATGGACGATTGCACTTGTTGTAGGTCGCTTTGGATCAAAGTGTCCAATAAATAACTGTTATGCAATGTAATATTCCTGCAATGCACGCGCAGCAAGGGGCATAGTAGAAGCACAGCTTGACGTAAGGTCAATAGCACCTATACCTTAGTTTGCAAACAAGCATAGGGGAAATAACCATAGCTCCATGCAATCTGCAATATCCCTCCCTGTCCCAAGAAATAAAAGAGTCCAAGAGCATAGAATAAGCAGACTTTTCCACTTGTTATTGTTGGCTATAGAGCTGAAATTAGGACACACTTTGATGAAATTAACTATCAATCTGAATCTCTGTTTTGTAACTTGAATGCACTAACAAAACAAACCTTATTCTACTAACCTTGTGTTCTGATTCCTAAAGCTGCTTGAGGTCAATCCAGTTAATCAGATTTGTATATTGCTTGGATTTATTTTTTAATTAAATAAACAAAACGTCTGATATTAATTTCCATGGACACCATATAACATACATGAAGTACATGCCATGGTTGACACTGTGAAAAATGTGACCAATGGCAATTTGCCAATGGCAAATTATGGCAATAAACTGCATCTTTGATTCAAGAGTTTTGAATAAATTAACTACATTTAAATCACTAAATAAAATATTTACATATATCAGCCCATTGTTTCTAAATCAACAACACATTCACACTGCTATTTTTATCTAACTTTACCAAAAATAAATGTTCAAATTCAAGGATCACAGGACTTTAATTCTATTTACTAATATTGAATGTCACTTTGTTTCATAATTTATTTATGAATATTCCAACTTTGTCTCAACATTGCAAAAGTGCAAAATACCTAATTATTACAATACTATTGAGAGAACATTAACATGCTCTGCAATATCTGGAACTCAAATACACATCTCAATCAACTTCAAAATCAACAATCAACAATCAAACCTATAAATCGAACGTGAAGCAGTTCATGCTCCACTTAGGAGATCTGGAAACAACCACCTACAACATGTTCTTAAGCCAGGGACGCTCTGACATGTGGCCTTGATGCTGTTGATTTTCATCCCTTGCACAGCAGGGTCCACACTGTCCTCCACTGTGCAGCCAAAGGAGAATGTCCTATTTAAACATCTCACGAATTATTCCAACCTTTGAACCAAGAAAACATGGGGCTGTCATAGCAGTTGCACGTAATGCACTCCATTTCCGTCAGTATTACAGACAAACCTGAGATAATGTACTTGCAAAAGCCTAGTTTCATGCCAGGCAGGCTTCAATCCAATCAGCTCACCAACAAATCAAATCAACTCAATGACAGAAGAGATGATGGTCTGAACCGAGTCACAGCCGCACATTTTGCAAATTAAGTCTATCCATTGCCTCATAAATTAATTTCTTCCTGAAATTTGTGTTGAATATCTTATTCTTCATTTACTAACACAGGCTGGTCACAGGTCAAGCACAGTCTGTATGGCGCAGTGAGCTCATTCCTGAGGCTTGAAGTCATCCCCAGCAACTAGATCAACGCTTCTCCTTTGCTTATTCAGCGGCTCTCTCTGTAAAGTGTCTCTTCGCTGCTTTGTGAACAGCTCTTAGGAAGACACTCTTAGCAAGGAACTTTTAGAGCCAAATTATAAATACTTAAACAAAATAATAGAACAATAAAAGCTTTTAGTAATTCTTTTCTTGAGAGAAAAATAATAAATATACTACAGATAGCGTTGGACATCTAGCTTTTGATTAAATCAGATAAAGCCGGCGAGCATTTAGAAACCCCTCTGCTCAAGTAGTCTTAATAACTTTACAAACTTAAACAGAGGACAATGAATACATTCTAGGGCTTACCCGAACACATTATTCAATCTTCGAATACTCGTTAGGTTTCCAGACGAATATGGTGGAGAAAAAAGAGTGAAGAAACATATCTTTCCCTGTCTCAAAGGTAGCGGAATCGATTTTTTATTACCTCATCGTCTTTATCCTTTGAGTTTCTAAATCAGTTCAATTAGTATAACGAATGTGTTATTTTAATAACGCTAAATAGCAAAACAACCATATCCCGTCAGTGGCCTTCGGAACCCATCATCAGTCCGAGTCCAACTCGGTTACAGCTGAGCTTCAATGCAGCCTAGAAGTTTCCAAACCCACACGCTTTCCAAATAATGAGAGTAGGCCTACTTCCAATTATCACAAAGCAAAGAGGTGGTTTGAACATTGTGCAAAGTTTTAAATAAATTTCACAGCAGGACTAGCACTATTGAGAGTTGATCTATAGATTCCCCAAGGTAGACAATCAAACACTGAATGACAAACATGCATATCTTTTTAAAATATTATTAAAAACGAATAAGGCAAAGAGTAAAGCAAATTTAAAAGTAGAAGTAGAAAAAAAGTTGAACATTTCTAATACAAAATAATGTGACGTTTGAGGGTTATTTTAAACCTACAAGTGTGTTCCTTTCTTGACTTTCACTTGAGAAAGACTATCAGTGGTTGAAACATCATCAGGTTTTTAACCATTTGAATATGTCTCTTTCTGTTTTTTATTTTGGTCTAATCGTTCTACAATAATTCCGAGTGCCTAATGTGGGGATTTACTCAGTTTTGTGGACACAAACTATTGGCAATATGGCTTGTATATTTGAAATTGTGACAAAGAGCAGATATATTGTAGAAAATGGATATACTGAGCATGGCATGCAAACATAATCTATAGGGCCCTATTTTAACGGTCTGAAACGCAAGTGGGAAGCGCAAAGCGCAAGTAGCTTTGTGGGCGGTTCTACGGTGCTATCGCTATTTTACAGGCGGATAAATGACGCTTGCGCCGCGGCGCAAGTGTCAAAAGGGTTGGTCTGAAGCAGCCTAATTACCCGTAGGTGTGGTTTGGGCGTAACGTGCAACAAACCAATGAGAGTGCCAGCTCCCATCCCCTTTAAGAGCCATGAGCGCATTTGAATCGGACGAGTTGATATTTTGACAGCGCGTCTGCAGTCTCCGAGAATTTCAAACTGCAAATGGCTTAGTTTATTGCCAAATAATATGGCCTAATTCACACATGGAATATACTGAGTCCTCAAATAAATTTTGGCAAAGAAAACGTATGATAGGCTATAACATATGATATGCGGTAACTGTGGTTCTATTTAATGATATACGCAATACATTATAAACATTGTTTCTTATCAGTATTGTATGCTATCCTAATATGCATGTGTCCCCGCGGTAATAGACATTGCCATTGATTGTATTATGCGTTACGTGTTTAGTTTGCGTGTGTTTAAACAGAGCACACACGCGCGCCCGCATTCATTCATTCTTTTTAACACTCACTCGCGGTAAAACAATGTTTTTCACGATCAAATAGGCCTACTCATCAATCCTAAAAGTTATGGGCATGTAGGCCTACACGATGTCTGTGTCAAGAAAATATGTGTTCGCTGTACGGTGTTTGCAGATGCATTGATTTAAAAGTACAACTTATTACCGCTGCATCAGCTGTTCTTTCCCAAATAATTTACCAAGAATGTGCGGCTAGGTAGATGAGAGAAGCAAAGTGTATGCGCGAGGTGCACAAGCAATCCGTATGCATCGCATGCGCATGTATGCATTCACCCTTAAAATAGCGTCTGAACAACGCGCCACTGACTTTAAACCAGGTATTTCCTGGTCAGTAGCGCAATGGTATTCAGAGACGGCAAAATACCGTTTGCGCCAGAACACGCCTCCTCCTTCCGCCGAACCGCCCCTTGCGGCGCATGATCAATCCCTAATTTACCGGCGAGTGGCTCTGGTGGGAAAAGAACGCTCTGCGCCAGTTGTAAACTAGCAATGACACATGCGCCAGTGACTAAGTCACTTGCGCCGGATGCAAGATAGGGCCCATAGTGTTAAAAGGTCACCATGGTGAGACAAACATCGCCTCTCTCTCGCAGCTCAGTTATTTCTGTATATTTCTCAGTATATGTGCAAGTGCATTAGACTACGATCCGACTCGAAAGGATTAGTTCATGTGAATGAACGAGAGTCGAAGGTCCGAGTCCGGAATAAAGATACGAACTTTGCATCACTAACTCCTTCAGAGAAACTGCTTCAGCCCGTTGCTTTCAACAGAGTTGAGCTACGTTGTTTTAGAAGTTAGTAAATACCTTATCTGGGCTGATCTCAGCCTGGCCGAGGGGCAAGGTCCTACAAAGGATTGTCACCTCTATCCTTTGCCTTGCGCTGTTTGTCAAGACCAATACATCTAGAAACGGGACATGTTAATATGAGGGTGAGAAGTCGCTGGATTGGAAGACATAATTGAATGCACACGTAGCAGCTACAGCGGACCCAGGGCCATGTTTTGGTCACGAATGAGCGTGAAAGTTTGGGAGATGTCTTCCGGGGGCCTAAACTGATGAATATTTCAGGGCAAGAACTCTGGCTTGTCTCCGAGAATCACCTCACGCAGCCCTCGCAATTCTATCATCGTCCTCCCCTCACACACACACACACACACACACACACACACACACACACACACACACACACACACACACACACACACACACACACACACACACACACACACACACACACACACACACACACACACATACTTTCAGATGCACACAGACACACACACACATACACACATACACAAGACACACACATGTACACACATGCATTGGCACACCTCTCTCTCCCACAGGCACAAACACACACACGCAGTAACACACGTTCTAAGTGTTAGAGAGAAAGGTGGACAGGTAACCTTTGGTGTGCGTTTCCACCGGCTCATAGGGCTTCTGCGGGCCCGGCGGCCCACCCAGGATGTGTTCAGAAAAGCCAGAGAGGAACAGAGAGGAGGAACATAAGAAGACATCTTTGTTATTCATAACAATAGTCATGGACATATAAAGTTGCTTCTCCTGAATTCAACTACCTGATGTACAGCAGAACGGCAGAACGGCTGATCAACATGGAGATTTGGATGGTTCGGTAAAAATAAAGGGGAACAAGAGATTGGCAGACTTAAACAGACCACTGCACAATTTAAATTTGCATCGGACACCAAAATCGAGAAAGAGAGAGAGAGAGAGAGAGAGATAGAGGGAGGGAGAAAGGGAGAGAGTGAGACGACCTGTGTGTGCAGGTGTGTGCGGTGTGTCTTCATGCATGTGTGTCTGTTCGAGAGAGGGAGAGAGAGAGAGTGAGAGAGGGCGCGACTAGAGAGAGAGAGGGGTGGAGCAAGAGAGCGAGATGAGTCACTCTGATGGCGGTCGTAAACGTAGTCTGCATGGCTGAGTGTGTGCTCAAGTCACATGACATGCAGACTCGTGAGGCCCTTGTGGCATCTTAAACAGACTTGATAGGTCTTTTATATCCTCTGTCAAATAGGTTTGATGCAGTTTTTTTTTCTTTTATTTCCTCTTCTTTTTTTGTACCGCCATTGCGTTTTCCACTCCAGGATACTCTCCAGCGAGTGTCACTCTCCATCAGACCTCACATCTCGCCTGGCCGTCGCCCCTGGATGTCCTCACCTCCACCACCCCTCCATGTGTGTTCCCGTCCCAGAGCAAAAGTAATTGGGGAGGATGGGGGCCTGCCCCAGCAACAACATAGAAGATATAAATAATATAAATAAATAAAAAGCCTGGCTCAAAAACCTAAACCGGCTATCGGAGGGAATCACTTCATACTCCAGCGAGAGACGGCCAACAGATAGAACCAATTAGAGGCTTGTTTCCTGAACAAACTTGTTCATGAAACCTGGAGGCCAGCTGGAAAGTGACTCACCGTACAGCCACATATTGAGTTGTAGGAGAGATCTACCTCCGATTCTGGGGAGCGCTCGTGGCTGTGTGCTTTCCAGTTGGATGCGGTGGGAAAGGCACAGCTGTCCAATGTTTCAGCCATTTGAAACTTGGCAATTTTTGTAACGACCAAAAAATATGTCCTTTATTAACACTCAACCATGTTTGTTATTGCAATATTTGGGTTGTAACTGGAAGCGATCTTTACGTGAGTGACACCAGAATAAACTTCCAGTTCTTCTAAAGAAGTGTCCGTTAAGTATCAGAAAATTATTTTCTATGACATCCATTGTAATCTCAGGTCATTTCAGTCTATGGATTTCTTTCTATTCATTTATGCTGATTTAGTGGTGGGAGTCTCTTCCACCTCCTGGCTTTACGTAGACAGGTGGGTGACAAACGGCCGCACACCTACGTGGCCGAGGCACTGAGCAATTACGTATAATCACATTACAGGGACGGTGCCGCCAAATGAAGCGCCAGACTTTTGGAGATAGAGGAATTACAAATTACACGAAACAGCCGAGGGGCGGCAGGGATTCAGACCACACCCCTACAGTCCTGACTTTCCACGACTGAGTCTATTAGCCGACTTTGAGATGTATATAAATCTCCTTCTTGACGTTTCCCAGACGATATTCGGTAGTTCTGCATTGGATTCCCATCCCTTTGAGATGTGCTACAGTTACTTCAAATGTTTTGATCGCTTTGAACACTTGAATCTGAAAATAAGTTGTGAGAATTGTGAAAGTGGTTCTTTGCCTCAGTCAACAACGACAGCAAAAGCAATCGCATCATTGTTTATTTTTTAAATGCAACACAATAGTTCATTTTCATGACTTCTTCGATTGCTAGGCCTGGAATATAAGAGATCCATGAAAACAATGCATATATATATATTTATATATATATATATTTATATATATATGGCTTGGAGAAATCTTCTCATTAAAAGGAGCTGTGCAAGTCGCTTGTTGCCCACTCAGTTCAGCAGGGCCTCCCAAGGTCTGCCTTGTTCACCTCTCTGCAGACCTCCGAAAGAATTGTGTTTTTCAAGGACGCAGAAACTATAGTACGATCCGCACGTACGCATCTCCCCAACTCCCACTGAACATTGAGCGGAAGGTTGCTTTTTCTTGGCTTCTATTTGCAGCACAACTCCAGACTTTTTCGTTTTTCACCCAAGGCCCGAGTAGAGCGAGTTGGGGATGGGTTTGATCGATTTGTTTAGCGCAGAGCGTCGTTGTACCCCACGTTTCCCTGGTCTGTCAGGGGGGGCCGAGGGTCGGCGCCGCTGGGGGTAGTAGCAGTGAACTTAAACAGAGCTAAGCCTGACCCCTTCGTCCACCAGTTCCTCATCTGATCACCTCTCTGATCTTCAAAGCTACACTTTGAACCCTTGCTTCGCTACGGTCTGTTATCGTCCGTTCCTTCTGAATAACAAAAGACTAAAGAATCCTCGTCTGTTTTAGGATGTTTTCTTTCCTCTCCTCCCCTCTGGCTCAGAGAGCTGCTTCTTTATTGCAGCAGTGTTCTTTAGCCAAGTTCATATCTGTCTCCAGCCATTGCCAAATACACAATTTGGAAAATGAAATATTTGGGGCCTCTAGTATTAAGGATTTATTTTTTCTAAGTGTTCTTTTAGAGACCAGCACGTTTATGTATCCTAATTTTTTAGTTTTTCAAAATGGATGTCAAGAATCATTCAAGTTCTTCAGGTTTTTTCAACCTGGAGGCTTAAAACATATTTTGGGTCTAAGTGACAAATGCGGCAACAACTATTCAATTGGGCTATTAAAAAGCCGGTCACTGCCCCTTCGAAGGGACGTATATTGACAGGGCACCAGTGACCCAAAGGATTGCATTGCATCCTGTATTGTAGCTCAATGCTGGCCAATTTCAAAAAATGGTTGTGCACAATACACATTTTTTTGAACCTAAAATAATACAGAAAATAGTGTCAGAGTTCTCCTTTAAAGTCACAATGTGTGACTAAGGCAGTTTTTCAGATCATTTGAATGTAAATTTCCTTCTGTACCTCTTTAACCAAACAAACAAAGATAAACAAATCGGGTGAAGGAAAGGCTCCACAACAAACCAAAATGGATGTTTTCCCATCACCAAGCTCTGCATTTACCCCACTTTAGCGCATGTATATCATTTCCTGTCACTGTTTGCACTCAGGCACGAAAAAATATGTTTCAACAGGCCCTGACAGATGTGCAGGGGAAGGGGGAAAAGGCGAGATTGTATCTGTCCATCACAAGACAAACCAGTCGCTTCTTAGTTTCACTCAAAGCTTTTGGAAGGCAAGGAGATGGGGTTGCATCGGGGGGGGGGGGGGGGGGGGGGGGGTCTTGGGCAACGTCCCCAACCCCCCTCCCCCACCTATCTCCCTGTCTCAGCAGGTTAGCTTCCACCAACAGTGAGACAGGGGCCCCGATGCAACCAGGCAGCCATATCCTCAACAGTTCTCCTTACATGTCCTTGGAAGCCAAGGGGAGGGAATTACAGTGATGTATGGGAAGTGGCAGACTGAGTGGGTGTGGGAGGAGGTGTATGGACAACATGCTATTGATATGCACAACATGCCAACATTTTATTTTCCGACCCTTGCCTTTGAGAGAGACTGTGCTGCTCATGCTCTCTCCCAAACAGACCTCATCCCAAAGACCCCCCCCCCGACAGATTAAACGCACACCTGGCTCTGGCTCAGAGTGGCTGTCGGCCCTCACCTCCTCCACCCTATTAAGTGGGAACATTCTCCAGCGAGTCCGCCCACCAGTCAGTCGTCAGAAAGCCATCTCTCTCTCTCTGTGCCTGGCTGCAGCTCTGGTTAGCGCCGGCCTGAGGGTAGTTGATCCGTCCCGAGTGAGGAGGGGGTGTGGGAGGGAAGGGTTCCCGTAGCGGTGATGGAGGTACCTGCCACCACAGCAGTCTCTGCTAATCCGTTACTGCCAGACCCCCCTCCCTCCCAGGACGCCCATCTCCCCCTGGTGAGGGAGGGAGGGGGAGAGAGAGAGAGAGAGAGAGAGAGAGAGAGAGAGAGAGAGAGAGAGAGAGAGAGAGAGAGAGAGAGAGAGAGAAAGAAGAGTTGTGTTTGTGTGTGTACAGTTTTGTGCTGTTTGTCTTCATGCATGTTTGTGGGAGAGAAAGAAAGAAAGAAAGAAAGAAAGAAAGAAAGAAAGAAAGAAAGAAAGAAAGAAAGAAAGAAAGAAAGAAAGAAAGAAAGAAAGAAAGAAAGAAAGAAAGAAAGAAAGAAAGAAAGAAAGAAAGAAAGAAAAAGAGAGAGAGAGAGAAACAGGGGGGAGAGAGGGAGAGAGGGAGAGAGGGAGGAAAGGGAGAGAGGGAGAGAGAGAGAATGAGAGAGAGAGAGAGAGAGAGAGAGAGAGAGAGAGAGAGAGAGAGAGAGAGAGAAGGAGGGAGGCGACCTGTGTGCGGTGTGTGTTCATGCATGTTTGTGGGAGAGACAAAAATAAGAAAGAGAGGGAGAGAGAGAGAGAGAGAGATCTCGGGCAGGCGATGGAAGAGAGTGGATTGAAGGGCATCCCCGTTTGCGTTTCTTTTGCTAAATCCAAAATTGTGAGTCAAAGTATGTTATCGTCTACCCCCTCTGCCATGACCATGCCGCTTTTTTTTATATTCTACAGGATTACCAAAGAACCTGTCAAATACGACTTTTAAAATGGAGATAAAGAAGATGAAGGGGGGGGGGTATTGCAGATAGAAACTAATAACAGGTCACGCTAGGAATGATCAGTCATCTTTTTTGACAGAAGGGAATGTGTGGTTTCCAATTGCGATCCTTATCCATTACAGATGGCTCGCTGGTTATTAGACATATAAGACACCGGTACTGAAACAGTTTGATCGTGAACAACAACTGGACATGAATCCACTCTCTCCTCCCCTCCCCCTCCATCCAGAATGATAATAATGAATCCCTCCACCAGTCAAAAAAACCAAAGAATGGGTCCTTTCCTCGACAACAACGATGTCATCACATGAAAGCCTTGGTCTCGATCCCATCTTCAGATCTTTGTCTCAAACATCTAATCCCCATTTGTCACAGTGAGTGCTAATGCTCATTCACAGGATTAACATAGAAAGAGAGAGATGTGTGAACGTTTGCCATTTCCAAAAGAGAAAAGGGCACTGGGATCCTCTGAAAGCAATTACCAAAGACGTTAGACATTTAGCGTTTAAAAAACACTGCCATCTCTTCTCCAAGGCAAATTGGATGGAACTTGTTATTGTTTTAACAGGAACGTCTGGAAAACACTTTTGTGCAGCATTATAATTTTAACAATCGAGATGTGCTGATTTATTTCGGAATTGTGTGTGTGTGTGTGTGTGTGTGTGTGTGTGTGTGTGTGTGTGTGTGTGTGTGTGTGTGTGTGTGTGTGTGTGTGTGTGTGCGTGCGTGCGTGCGTGCGTGCGTGCGTGCGTGCGTGCGTGCGTGCGTGTGTGTGCATGTCTTTGTGTGTACTGAGTAGCGGGTTTATGGGCCACACAACCAATATGGGTAGTTTATGTGAGTAAAAATATAAGGAAACCATTGTTAAATATCACAAATATTGCATGGTAATTTGCTAAAAGAATGAAATCAAGATGGCCTTCACAATTGAAAATACAAGCTGAGAAGGATTGTAAATTAGAACGGGTCTTGGGAAATGTCGATGTTCCCTATATCAATCACCATTAGGCTATAAAAATAACTTAATTGGCACCAGGTCTCGTAATCTATACTGACGATCCCATGCTGTATCAGAGGAGGGTTGATTGGTTTGTGGATTGGTTTGGGGATTTGTGAACTCGTTCCAAGATGGCCACATGCTAGGTTGCATGTGTGTTTGTCTCTGTCTGTCTCCGTTTTTTTTGTTTCTATGTCTGATTTGCAACTACTACTGAGCACACTGGAATTTAAATTAAATCATTTTGAATCTAATATGGACTACGTGGATACTGAAAAGTGAAAACTAAGGCAAGCCGGACTAAACCAGCAATCCACCCAGGCTCTGCTAGCATCTCAAGGCTCTGCTAGCTTCTCCAGGCCCCAACAGCCCAGCTAGACACAGGAGTAGACCAAGCGGGAGTAGCATCCGTCCTCCATCCACCTGCCTGGCCTACTAGCATCCAGCCCCCAGCCCCCAGCCACCTGCCTGGACTACTAGCATCCAGCCTCCAGCCACCTGCTTGACCTGCTACCATCTAGCCACCTGCCTGGCCTTCTAGCATCCAGCCTCCAGCCACCTGTCTGGCCTCTACAGTAGCTTGTTACCGGCAGGCTACTAGCTTCCTCCGGCCTGCAGTAGCTGACCTCCACCCTGTCTTCTGTCGTAATCATGCGCCTTCCCCAGAGGTCAAAATCATTTGCACTCTGGACTTTGCTTTTCATCATCCTGCTGCACGCTCAGGCTCATTATACTGGGCCTACCAATGTGCACTCAGTCAATCCTGCTATTCTGCCCCAGGGTAGCTGCACAATTGACTTCCACCTGTTGCCCAGAGATGTCCCTTCCCACTGGATCACTAAATTTGTTGGACTTCCTACTATGCGGGTAACTCATTTTACTCCACTTTACACTTTACTTTACTTACCTTGTTTGGCCCTCTCCCATTGATTATGAATAATATATCTGGCATAATTAAACAACATCACTGCTCTGGTACTATTCTGAAGCGCATGTTAATCATTCTAATGCTTTTCATCTCTGGTAATGTGCATCCTAATCCAGGAACTTCTGTAGTTATAGATAATCCCACTGTTCTTAACCTGCCAATTTCTGAATCTCCTGTTATGCCCACTGCGTCTTTTGAAAACTTCTGTGAACGTACATCATTAGGTTTCCTACATGTTAACATTCGCATTTTGATGTTCTGAATACTTGGGTACATACTGTTAACACAGATATCCTACCCATATCTGAATCCTGGTTGAAGAAAAGTACCACCGACATGGAAATCTCAATTCCAGGCTACAATGTTTTTCGTCAGGACTGATCCTCGAGAGCAGGTGGTGTAGCCATGTACCGGTATGTTAAAGATCATTTCAACTGCACTGTAGTTCTATCCAAGTCCTCTCCCAAGCAATTTGAATTATTAGTGCTCAAGCTAGCTGCATTGTTTTTTACTGATGCAAGGACGTTTTGGACCACAGTTAAATCCATGGAAAACAAACTCTCTTCTCCAAGCTTACCTGCATCCATGGTTTTTGATAAGGTTTTCATTACCGAAAAGGGTTGCATGGTTTCTCTCTTTAATCAATCCTTTGTAAACTGGACTCTAGCTTTCACTTCTGCTTACCTTAATAGCGTCCCACCACTCACTTTGCCCTCCCCCTCTATCACCACTAGCTTTTCCTTTTAAACCATTCTAATTTTCTGAGGTTCGGGATGAACTTTCCTGATTGGACCAAAATAAGTCTGCTGGCTTTGATGGGTTGGACCCAAAGTTTCTCAAAGCAGCCGCCCATCTTATTGCTGACCCAATCTCAAGGTTATTCAACCTGTCCATTCATATCTCCATATTCCCTTCTGATTGGATATCAGCTTTGATATTTCCTCTCTTTAAGGCTGGCTCTAGCTCCGACCCCAACTGCTACCGGTCTGTTTCCATCTTGCCATGCTTGGTTAAAGTGCTAGAGAAGCTGGTCCTCAAACAACTGGATTTTTTTCTTACCACAAATCAAATTATGTCTCAGTTGCAATCTGGGTTTCGTTCTGGCCACGGATGCATCACAGCCACGCTTAAGGTCCTTGATGACATCATTATTGACTTGGACAACAAGCAGGTCTGTATTGTCAGCTCTATAGACCTGTTGCAACTGGTTTGCCAGCTATCTGACCAACTGGATTCAACAGATCAAGACAGATAACATCATGTCGGAGCCACTAGCCATTACTAAAGGGGTGCCTCAGGGCTCAATCTTGGGTCCTACCCTCTTTTCCATTTATATTAATGATGTGGCCAAGGCTGCAGGCAGCTCCCGGATTCACCTTTATGCTGATGACACTATCCTGTACGCCTCTGGCCCTTCGCTCATACTTTTCGATCGCAAAAACAACACCTCCAGCCCCCCCAAGATCCTTTGTGCTGACAACTCTGAACTGGAGTTTTTCAAGTCCTAAAAATATCTAGGGCTTTGGCTGGACTCTTCCCTTTCATTCTCCATCCATATTAATACTATTCAGATTAAAGGGAAAGCCAGATTGGCCTTTCTCTTCCATAGCAAAGCATCCTTCACACGCTCTGCTAAACTCACACTTGTAAAAATGACCATCACGCCAATCTTTGACTATGGTGATACAATCTTTAAAATGGCTTCAAAAACAGTGCTACACAAACTGGACGTTCTTCACCGTTCATCCATCTGCTTTACCACCAATGCTCCCTTTAATACACACCACTGTGAACTTCTCAAACTGGTGGACTGGTCCTCCCTCCAAACCCGCCGACTCCGACATTGGCTCCAGTTTATTGATTAGACACTCCTGGGCCAGACTCCGTCTTACCTTTCCTTCCTACTCCATCTCTCCAGAAGCAATTAACACACAAGATCATCTGAGCTTATCAAACTCATCAACCCACTCACCAGGACTACCTTCGGCCGAAACTCCTTTAATTTTGCAGCAGCTTTTGACTGGAACAACATTCAAGACATCCTCAAACTAACAGCTTTCATGTCACAGTCTGCCTTCAAGCAGAAACTTAACTATGTCTTAGTAGACCCCCCCCTGCTCCTGTTGATTCCACCGTTTCTTACTTGCATACACCCTTCACACACAATATAACATTGACACATCTTGATTATTTATTTTTTTTGACACACGCATCTACTCGCATACATACACTAACAGACACACGCATGCTTGCACACACACACACACACACACACACACACACACACACACACACACACACACACACACACACACACACACACACACACACACACACACACACACACACACACACACTCTATTTTCTTTCTCCTCACAGGCTGTGTATTTGTATATCCGTTTTATATTTGTCTAAATGAGTCATGCCTGTGTATTTGCTATTTGTACCTTTATTCCTGGTGGGGCCTCTTGGACCAGATCAATATTGTAAATAAGAAACTGTTCCTGATGTTTTATCTGAAAACAAATATATACTATTAAATATGACGCCGTGAATGTGCATGACTTACAACACTGCATTCTAAGTATAACTTGAATGTATGGGGCTCTAACCTTTCTTTGTGTTCGCTGAACCCATTACAGGCCTGTGACACCTGTTGCGACACCGTAGGGGAGGCACTAGGTGTCCATCCTCACATCAGCCATAATGGGAGGGTCCCCAGACATGGACTGCTTACCAAACACTTCACAAACCGGCTGGCTGTTTTTCTTCCCACTTCCCCTCGCTCCAGGGACTCCTGGGTAGCCCTCGCTCCTCGATAAGACGCCTTGCAGTATTGATGCGCACAATCGTCTCATTAATCTCTGATCGTCCCAATCACTGCATGTTGCACACTTTTGGGCAATTATCCCAATGTTAGCCTGCTGTGTGTAGTCTGGCCGGCGGTGAGGAAGCCAATAAATAGTGCGGGTGATTGGATGTTGACGCCTCAGCAGTAAGGGGCGTCTCTTGAGATCGCTCTCCACCATCATTAGCCAAAGCCACAGTCCAAGGTTGGCATTCAAGAAAGAAAGAAAAGAAAACACGGGACAATTTGCTCACCGGCGGGGCTGTTTATTTACCAAGCAAGACGTTGATGAACTCTGAAGTCGTCTCGACGGGGCCCACGTTTGATCCATCTCCCTGACACGCTCTTCATCAGCCAAGGCCAAGCAAACAGTGGGTTAGCGTTGGGTGTGTTGCTCAAGGTACCCCTTTTGTTTGTGTTTCTGCGTTGATTTCCCAGTGTTGCTCTCTCATGTCTGTGTCATGTCTTCCATTTCTACACTAAATTGTGGATCATTTGGAGCTATCCCCCCCCCCCCCCCCAGGTCCCGGTCCCCAGTCCTGAGTCAATGACAAGTATTACTACCGAACGCCTCAAAGCCAAGCCGTGCTGACGCTTTAAGATGTTAGTGTGGCTCACCAGGTAGAGAGTGTACCATTAAGGCTCAGTCCTTACAGCAGGGACCCACGGTCCGATTCCAGCCGGCGGCCATGATGCTTGTCCTCCCCTCTCTCTCTCTGCCATACCTTCCAGGTTAACTCTTACTGTACCTGTCATGAATAAAGCATGAAAGTAAAAAATATCGACGGGTGCAGTGTGAGCATCATGGGAGTCAGCCGAGGGAATCCCACCATGGGCTTTTCAACATGGAATAGTAAGTATATAGTGAAAAATAAATAAATGCAGCACTTAGTCTTCAAACGACACAGCCCAGGAGCTGTGATGATGGCATAGGATGACACAGTGGAGATGGGTGCTTGAAATGAAATATAGTACGTTGCCGAAAATAAAAATTATAGAAAGGCAGAGACATTGTTCTATTGCATAATCCCATCCTTCAATGGCAATGATTGCAATGTTGACATACTTCAGCAACGGGTCAAGCAGTAATACAGTGTCTAACTATATATATATACAGTATATAAATATATACTGTATATGTATATTCGTCAATGACATGTAATCTTAAAAGTCCACAATGCATAGCAATCTTTCAAAATAAAGGTTTTCAACAAAACTCAAAACCAAGATTGTTAACCATTACCAATAATGAAAAAAAAATACTGAAAGGTCCAATGGCATGCTACTTTATGGATGCTTTAATATAGATATATGTGGGCCCCTAACAGTATTTGAAGAAGTTCCCGAAATTCAGCCGTGGTGCAGAATTACAGCCACTACGAGCCAGTCGCACATTGAACTTTCCCTAAACGTGCCGTTTCTTAATCTGTAGCTTTAATGCAAATGAGGAGGAGTGAGGCGGGTCAAGGAGGAGGGTGAGGGTGTGGCCCTGAGCAGCTTGCGGCCACTGTACTATGCGCTCTGTTTACAGTGAATGAATCACAATGGCTAGGCGCACACAGCCTTTGGCAGTGTTCTGTAAATATTCTAGAACGGTCCGGGTGGTCCGGCAGGAGTCCTAGAGCTGTATATCTAAATAATATCATATGATAGATAGATATCTATATCATACAATATATATTATGACGGCCAAAAGCTATGTGTGCCTCCAGACGATACTATGAATAACAAACGACTGCGTAGGGTTCTCCGACGTCTCTGGTTCTTCAATGTCCACATCAATCTGAAGTAGACTGAACCGCGCGCTGCCCGCTGCCGGCTGCCAGCTGCCAGGCAGTGGTGCTTCGTGGTGGTGGTGCCTTGCGGCAGCGGGCGGTGGGCAGCGGGGCTCAACGATGGCTGAGATAGCCTCAACTACAGTCTCGTTGTGGAAATACCGGAGACGTCAAAGAACCGACGTCTTATGAGCCATAACACTAACAGAAGAACGGTTATCCAAAGAAGTGCACAACACTTGCGTGACAGTGTGTGTAATCACACACACACACACACACACACACACACACACACACACACACACACACACACACACACATGTGGTGCTCGCACGGTCGTAGCTCATTTGTGGGCCAAATTTTCTGGGCTGGCAAGGCAGGGAAAGGGGAGGTGGCATCTCCCCTTATGACGACATACGGGAAAATTCCAAATGGAGGTTAGCTTCGTTTTTTCAAAGGTGGAGCAGAGTGCCTAGTGCTCGTTTTACAACCAACGAAATTTCTAGCTACTGTGAGAGCATAGGTAGGCTAGGGGAACTCAAATTAATGTTAGAAAACCTCAGAAAGTGAAATTCTCATGCCATGGGATCTTTAAAGAAGACAACCTGACATGGCTCTTAACTGCACTACTGCAACAATCCAACATCTGTGTTTGAGTCTGTTGAGTCTGATGTGACGTTTTGCAATGAGTTGTGATGAGTAGCCTTGCCTCTTGTCTTTCTCGTTCCTGAGATCAGTGATACAAATACGTTAGGAAACATCACCATCTGTCATGTCCCCTAAAAGGTTACATCTTCACTATTCAACGCATATCGTGCAATGTGTTGATATCTCAAAAGTTACTGTGCACTAGCAAGAAGAAGATGCCAGGAGACATTCACGCACATACACACAGACAAACACAAAGAAACACACACACAATCCCATTACATAATTTGTTGTTTGACCAATCCACTAAACAAATCCATTACATGGAAGAAAAAGGAAAAAGAAAATGATATTCCTTAAAAGTTGCTGTAGGCCTAGGTAAGATTTAAGAGGCATGCCTCATCTATCCATTCAAAAATGTATTGATCAGAAATTAGGCGGGTAACTGTGATTTAGTGTGTGACACACACACACACACACACACACACACACACACACACACACACACACACACACACAGTCACACACACACACACACACACACACACACACACACACAAAAACACACAATTGTGTGAGTATGTGTTTGTACTTTGATGAGCAGGTTTTCAAATTAGTTTGTTTATAATCTCCTTTGATTTTCTGTAAGGGATAAGCATGTGCAAGAGTTCTGCAGTTTGCTGATTGGGTATCTATTTTCAGAGTTACTGTCATGTTGTGACATTTTGAGAAACCCTATTACATATAAGCTCTCTTTTCATAAACAAGTCTTTAAATAAGTTGGAATGAACTTTCATCATACAATAAAAAAATACCAACAATCTCTCACCACACACACACACACACACACACACACACACACACACACACACACACACACACACACACACACACACACACACACACACACACACACACACACACACACACACACACACACACACACACACACACACACACAATCTCTCTCTCTCACTTGCTCTCAAAGCAAAATCTGTCAATCATTGGAGGCCGACCGAACAAAGTTTACTGGCGGATGCATCAAATAAATATTCATCATTGTGTTGACCTCCAATGAGCACAGAACAAAACCCCTGCCGCACGCTTCACAGCTCAATCTGACAACGATCGATATGCAATGAAACAACCTCCCCCGCCTGATCTCATGAAGTCGTGGAGCAACGGAACCGGGAAGCGGCGGTGAAGTCCCCCCCTGTCCTTGAGACTCCCGGTATAGTGCACCATCTGCCTGACGAACAAATAATTCCTGCTTCCCTTCTGCGACAATTCAGTAGCAGTAGCAGCAGCAGCAGCAGCAGCACCTCACGCCACGCAGTGGCTTCCACACAGCCCTCCCCACGCTAGCGTTAAGCCATGTCTCCCGCGGCGTTTGTGAACATTTTGAAGTATGGCCGCGGTAGGAGTGTGAGGCTGACGTCTTTCGCTCTATATCTTTTCAAGAGATGCAGCCGCAGCCAGCGGGTTGAGTTGGGGGTCCCCAGGGCACAGCTGCAAAAAGAATTATACCTCCATACATAGGCCTACCCCAATGCCTGCCCACCTCCTCCTCGCAAACACATGTTGGAATACTAATAAATGCGCTCTGTTTTGTCACTTCTTTGGTATTTAAGAATGTTTCCTGCAAATCCATCTTAAGGCCCACATGGTTCAAGAGTAGCAAAGATCAAAAGTGAGTGTTAGAGGGATTCTTTAAGCCAATTGAAGGAGTTGGGGGGAGTTGAAGAAAAAGCTAAAGTGATCGACTTGGGTGGCTTTAAAAGGGTTTGATGTATCAGTGATGTTGACTTCATGTTTAAATCCTGTTGCCTCATTCAATGCCTCATAGAGTTCTGTTTGGGCCCCTAACCAAAATAAGTATTACATATTTAAAACTGGTTGATGAGATGACAAACTTTTATAAAGATGTTTTTTCCCCTAAAATCATCTTTAAAGTTCATTGAAATTTGTGCTGCGTTGATGGATGACTAACGCCTCGTGGCCACTACCTCCGTCCGTTGACTGATCCCCATTGACTTTGAATGGGGACGGACGCACAATGCATTGTGGATCCGTCCGTTCCGTTGGAGCCTTCGGCTCTGTCAAAAAGTTGAACAATTTTCAACTTTTTCGGCAGCGACGGATCCGTCATCCAATCAGATCGCGTATGCAAATTTAAGCACTGTGACGCAACTCGGGCTCTGACGATACTGGAAAGCGGGAAAGCGGGTCATCTTGCATCGCAACAAGCAGGAAGAAGCGGGAAGAACCCGGCGAAGCGATTTGATTGGCTGACGGATGCCTCTGCAAAGACTACTCCCCCATCCGTCAGCCACGCACAAAGCGTAACGCCTGACCCCTCGTGCCCACTACCTCTGTCCGTTGACTGATCCCCATTGACTTTGAATGGGGGCGGACGCGCAATTCATTGTGGATCCGTCCGCTGAAGCCTCCATCAAAAAGTTGAAAATTTTTCAACTTTTTCGCCAGCGACGGATCCGTCATCCAGCATGACGCCTCATGCCCACTGCACCGTCAGTCAAAGGACGTGGGAAGGCGTGGCTGACGGATGGGGGAGTAGTCTTTGCAGAGGCATCCGTCAGCCAATCAAATCGCTTCCCGCTAACAACAACAATGCCGGGTTCTTCCCGCTTCTTCCTGCTTGTTGCGTTGTCATTGCAAGATGACCCGCTTTCCCGCTTTCCAGTATCGTCAGAGCCCGAGTCGCGTCACAGTGCTTAAATTTGCATACGCGATCTGATTGGATGACGGATCTGTCGCTGCCGAAGAAGTTAAAAAATGTTCAACTTTTTGACGGAGCCGAAGGCTCGAACAGAACGGACGGAACCACAATGCATTGCGCGTCCGTCCCCATTCAAAGTCAATGGGGATCAGTCAACGGACGGAGGTAGTGGGCACGAGGCGTGAGGCGTCATGCCCACTGCACCGTCCGTCTGGACTGGGAAGGCGTGGCTGACGGATGGGGGAGATTTCCAGGGTCGTCAGAGCCCGAGTAGTTTCACAGTGCTTAAATTTGCATACGTGATTTGATTGGATGACGGATCCGTCGCTGCCGAAAAAGTTGAAAATTGTTCAACTTTTGGACGGAGCCTTCAGCGGACGGATCCACAATGCATTGCGCGTCCTTCCCCATTCAAAGTCATTGGGAATCAGTCAACGGACGGAGGTAGTGGGCACGAGGCGTTACGCCTCGTGCCCACTACCAAAAAGTTGAAACATTTTCAACTTTTTCGGCAGCGACGGATCCGTCATCCAATCAGATCACGTATGCAAATTTAAGCACTGTGACACTACTCAGGCTCTGACGACCCTGGAAACCTCCCCCATCCGTCAGCCACGCCTTCCCAGTCCTTTGACTGACGGTGCAGTGGGCATGAGGCGTTAGTGGAATAGTGGGTGTTTTAAAAGTCACTTTACCTGACTATCTGATCCATCTACCATAGCATCCTCTGCTCTACTGGCTGAGGTAGTGTCCTGTCTGTCTGTCTGTATGTGTCCATTTGCATGGGTGTTTTCATGCATGCATGTGCAGGTGTTTGTGTATGCATGCACCATCCACTCTCACACATGTATCCAAGTCTCTTTAAGTGTGTTAATGTGAGTGTGTGTGTTAATGTGTGTGTGTGTGTGTGTGTGTGTGTGTGTGTGTGTGTGTGTGTGTGTGTGTGTGTGTGTGTGTGTGTGTGTGTGTGTGTGTGTGTGTGTGTGTGCGCGTGTGAGAGAGAGAGTGCCTGTCAGTGAGTTTTTGTATGTGATAGAGGTGGTGAGTGTATTTGTATGTGTATGTGTAATGGGTGTGGGTGTGGGTGTGGGTGTGAGTGAGTGTGTGTGTGAGTGAGTGCGTGCGTGTTGTGCATCAGCCTGGACTTTCCTTGTAGTGACTGCGCTGATGGCAGCACCCTACCTGACCCTGCTTGGACCGCACATCTGCTTGGCCTCAGCCCGGACGGATTATCAATGCAAACTCCATTTCCTAGTCCAACTGCTGCTAATCCTGCGGATGTACCTGTCACTTAAAGGTTTATGTAAATTCTCCCCCATTGCTGTGTTTACTCAATTTTAAATGTGGTTCTTTTTTTTGTTGTCATTTTGCTCTGTTGACTGCAGGTTTTGAATTGATAACAGGCTTGACTGTAAATCGATGGAAATGTCGAAGTATTACTATGAGGCCCTGCAGGAGATCGAAATAAACTCTTTATTTTGCAGTGACTGGCTTATGTCCTTTTTTAGAAAACAATTTTCTGCATTTTCAATCCATACATACTCACTTATTTCAGTTTTCCGAGAAAATTACACTGATTGAAGGGCAACGTCTACGGCATATTGACTTTTTCCTCAGACAATGTAGAACGAAAGTACTGAAAGCTAAAATAATAAACGACCCACTTTGCTTAGGTGCAGCTTTACATGCACACTTATATTATTATATAAGGTCATTGTCGGTGCCTTTACAGAAATCAAGTTTTTATATTTATTTTATCTTGCTAAACGCTAATAGTCAAATCACTTAATGGCCGCATGCTTTTCATCCTCTGCCTCTTAATGATGTGAAATAACCCTTCGCTCCATGTTATTTCTGGTATAGGCTATTGAACATCTAACGCTGACTGTCTTCATCTTGTTCTTCCGATATATACTCTAAATCCAAGCACAAAATGTGTGGCATTAATATGGTAATGTTCCAAAGGCTTATTTTGAGGAGCATACATTTATTAACAAAATATTATAATTTAAAAAGTTAGATACACTATTTTTAATTGAATTTATAGGAAGGATCTACAGAGAAACCAACAGCAGATTTCATATTAAAAACAACTAAGTTATAAAATCCCCAAAAGATGAACTAATATGATATAATCTGCCATTTTCCCATCAAGCAAGCAGTACTACAACAACACATTGATGCTCCCCACTCCAGCTTAGCGCAGACATTGTTTAATTGTCTGCTGATTTCCTGATTGGTAACACCTGTTGTCTGTGGTGGTGTGGGATGTGCTGTGGAGCGGCCGGCCCTCCCGGCTGAGCTCATGCTGCCCTGTGGGGCGCTGTGATGCATAGCAGTGCACTGTTGCATTCTGCTCGTGTCTGGGGCTCTGATGTTGACAAAAGCCTCCACCCTTTAGTGTCTCTGTTTAAGTTCTGCTGTTGTTAACAAAGCAAATCGCTGACGGGCCAAAACAAGACATTATTTCCGTGTTTAGTTAGTTTATTTATTTTCTTAAATAAATAAAGGTCCACAACGGGCCGGCGGTGGATAAATAATATAAAGAAAATAAGGAAAAAAACGAAACATACTAAGTAGCATTTCACTCAGTTAAGTGTTCTTTTAGCATTAGCAATCCATGTAGTTTAAAGTGCGTTACCTCCACATTCAATATCAAATATTACTCATTTATTTTTTCTATTGCATAATAGGTGATTAATACATATAGCATCTTATGTTGTCCATCTTGACCTCCTTTACTGTTGTTTATCAACAATATTGCACAAGTAACTGAGGGGAGATGACAGCAGACTGTACGTTAAGGTTCTGCATCGTAACAATGGACACCAGATCATTAACATCAACACTCAACATTGTAGTCAGTCAGTTGAGCTACAGTATAAACCAATTGCATATAGTCAAGGCAGTTATTCAGTTATGGCAGGAAAAGGATTTGGATGTATACCTATTCATTTCATTATTTTTTTTTGTTAAAGCTACCTTTATTCAAACCTCCGGGTTGCATCAAAGAAAAGAAACACACTATAATTTAAGAAAATGCTGTTCTTTAAAGAAAATATGAAAACTACATCCTAGCAAAAAACAATTAAGCCTTTCCGGTTTAATTTCTCATTTTGCAAATACACATTATTGTCTTCTGTTAGTCTGCTATTAGGTCTCTGACAAGGAGATGTGTGGAGAATCCTGCACTGTGATTGATTGTACCGTCTCCAGGTGACGGCTTCTTGTTTTGGGTACGGCTGCAGAGAGACTGATTGGCTTGACGGTATAAACGCAGGCACACATTGATTCAGAGATAGAAAACAGCAGCAGAGGGGGAATGAGAGCGCTACTGCCTTCCTCACCTGGCATTGCTTTGCTTCGCTTCACTTTTGGCCTGTGGGCAAATAACACACTTCCCCTCATGCAAAGACACACACACACACACACACACACTCACACACTCACACACACGCTCACACACGCCCCCTAGAAGAAAGGCCTTGCTGCCCAGTTGTGTCTGGAGACAACACACACACACACACAACAGGCTACATTGATTTCCTGTTTGGCATCAGTAAGCAGTGAATGACACAGCTGAGAGGTTGGGGGGATTTCGCTGGACCGCGCCGCACACAAACAAACCAATATGTATTCGCTCGGCCTGCCTCTGGCTCTCACATCGCTTTTTTCAGTTTGTTTTCTTAACAAAATATGATGCAAAAAAGATTCACCGAGCAGCGGCGGGGCGACAAAACAAGCACATTTCTTTGCTGCGTCAACGCCCTTCTCTTCCCTCCGTGATTCTCCTCCCTGCCCTCGCCCATTATCTCTCATCGTCCACACGGCCGCCGCCACTTCCGCGCACGCTTTTCCTTTCCCCGTCCGTTCGGAAAGCATTGTGGGCAAACCGTTTATTGTGTTTTTGTAGCCAGTAAACAAGGCCCTAATTAGCATGAAATTAGATAGTAAATATTGATGAACACATAAGAGTTTGGAGACTGCGAGGGAAAATGCTAAACTAATTGACTATACATATCGCTCCCTTCCCATCATATCTGCAGTTATTTGATTAAGGATGTGAACAATTTGCACACAATGAAGCCTAAATTACTCAGCGGGAGGGCAGATACAGATATCATTAGCTGTACTACAACCAAAAAAAGTAGCAATCACATTTTGTACTACGTTGACAGTACAGTAATTGGCCCCTGATCCGTATATTTATCAATATTTACCATCAAACCTCCTCAGTGATAAATGAAACCGTGCTGAAATGGTTGTAGGTGTTTTCCTGCGCTACAGCTAAGCTGGCTGTTTGCTACTGGCCCCGACAACGTGGACCCTGGATGGGGAAACCAACTTTATTAGTCTTGTCTGCCACAGAGACACACGCTCACACACAAACACGTACGCACACACTTGCACACACACTCTTGGCTCCTCTTCCAGTGATGTGATAGATGTGGCCATCTAGTTTGGCTACAGGGGATGGACAGATCAATGGTGCACTGATTGATCGCTCTCCCACTTTCTCATGCGGCAGCTAAGCCCTAACCACAACACAGCACAGCACACCACACATGCACACATACACACTAGCACACACATACACACCATGTGTTGAAGAATGTGCTATTTGCTTGTTTAAATATTGGCTGGCAATGCATCTACACAGAAGCTCCCCCTCATTTAAATAGTACATAACCACCATATGGGAAAACACAAGTACTGGCTGCACCAGACCCAATACTCTTCACATTGATATAAATAACCGTGACCCGGCCGATTACAACGCGATAACCCGCCCGCTTGAGACGTATTCCACCACTCAGAGCGCCGGTGTGTCCCCATGCAGAGCCGGCCCGCCGAGCGGTCGCACAGGTTCACCGCGGCCCCGGAGACAGAAGGCGACTGAAGCCGCCGCCGAACCGAGGCGTGGGAGTGGAGGTTAAAACAAGTGTGAACCGTCCACATCTGCTCCTCTGCCTCTCTCGCTCACCTCCCTGTCCCTGGAACTCTCTCACACTCACCAACACAGGGGGGATGTTTTTGTTGTTGTCCGCCGACACACAGACACACAGACACACACACGCAGACGTTCTATTTGTATGAAAAAGGTCCTGGGAGCTTTTATGACTCAGTACTTCAGAGTCCCCGCCCCCCTCCTCATTTTCCCATGGCTCTTAATGTTCTGCTTTTGTTTCCACCTTCCCCCGTGGGCATAGCGCACCGCTGTGCACTATGAAGGCTGTTCTGAGCGGCCCTGTCTGTACCCTGTGCTGTGAGGGCTCTGGGTCAACGGCGCTTGATCCTGTGAGAGCTTGTTGACTTAACCTATGGTTTGAACTGGGGTCG
Source organism: Gadus chalcogrammus (assembly GCF_026213295.1). Lineage (NCBI taxonomy): Eukaryota > Metazoa > Chordata > Actinopteri > Gadiformes > Gadidae > Gadus > Gadus chalcogrammus. Next base: position 17,882,386 of record NC_079426.1, on the reverse strand, counting down.
GACCCCAAGGTGAACACATCCACACACCCACCCACACACATACACATACATACCCACACCCCAACACACAAACTTGTGGAAAGGAATAAAGCAAAAAAGCAATAAATATGACCCCTATGGCGGTCATGCTGGGGGGTTTGCATCCTCCCTGCCGTGTGTCAGTTTAAAGATAATCACAGCAGACATTTTCCGACACTTCGATCCCTTGTTAAATGAGCCGGTTGGTTTTACCTAACGGGTTGGAATAATACAGATGGAGCAAAGTAACATGAGGATTGTTTTAAGTGACACTTCGACACAAACACATTCAGGGAGCTCATAATACAAGAGCAGTCCACTACCACACTGCCAGGAAACACACAATAACACAAATATATATAAATATATATATACACGAGTTGTCACAGAGTGCCTCACCCGCGTCGTGCACAGAACCACTCCTGAGGACGTTTGGATGGGGCTGAATGAATTGGGATGAGAAGAGGGCAAACAGCGTTCGAGTGTGTTAAGTCTGGTGAGCACCGTAGTGCACCTTCGGCCTGGGGAGGCATTTGAGGCTGGAATTAGGAAGCAACTTTGCGGCCCCAGGGTACCTGAGCTGCCCCGGGGCCAGCTCGGGCTGCAGAGCGCCCTGGTCGCACCGCGGGCCCCTCAGAAGCCACACTGTCGCCGGGGGCTTCGGCAGGGAGGCCGGCTCCACGCTCTGTACTTCAGATGGGAGCCTGGCGTCGAAACAGGGCAGGCCCCTGGTCGGGGGCGGGAGCTGCCTGGCCCCCCGGAGGCCCCCCGGAGGCCGCAGGGAACCGGCCGGCTTAGGCGTGGCCGACCCGCCGGCGGGCCCCGGCGGCAGCGCCGGCACCGACACGCGCTTGTGGAGCCGGGGGGGCTGCAGCATGCGGGGGCAGGCGGAGGAGGGGGAGGAGGGGAAACAGAGGGAGGAGAAGGGAGATGAAACGGGCCCCCGGGTTTCGGAGCCTGCCAGAGTCTCGGTGGGGGGCCTCTGCTCCGGGCCAGATGGAGCTGCCGAACGGGGGGGGCTTCCTCCTCCTCCGACGCCTCCCACCCGCGGAGTGCCGGAGTATGAGTCGTCGAGGAGATGGAGGCGCGTGCTGAAGAGGAGGCTCAGCTCATCTTCGTCGGGGGTCGCTCGATGGCCCGCCAGGGGGGAGTCGGAGGCGGCTTCCCTCCCTCTGATGCTCCTGGCTTCCTCCTCCTGCTCCCGGGGCTCACTGGGGGCCGCGGTTGGAGGTTTTGCTGGTCTTTCCAGGGGGAGGGGCTGGCTGAGGCAGAGGCTGGAAGGCTGAGGTACTGGAGACTGAAAGGAGGGAGCGGAAGAAGGGATATATATATTTATCTATAACAAATACATACACATTTTATGCACCTGCCGAATATCTAGAGAGGCATTAAAGTGAGGAGAGTGTATAAAGGAGGGTCAACAAGAAACGGGCACAAAAGGTTTAGACCTTGCCTACTTCATTAATAAAATAAACTGAAGATTTTGTGGACCCTATGGAAGGCATTGAGCATTTCATGGCAAAGAAAAAGATAACAGCCTTCGGAATGAATACATGAACATAGATTTAGTATCATTTTGATTTTTGATTATTTATTCACTATTTCTGCATTGACTGGTATAATCCCTATTTATGGTGGCTGTATGGCCCCTGCAGGAGTTTCAGGTGTATGCGCAGAGTTTGGAGGGTATGGGTGGAGTTTGGATGGAGTTTGATGGGTATGGGTGGAGTTTGAAGAGTATGGAAGGAGTTTGGAGGGTACGGTTAGAGTTTGGAGGGGTACGGGTGGAATTTGGGGGTAATGGGTGGAGTTTGAAGGGAATGGGTGGAGTTTGGAGGGTGTGGATGGAGTTCGAAGGGAATGGGTGGTGATTGAAGGGTATGGGTGAGGTTGGGGGAGAGTAAGCCAATTCCGCAGTGAACACCACGCGGGCAGAGAGATAGGGAGGCTGACGGGGTGTTTGAGGCCCGGGGTTCAGGTCCACCTGTCGGGCGGTGATTACTGCCTTTAGATGGGCGCCCAGAGGTACCTCTAAAACCCGCAGATGGTCCGTTGTCTGCAGGGCTAGGATAGAAGTTTTATCTTGTTGCAGCCATGTCAGTATCGTCCTCAGAGAGGTGCACCAAAGCAGACATGGAGAGAATGAAGTGGTGAAGGGATCACAACCGGCCAATAGGAATGATTCATTGTCAAGATGTAATAACAATTTACTAAATGTATATCTCCCCGACGCCTGTTTCGTTGTCTGTGTTTCCAACGCAGTGCAAGGACCTGCGAAGGTTAGGCAAATTAAGGTCCTCTTATATCGGACATATAACAAATGTGTACATGGAAAAAGAGAAAGACTGAGAGAAAAAAACAGACAAACAAAACTGCATCGATTATGCTGCATCGTTTTGTGCATAATGTAAGTTAAGGCGTGGATTTACATTTTCCAATAGGATTCACGGCAGTGAAAAAGACGGTGATACAAGCATATGCTCCGTACTTCCATCAATATACCCTTTGTATTTAGAGAATAATCAACACATAACAGAAAGTGATAATTACATGAATGTAGATCCACTATGGATGCAATAAAAGTTCTGTGTTTGATTGAACCTACTGCAGTTTAAAGTAAACAAAAACCTGCAGGTTTGTGGCTGCAGATGTTGGCTGATATTAACTGCTGTGAGTCTTCCACCGATCAGAAGTGTTCAGCGCTGCAAGCCATGTCCCCAACTGAATGTGGTTCCTGCTCTGGAAATGCACTTAGTTCCTCCAAAGGTTTCAAGTTCAGGAACCTGATATTCAAAATATCATCGATATTTCAGTATCTTTAGTCTTGTTTTCAAGGAATCCTGGTTATGTAGTCTAGTGAGACCATCTTGATCTCACATTCACATTCTGTTTCTCTGTGCAGATCCTTATCACTTTCTCTCAAAGATATATAAAAAAGGAGCCCAGCGTTGTAATCTACAAAAAAATACTTTGATGCCCAAGTAAAGTGTAAATACATCCATTATAGCGATCCAAAAAGTTTTTTAATCTAAGAATGACAAAATAATGATGTTAAAAAGATATACAGAAATTTGCAAGGAAGGCTTCTTTTAGGGGCGTGGATTCGTTTTTTGTCTTACTTCCAACTTTATTCAGTGAGAGTGAAGAGAACAAGAGGATTTTTTATCAAGAATTTAATTAAAACACAATCAATTGCTGCCTAGTCCATGGCAGACTGGTGAATATCTGGATGGGTTAACCAGGCTCCATATTATGTGGTCTTCCGATCAAACTCCCTTGGCATACTGTGCATCCCCTCCAATCATATCACCTCATTAGTAAAAGAAAGGCAATAACCCTTTATCGTCATGATCTCAATATCAAACTGTAGTGCTCTGACTAAACGGTCAATAACACTGTTTACCTGTGTGAACAATGAGAGAGCTACGGGCTGGACAGAATTTTTTCTTTGTTGAATATATCAGTGATAGGATGGGATTGGATGATAACATGAGCATCGACTACAGATCTGTCCAGATTATTTCTTGCTACCAATTTGTTGAAATCTTAGATTATTGTTGTTGATCTCTTGAATCACACGAATGACCGAACGTCTGGAGACACGTTTTATCCAACGGAAAATCAGAGTGTTCTGAGAATGATGCTTCAAGCTAGGTCAGACCTTGGTCTGTACCTCTTTTGAGTAAGTATTTGTTTTATTTTTCACTTTTTATATTTCAGAAAACTATAGCGCCACACACATGATGTGAAAATATATACACACACATAAATGAAACAGTAATGGGCTAAAACCTAAGTGGTGCATGCTTGGTGATTAAGGCAATGTATTTGATTATGTCTCCTACTAGCATTCACCTTAAGTGTGTGTGTGTGTGTGTGTGTGTGTGTGTGTGTGTGTGTGTGTGTGTGTGTGTGTGTGTGTGTGTGTGTGTGTGTGTGTGTGTGTGTGTGTGTGTGTGTGTGTGTGTGTGTGTGTGTGTGTGTGTGTGTGTGTGTGTGTGTGTGTGTTTCTAAGAGAATTTCAAAGGCCACAGCTCCACATGCTGGCAGCTTGGCACACTGCACCCTAGATCTTTTTGCATTAAGAGTAATCTCTGGCATCATTTCTTTTTAGAGGCTCATGTGTTTTATGTGTGACATGATGTAATTTGTTATTTGTTTGTAACACTGTATATGCCAGCAGTGGAATATACAAATGAACAAAAGATATATACCCCGTACACGTACAGAAACATGTATTCATCTGCCATACTATGTGCTCTCTCCCAGCCTTTATGTCTGCTTTCTGGTTTTCCTCTTGCCTGGCCACCAGTAACAACGAATAATCAGGTCTGCAGCTGCCCTCGCAATTATATCATATGTCGCCACGGAGATCGATAGAGAACGAATTGCATCGGAGGAGGACATAGGAGTGAAAATGTGTTTTCTTGTAGATACTGGTTCATTTAACAACGATCACAAAAGGCGTGGAACGTTCTGTATTTGTGTTTAAAGAAAAAGATTCAACCCTATTTACCCCAATTAAATGTATTACAACACGACAGACGATGGAATTATATTTAAGATCATGCACATCCTAATAGTACCTGCTGTGTTGATGGGAATTAATCCCCTCAGAGATGCGTTTTTAATTCACTGAGTACAGTACAGAGTTTCATCCCCCAGATTCTGTCTCTTCTGGTCTTTAATAATAAGCTACTATGCTGGAGAAGTGGCTTTTGTTTTTTTGTTTACTCTCAGTTCTCAGTACAAAGATAATAACCACTTTCACAGAAAAACTGCTTTGGGGATGAGGCACATTTGTGAGACCCATTTGAAGCACTATAGGCTCAAACGTATCTGCAAAATTGGAACGTTTTGCCTACATGAAAGTATTTAGATAGAAAAAAAAGTTAATTAAACCTGTTTGGCTATCTGGAAAATAATGGGAATGTTATCATGTTTGTCTGGATGATGTATACAAGAGAGAACTTGGCCATTACAGCATCCAGTGCATTTCATTAGCTGACCAATGCTTCCTAAAAAATCCGTAGGATCGATTCCACATCACCGCTATGAATGTTTGACGAATAACTGATGCCGGGGAGATGAGCCTTCAAGCTCTTGAGATGGTTGTCGGAAACAAATGTCAAACAGGATCATCCAAGCTGGGGGGCCACTGTGCCATAGTGGGGAGTATGAGGCTGATTCAATCCAAATCTCCCTTGTACATTCACAAAATCCGGGTTAACCAATAACCGTTTTCTATCAATCCGCCATGCCGTGTTGATTGACATGATGTTATCCTTAATATTTTAAAAGACCAGCAGGAAGTAAGCTTGTCTGATTGAGGCACTTACATAGGCAATGTATTTGTATCACGACGGTTTGGTCTACATTTATCAGGGTAACTAAGGTAAGTAGGAATGGATCTCCAGACCCTCATAGCTGAAAGTGGAAGTAATGTGCTTTAGTTTAGCGGACACATTATCATTCGGGTGCTCATAAACGTCACTACCTCACTCACTATTCTTTCACAAAGTTAAAACACCGAGGCTAAAATAGCATACGAGCGGCGCAACACAATGAAATGCATCCAAGCATGCATAATGATTAATTCAGTAGTATGACAGGAATAAAACATTAAGTTGGTTGAACTGAACACACGGCACACACAAAACCACAGCAGAACAAAAGGTGTTGCGAAGGATGGAAGAAAGTAACCAACTTAGTTTGTTTAACTCAGTGAAAAAATAATAAAAAAACTATGAGAATAGCAGGCTGAATCTGTGGCGGCATAAGACACAACAATACAGAAATAAACACCCACACCCCACAACCACAACCCCAGTGCAAAAGCATGCAAAATGCGTGACAATAATATGCAAATCGGCATGCTTCACGTTGAACCAAAAACCAGGCCGGAAACAAAGCAACATAGGAGGCATGTATATGTGAGAGAAAGGGTTACTATACCACGCTCTGTCAGTGAAGTACTGCACTAGGGGCTCCACACCTTGCCGCGAGGCATGATGCATGGGGAGGCAGAGGATGAACGGAGAGACAGAGTGAGAACTAGGGCGATGACAGACGAAAGTCAAGAGGGAGGAGGATGGAGGGATTGGGGGGGTTACAAGGACAAAACATAAAGGGGGGGGGACTGAGAGACCAGGAACAAAAGGAGAAGCAGTACAAAGCAGGGGCAGGGATATTGTGGGGGACGAGACCAGGACACAGGTGGCGCAACACAGGGGACTCAGAGGAGACAGGTGGTTGCTGGTCAAGAAACTCAGAATCAATACCAAACCATGGAGTGCCCACGCCTCGCACCGTGGTTTGGAGTATTTTGTTGGGGTGGAGGAAAACAAACAAAGACAATATGCTGCGGTCCAAAAGCACATTATTTTCTCATCATAGAGAACAGTATAAAAGGGGACTGAACTTGATTTTCAATCTCTGAAAATACCATTCTGGTGAGCTCGTGGGTGAGCGAGAGAGCCTCTGGATGCTGTGTTGACGTCAGAGGCTGATGGCCGCATGAGGGGGCATTGATACAAAAATGCGGCATTTTCTTATGTTTATTTGATCCATTCCATGAATGTGAGTATAACTGATGTGTTCTATATGGAAATAACGTCCCTTCAATGTCTGCCTTTCCACCATTTTCTTTCGTCTACCCTCCTGTTCCCTCCATTTCCTTGTCCTACTTTTCATATATTTTTGTACAATTTCTTTAAAACTGACTACTGACACAGCTGGTGCTGTCAATCTTTTAAGCACAACAGGGTGAGACCCTCTCCCCCACACACACACACAATAGAGAACCAGAACACAACATCCCAATCCTATGCACTGGATTCTGCAGCGCTCCCCGTTGTGAATGATCAAAGCAGAGCAGCAGGAGACTCACTTCTCCTCTTATTATCTCTCTCCATTCAGAGCGCTGTATTCTTTTGCCTCTCTCTGTTGCTTTGTTTAAGGACAATTCTCTCTCTCTCTCTCTCTCTCTCTCTCTCTCTCTCTCTCTCTCGTCAGAAAAATCTAAAGACGCTCGGAAATTGCCTTGAGAATGGACGAGAAGTGATGGGCAGCGATTGTGACTTCAGCTCGGTTTTCTTTTTCACCAGTGACTGTCTTTTTCAATGATACACGATTGGGTCCAACTTCAGTAAACACCAAAAATATGAGATATTTCACTTCGTTGTAGATTGTACTTACAGGCTTTTAAACACAACGCCTAGCAAAGTCATGCACTGAATATTTTACCTTTTTACAATAGGCAATAAATCAAATGAATGTGTGTGTATACATAGCCTTAATTGTATTTTAACACATCGTAACCTATAATAAAAGTCCTTTGGCATTGTTTTACAGAACACCTTTTAAATTACTGAAGGGGAAACTTTATGGCTACCCTTAAAGGAAGATGATCTGTTGTACCCAATGATATAAAATAAAGTGGAGCCCACTTTTGTTGAAATTACAATACAGTTCTCAACAGACCATTCAAAGAGGCGTCATCGGAGATATGCACAGGTGTCCCTCATTACACTAAGTATTGGTCTGCTACTAGTTAAGAAGCAGCCAAACTAGTGACGATAAGGGTCTACGACCCGTGTCCTGGTACGTCACAGTAGCATTGCCCATTAACCAACCAAAACAACTTCAGCATAGACATCACCAGAGACACAGAACAGAGACATCAGAAAACACTTATTGCTTGCTTGCTAACAATGAAAACAATCCATCAAAGTAATCTAATCCTCCGAATAGATTAATTAATAAAACCTCTTTTATCTCTGTCGGCCTGTTGTGAAACAACAGTGTAAACAGCAGACTGATCGCCCCTTCATCAGTACCTGATGAGCTCCAGAACCAGGGGAGGGCTAAGCGGACGGGGTTAGAAAGGAGGACAGGGAGGGGTTCCAGGTCGAGAGGAGGTGTTAGTGACTCACTCTGTCTACGCTGGGGCATGCTGGTGCGGGCTGAGCCCTGGTGCTGCGCCTGCCACAGAGACAGCAAGGGGGTGGCCAGCGCACCCTGCACGGAGAAAACACACATGACAAGAGCATGACACTTTACCCACGCACACACAGGCACTGAGGCACACACACAGACACACACACACTCGTACAAACACACACAGGCACTGACACATATACACACAGGCACTGACACACAAACACACACACAGACAAACATACACGGACACTGACACATATACACACAAACACACACACACGCGCGCCGCACACTGACAGGCACACACACACATGCATGCGTGCAGAGAAACACAGTCACACACAGTCACAAAAGCATACACTCAACATAGTATAACAGACCACAATTACACAGAATGCATGAACAATTGACGCTCATTAGAAGATGCAAAAACAGATGCTCAGAAAAGTATTTAAGGGTGTAAAGTGAACATTCAACATAAGAGATAATGAGTTAATGACACATGTTGAGAAAGCCATGCAGCACGCACCCCGTGTTCCCAGAACATTGCCAACCTTTACCAACCCGTAACAACCTCAGATACCATAAGGTTGGTAGTTCATAAAAGTTGGTTGTCCAAAGTAGATAAAAAAAATAGCGGGTGAGTTAAACTGCTTCAATAACTCAGGTCTTAGAGGCCCAAACATTCAAAGGGAGAGACAGCCAGTCATCCAGAAAAGTCTCCCTATCTTTTCTAACACCCACCACAGATGTGTTCACAAACGCACATACACACAGACACACACGCACGCACATGAGCACGGTCACACATATTACATCAAGCCCTGGTGAGCATGATGTGAGAAATGTATGCAGAGGCTGTGACTTTTTCTTGAAGCATACCTTGGTCAAAAATAGACCATCCCCTAAACAGCTTAGAACAGATAGACGGAGATACAGAAAGGGTTCCACATTATTTGTATCATCACGGTGACAAAATTATCGATTTAGTATGCCCGAATGTAAGCCGAAAAAGGAACTGTAATCTTAATCCCCTTTCACACATGCAGTCTTGCCCTGCAAAGTTCTGGAGGATTTTCTGCCTGGATTCATGTATGAATGGGAACAGAGATTGATATTCGGGGAAAATTGCACCCGCAATTTGCCTTCTCAAGACTAAATAACATTTCCGGATCGCTGCTGTGTTGCGATTGAATGTAGCAAGATTGCCATTAGAGGCACGTAAAGGGCTGGGTACATCTGACGTAGGAGGACGCTTTCTCGTGAAGCGAGTGAACCAATCAGAAGACTCTGCCCGGGACGCATTTAAATCTTTGGCTCTTTATCTTACTGCCCAATGTTCCTGATCGTAGCTGCTTGAGGGGACAGCAAAAATTACTAGCAATGTCTGAAAGGATATCCCAGTTATTTACCAAACCATAATGGAGGGTTCACCCTCACATCTGAATCTCCTCGGTCGACCGATCTATAGGGGGAAGCACCTTAAAGCGCCCCCCAGCCACGGTCAGACACAAGGCGTCCTGCAACCTGAATGACACGAGGTGCATCGCAGTGCCTTATCTGTTGAAGCCTACAGTCAAAAGAAAAGAAGCCTGCTGCATCTTTTTTTATTGTTACTAGGCAACCACCGAATCACTGTTCCCAACCTAACCACTTACATCTGTTTAACCATCGACATTCATCTAAACATCTGCATAAAAAAATTGAACAGGCGGAGGGCACACATTGTCTCATTCATCTGATTGGACAATGGATAAAAACAAATATTATGTTTTTTCCATTCCAGGCGTTCAGGGCGCTTAGATCCGATAAACATGAGGCGCTCGGCCACGCAAAGGCAGTGAGGAAAAACCACTTTACTCTCATTGAAAACAATTATAAGACGTGCCGCAGGCTGCTAAAACGCACTCTGTTTGATAGTGGCCTTAGTCTATCATGTTGACGAATAACGACTTCTAAGAACGAACCAACGGTTAATTCATCGTGTCATGGCTATGCGGCTAGAGCTACCGCAACTGTCCACTTCGCAAGCAGCCTTACCTCGAGCAAGGATAAGCAGCAGTTCTTCCCAATTTTGATTTAATTTCGTATTGAGTTGACTGACTGACTGACAGGCTAACAGCCTAGCACTAGCGCCCACCATCAGATCCTCCCCTCACTAGCTACCGTATGCAGGCAGCTGCACCCCAAAATCCGGCCATCTTTAATCAACTGTAGAAGAGGCAGAACACGGTAACCCACCAGACCCGTCGAGACAGGTAGGATGAGAGCGAGAGAGATCACATGATGAGGAGAGAGAGAAAACAGAGGAGAGAAAGGGAGAAAAGAGACGGACGGGGAAGAGAGATAAAGAGAGAGGAGAGGGAGAGCTCCCGGGATGAGGAGAGAGGAAGAGGATAGAGAGATAACAAAAAGGAGAAAGAGGGAGTAAAGACACAGAGACAGAGAATAAAGATAAAGAGAGAGAGAGAAAAGAGAGAGATAAGAGAAGAGTGAGACAGACAGAACAGAGAAAAACATAAAAAAGAACATGAAAAGCAGGAGAGAGAGCAAAGGGGGAGCAGGGGGGATAGATTGAGGTACGAGTGGGACACAAGATAAGTCAGACACGCTGCTACAAAGTAGCAGAAAAGAGAGGACCCATCAACCCAGCAGGTCCCGCGGAGACCATTTCAAGAGGGCCGCATCCCGACGGCACAGGGCGGCATGTGTGTGATATGATGAGTTACCAAGATCCCCCCCCTTTCCCTGCATCTCCCACGACTTCCTGTCCAATAACAAACAGGCGCCGCGAAGGCGCCGCGATGGAATAGGAGGCGGAGGCCGGGGCCCGTGTGGACGGGAGCGGATGTGTGTGGATGGAGAAACGAGAGAAGGTTCGCTTTCCTACGGGGCTCTGACAGTGACTGGCAGTTTTATTGCCATCCGCGAGCAGCTTTTCCTTTCAAAGCCCTGCTTGATTCTCCCGTCTCTGTATGATACTCTGCCTCTCTCCGCTGAAAGGCCTGAGTGGCAGGCAGTGGTTTGCTTCACAAGGGGCAGCCTCACTCAGTTGGCGGGGGGGGGGATGTAAATACGAAACTCCAAAGGTAAGAAGAAAGTTTTGATTGGGTATGTGAAAGCCTGTCCCTTCTCTCTGGCTCGTCTCAAACTGCCCTATAATCATGGACTACACAGAGCCTTGGGCTGATAAGGCCCTGAATAACTCTCTATACATGGCCATATTGTCTCATCTCACTGGCCTTGGCAATTACGCTCTCACCTGTCTGAGATGATTAAGTTGGCCCGTGGTGTGTACATGGTGGAGAGTGTGTTTATTAGCCTGTGTGTGTGTGTGTGTGTGTGTGTGTGTGTGTGTGTGTGTGTGTGTGTGTGTGTGTGTGTGTGTGTGTGTGTGTGTGTGTGTGTGTGTGTGTGTGTGTGTGTGTGTGTGTGTGTGTGTGTGTGTGCAACTGGGAAAGAGAAATTATATATTATGCCTGGAGGTACAAGATGGTTCAGACAGGTGCCTTGAGTCACTATCTGGAAGGGAGGGGGCGGGGCTGCTTTAGGTCCACTGTGACGCTACTGCCGTATTAAAGGATATAGCGGATGGGGTTGGAACAAAATAAAGAATAAAGAACTAACGAGAGAAGGAGAAATTAAGGAAGGATAGAAGTACAGAGAAGTGAAAGAGATTGAATGAATGAATGAAAGAAAGATGGATAATGAATGATGGAAAGTAAGTTGAATTAAATACAGAGGGAATTAACAGAAGAAAGAAAGAAAGAAAGAAAAGGAGAGAGATGAAGTTGTGCAAAAGGGACCAGGAGTGGAACCCATTGCAACAGGTCCATCGACCAGATTGTTTGAGCCTCCAGGAATACAGCAAACATTCTTGTGGAACCAGTTCCAATATGGACGATAACAGCAGCCGCTGATCTGATAGTGATCGTTGCACTGTTCTTGGAAGACAGTGATGGAAAATAAATGATCTGATTCATTTCCTCAAGCTGACGGGTGGGGGTTCTATCAGATATCAGGGAACTAGCTGAAGTTATACAGCATGACTTTGATGTCTCTAGGATGAAAGAAGGAGGAATATGCAGAGGAGGTGGGTTCTAGGCAGCAGACAAAAGAGAAGATGACACATTAAAAACTGTGGCAAAAAGGTTTACAAAAACAACTAAACCAGAAAGGCAAAAGGCAGAGACAGATTCAAAGGTATTATTAAAAGTACAAAATAGTGCGAAAGTGGAAATAAATCAATTGTATGTTTCCATGACCTCTCCCTTAGACTGCCTCCGTCCTTGTCACGTTGTCATGAATGTAAGAATGAAGGGATTCGCCGCTAACCTTTTAAAGTTGCAAATGTTGCTCGTGTCTGTCCACAGCAGGTTTTTTGAAATATGTTTCTGGGGAAAAGGCTCTGTTGAAACTAACTCACTGAAAGGGTTAGGAGATGAAGTACAGTTCAAAGGGAACGCAGTTTTTCATTGTGCGTGATCATGATTCATTCACCCATGCAGAAGCCAGGCTGCTTGATTAATTGTATAATTTACTAAAGTACTGATTCAAGCGCAGTGCTTCATCTTGTTAATTGTTTGATGCCCACAATATGCCAACTCTTGTGCTATTCAGTGAGCTAATCTGTCTTGCATTTTCATTATGTATTACAACTTGAGAAACCAGAGCACTATGAGTTCTCAATTCAGTATTTTTGTATTTGCAGTGATGCACTATTTTTGGATCTGTGGTGAAATTATGAAATGGTGTGCTTAAGAATAGTTGCATACATCAAAAACATACTTTTTTTAGGCGTATGCTGAAAATGTTCAATCGTCTGTCATTACGCAGATATGTTTTTCATGCTTCTGTCTCACCTTCTCCTAAAACCATCTTAATCTTTCCATCAAGACACTGTCCTAGAAGTGTGTTGATGGATAACTCAATTTCCTTCACAGCCATTCCTTTTTCCGTCTCACTCGAATTTCTCTACCTCGCTGCTCCTGTACCTCCCCACCGCTCAGCGAGCCGTTATGGTATGAAAGTATGACGTTTGAGGAACACAGAACAGTGAGGAACGGTGTGGGGGGTGATGGAGAATGAAAGCTCTGACAAAGAATAGGCCTAGTGAGGCTGAGACAAGATGGTGTGTGTCAGAACACACTGAGGACGGCGGCGAGACGTACACAAGGAAATGCCGTGACATATGAAATAGCGTTCACGCCCGAGGCGAGAGGCGGAAAGAAAAGGGGACAGAGGGTGAGAAAAGGCAAAAGAAGGTCAGAAAGAGACAAAATAATGGTTATTCAAGTGTTTGTGTGTGTGAGTGTGTGTGTAAAGCAGACTCACAGCCGGGCTGTGTGTTCTCAGGTATGTTTGTGTAGCCTTGTCTTTGAGTCGTCTTTCCATCTGTCTCAGATTGGACGGAGTCCTCTGGTGCTGGCAATGGCACCTGCCCGGCAACCCCTGCGCAGGCTAGAGGGAGGGGGGGGAGAGAGAGAGGGAGGGAGGGAGGGAGAGAGAGCGAGACAGACATTTCATTAAACCTAATTGATGTCCTAAATAATGACATGCTAGGTCCCTGCTATTGAAGTGTAATTAAATTAAATATATTGTTTCCCCCTATTTAGAGATAAGAGGCTTATTAGGAAACTATACTATTTCTCTAATCACCCGTATGCACAGCTGCCAGGTTTATTTATGTATCCATTTGTTTTATTCAGTGAAGTCTAAAGAGCAAGCGTGTGGGGATTGCGTAGAACAGTGAAGTATAACTTGTGAGTTTCTGCTCAACAACCTAACTGTGGAACATAATGGTGACGACATCGCTCAAAGCGCCTTTAACTGCCGTCAAGATATGTGTACATGATAAACAAATCACTTCATTTCAGAGCATTATAGGATGAGTGTCCCAGCCAACTATATTATTACTTTCATTATTCCCGTGCCACCTTTGTTTCGTGCCGGGACTTTTCATATTCATCGATTGTGTTTATTTGGTTTATTATAAGATGCCCACGGCTTTAACACCAGACGGGACTTACATCTCATTCAATCTGGAGATTGACTTCTGTATTTACTTATGTGTACTTACTGTATTATTTTGTCTTTGTATCTCAAAGCATCGATACATAACCATGCACCGCTGGTTTTCACGGTAAACAGACTCCGGTCTGACTGGGACTAACGGTTCAGTACAGTTCTTCCCAGCACAGACATTTCTAAGGTTCCTGTCTCTGTTTCCTCTCAATCTCTCCTTCCGCTCCTCAGCACTCGTCAAGGAGCCGATTCTGTCCTTTTTTCTCTCTGGTTGTCTCTCTTTTCCCCCCGGGGTATCCCTCCTCGCCCATTCATCATCCTCTCATTACTCCATTACCCGCAATTGAGTCAATCGCCGCACCTCCCTCTGTCTCCACACTGCTCGCCACCACTCCATCACCCTCTTCCTTCCCTGACTGCTTGCCCTCTCAAAACACCCAATCTCACTTTCATCACTGCGAGTGTGTGCTCTTGTGCATGTGCGTGTGTGCATGTACATGTGTGTGTGTGTGTGTGTGTGTGTGTGTGTGTGTGTGTGTGTGCGTGTGCGTGTGTGTGTGTGCGCGCATTTGTGTAAGGATCGGGGGTGTTTTCAAACTTTTCCTCACAAACAAATATGGATCTTGTTTCCCACTGAGCAGTTCCTGCTCTAACATTTCCATCTGGCATTACTTTGCTGATACCCACTGTGATCAAACAGGATTTTTGCTAAGTCGATGCACCATTTAAAGAAGGCTGTTTTAATCCATTTCACTCCATCTCTACCGTTGTGTCTGATCCCGCGGGTGTCAAAATGGTACATATTTTTCTTCCATTTTCTTTTCTTTCTTCTTTCCCATTCTCCCACACACCCTTCCTGGACACCTGGTTAAAACCTGACCATTGCAGGGAGGTGAAGTCAACGGCCGAATGCGGACGGGCTCTCTTTCTAATTGGACGGATCAGCGAGTGCAGTACAAACCACACATTGACATTTGGTATTACTAGAGGCCCCGGGAATTTGAATGTCACGCTAATATCACAAGACTTCTTTCCCTCTTTCTCCACTTCCCTCTCCATGCCTTCCTTATTATATAAGCTTGCATTCCTTAGCTAGAGAGCCAGGCAGAGACACTAATGATTGTGAGAGATGAGATGGATCTCACTTAAAGCAAAAGAGTTCTAAGGTTAGGATTACTAAACCTCACACATACTATAAATGCATGGACACACATATGCACACCGCCCACACACGCACACCCTGCGCCCACACAGACACACATAAACCAGAATAGCACCTTAATAACATGAATCCAAGCAGCAGAATCCAACATACTTACAAATCTGGAGAAGAGTGTCATTAGGCGAGAAAAAATATAATGAAGGCGGCCGACAAAATAACGTATCTATAGCAACCTCACACATTTTGCTCACCTGCTAGTGCTAGGTCCGTGGGAGGAGTGCCCACAGTGAGCATTGAGCAAGAACATTACAGAGTCAATACCCTAAAATGATATTCCAAAATAATATTCCAAAATAGTACTCCAGACCAGGTCAGAAAGTCAACTACCCGTCTTTCCTTATCATATGGTCGAAATTGGAAAGACACAGAACATCAACCCCATTCAGAACAAAAACAAACAACTATTCCATGATTGCAACCTGCAGCTGGGAGAATATAAATTCCCCCGCCAGGGCTATAGAATGTCTCTCGGGGGGGACTCACCGCTAATTGCTGAATGTGTTGCTGCTGCACATGATGCTGTTGCTGCTGTAGATGTTGCTGTTGCTGTAGCTGATGACAGCGCAGGGTGAGCTGGGCTATGGTTTTGTCACGACCGCTGAGCTCCTCTCGAAGAACTTGCACCTCCTGCATCAGATCCTCCAACTGGAGGCCAGACACGGACGTGAGCACAGACACACAAACACACACAGATACACTCAGGAATACAGCGATATATGGTGTACTGAAAGTATGATGGCCGCTCCCTCAGCCACTGGCTCTTACCTGTGAGGCTGTAGTGTTTACCTCGCCCTCCTCGACTGCAGCTTGAAGAGTGTCCGCATCCTCACACTGAAATCAGACAAATAAATAGAGACCTAGTTTCACAAATAACCGCACACACACACACACACACACACACACACTCACGCACACACATACACACACACACATTTACTCACACACATGTAGGCAGAGCAGACACAGAAAACCCGTTGAAGGATGCACATACACACATGCCATGCCAAGAACTAGTTTGATTTGTATTCCACTCAATTAGTTAACCTGTATTTTTTTTTTTTCGTTTTTCTAATCATCGATAAAGAAGTACCATTTCATCTTGGTATTCATGCTATTTCCTCTATCCTCAGTGAAACAAACCCCCTAATGAACAGCTGAAGATAATCATTGGCGATTTTAATATTGTTTGTGTGTGTGTAATGTTCAGTATGTGAATGTTTCTGATTTCACCGATGCAGGCTCTATGAGCTGTTTTCTTCATGTTTGGTGTGCACTTTCTCCCTTCCAATTCTTAATTCTGTGTTTTAGCACATTGCGTGAGTGCGACTGGATGCCTGGACCCCCCTTAAGGTGAAACGGCCAGCCTTTATCTGCATGATAATGCCAATGCATAGCATTATTTATAATTAACTAAATTATTCAAAATCTTTTGCTTGGTTAATCTCATAAATAAATGGCCCGTTAAGCCCTTCGAGAATGTACCTGTGATTAAGAGCTATACAAACACAATTTAATCTAATTGAAAGAATATATGAAAACCGCATGCGAGTCATGTTTTATTGTGTGCTTTCGTGGCTGCTGTTTTATGGTCCTTTCGCTCTAAAAATCAACTGTGCTTTATCCTACCACTCACCAATTAGTAACCTACTGTCAAACAACCATGATGTGATTTTCAAGGGACCAGACACACCATCCAACATAAACATAAACATAATCCAAACATAATCCAACATAATCCAACATAAAAACAAAAAAATATACTGTTCAGTTGATCCATCTCCTTCGTAATTTAAATACCTCAAGCCATGCATATATGTCGTTCTTGAATAACACCGGAGACCAAGATTTAAAAACTTGTGTGTGTGTCTGGGTATACGTGCATGTGTGCGTGCGTGTTTGCATCTGTTCATATATTTATATGTGGCTCATGTATACATCCACCTCTGAGCATGCAGGTCCCACCTGCAGTATGGTCTGGAGTTTGAACAGCTGGTTTTTGAGCGAGCTGTAGTCCTGGGCCATGTGTTTGAGAGTGAGCTCGTCGGGGAGGTTGGCCCCCAGCGTGCGGTCGTCTTCCCGGCTAGCAGGCTGCTGGGGCTGGGGTGGCCCCCTAATGGAGCCTTGTGCCCTGGGGCCATCGTAGTGCTGGAACACCGGCCCTCTGAGGGACACCAATGCAGACAGAGAGATGGACGGACAGGCAGAGAGAGACGGAGAGACATGCAGACAAAGGTTGGAAATAAGACATTCATATCCAGACGGTAACATGCATACAAGGCAGGCATACACACGAAAATAGGAAAATTCTTGTAGTCTAGACGTCATGTTTTTAAATATATATCTACATAACATTTGCATAATTCCACATGAAAAGAGGCAACATTATGACAAGGCAATGGCCGAGTGCTTCAAAAATAGGTTATATTTTTGCATTCTACAGTTTAATAGTTTACTGACGGCTGTGCCTGAAGCCTTGATGCTCAAGGTAACAGACTCATTCACATCAAGGCAACATAACAATTATGTTATTATCTCCGACAATAGCACATGGAGGCCCTGATTTAACAATAAGGCTGAACAGTGAGTGTTTATCTTTAGCCCTGGTAATTGGAGTGCAAGAGGCATACATCATGTTTTGTTATTCTTATGTACAAAACCATGGCAACCGAATGCAACACATATCGGTGTCCAGTGAGCCAGAGCAAAACACTTGACATGAAACAATATGTTTGTTCAGCGGGGCAACCTGACGCATTCACTATGCTAATGTCCTCAGCTCACCAGCCCATGTCCCTGTGTCACAACGGTTTAGGCAAAAACCTCATTGATGCATTCATTATTATTCAAACCTTGATGGCAGAAGAAGTCGACTGCTGTTACAGTAATGGATGCTGAACGGCTTCAACTATGGCGTCTAGAACTTCTAGCATGGTTGACGTCCTACCCCTGATAAAACATGTTTTGTGCATCTAAACTGTTGTATGAAATGCATCTACATGTTGTATATATCTGCATGTTGTACACATCTACATGTTGCATGCATCTAACCTGTGGTATGTATTTAACCTGTTTTGTGTATCCAGCCTGTTGCATGTATTTAACCTGTTGCTTGTATCTAACCTGTTGTATGTGCCCATCTTGTTGCATGTAACCAGCCTGTTGCTAGTATCTAGCCTGTTGCATGTTTTTAAACTGTTGTATGTTTTTAACCTGTTGCATGTATCTAATCTGTTGCATGTATCTAACCTGTTGCATGTATCTAACCTGTTGCATGTATCTAACCTGTTGCATGTTAAAGCGTCTTAGAGTACCATATTAAGCGCTATATAAATTTCATTTATTATTATTATTATTAACCTGTTGTATGTGTCCATCCTGTTGCATGTATTTAACCTGTTGCATGTATCTAACCTGTTGTATGTGTCCATCTTGTTGCATGTAACCAGCCTGTTGCATGTATCTAGCCTGTTGCATGTATCAAGCCGGTTGCATGTATCTAACCTGTTCTATGTGTCCATCTTGTTGCATGTAACCAGCCTGTTGCATGTATCTAGCCTGTTGCATGTATCTAGCCTGTTGCATGTATCAAGCCGGTTGCATGTATTTAACCTGTTGTCATTGTGGAAGTGGTCAGGTCCGTTCCAGCGATGCTGCTTCCGCCGCCAGCGGCCCTGGCGCCCAGCCCTCTCTGAACCCCCACCGGTGGACATCCTGTCAGAGTCTGCGTGGGGAGAGGACAAATGACCCAGCGTTACGCTACAACACATTGCCCCCTTCACGATAAGGGCGGAAACAAGGATGAGAGGGAAAGAAAATAACATGTATATTAATGATAATACATGAGAATACAACTGATCTGGCACACACAATATGTCCAGAGTTCGGGAGATTTGTTTCAACTGGCAAATTCCTTTTTGGTTTTGGGCATTCTTGACATTTACAGCTTTTTACCACGAGGGATCAATCACATAGGATGGAAGTCTGTTCTTGCGCGTTTTTGTCATTACCATCTAATATTCTAACACCCTACCCCGTTCAATGAAAATGAAAAAAATACATGCACTATATGGAACACAACTTGCATACACACATGTTCTGCAGAGGTTTTGAACCTGGGGGATATTGATCAAATAGGACGCACGCCTGTGTTTTAATATTTATAGTCATCATCCTATATGACCACTATATACTAAACCCTGTAATATAGGCAAAGAGGGGAAAGGCATAATGAGATGGGAGAAAGAGTGAGACGGGGTGCGAGGCACAGGGGGAAGGCATGCCCTGAGCTCTGAACATGTAAACCAAACGACCCCGCTACCTGCCTGATAACAGTACAACTTTGCGCATTGTTGAAGTGCTCATCATGCAGGTAAGGCCAGAGAACGCTCATAGAAATGCAATACATGTTCAAAAGGAGGAGGTCAACAGTGTGATGGGAGATCAGGGGGACCTGGCTTTGCCCGTGGGCTAAATAGATTGTGTGTGTGTGTAGGGTGGAGATACAATGCACGGTTGTTTCTCCCTCTTACGTTGTGTTTGCATACAGATTTTAATTGACAGCATGCTCTAGCCTTTTGCAAAAAATAGGATATGCCGCTTTCAAAGGGATATGTCAAGATAAATACACATACACACAGAGAAACAAACTCCTTGGGAATCAAAGTGTTTTGATTCCCAAGGAGGAAGAGGGAAAACAGTAGGATGACAACGTTCAAAGCCTTGAATGTGATATGACCCGCGGCTGCCGGTAAGATTTCTAAGTAACACAGCAAGACCCGCAATGAAATCACTGATTTTTTACATTCCAGGCACACTTTTACGACTCTTACTAGAGCTAGGAATGCAAGGGTTTCAGACAGGGGAGAGAGGAAGTCTAGGGGGGTGGGTGAAAACAGCACAAATCAAAGCTAAAAGAGATTCAGCAGTGGCAGTTCAATAAACGCCTTACCCCCGTAGAGTGGTCACATTGCATAGACCGCCTTTCCGAAAGTCGCCTGTTACAGTCCGAGAACTCTTTACATGTCTCTCTCCGGAGGACAAACAAAACGTGCTGATTCCCCTCAAACAACTCAAAAACAAATGGGACCAGAAATCAAAATGGAGATGGAGAGCTAGTTGACTCCCTGTCGTGTCAGCTGGGGAACGGTTAAAGATCCGGCTTTGTTGACAGCACTTGTTTTTGTATGTGTGTGTGTGTGTGTGTGTGTGTGTGTATGTGTGTGTGTGTGTGTGTGCGTGTGTGTGTCTGTTTGTGTGTTTGTGAGAGAGAGATAGTGAGAAGAAAACTCTGGTAACTGCATTCAGAGAGAGGAAACTAGCAGTCTGTGGTTGAGGGGAGAGAGAGCGAAACTCTCTGGGTGTCTACTTTCAGAGAGGGGAAACTATGAGCAGGGGCTCTGTGGTGCTAGACAGAGACAGAGAGTCGGAGAGAGAGAGAGAGAGAGAGAGAGAGAGAGAGAGAGAGAGAGAGAGAGAGAGAGAGAGAGAAACTCTGGGTAACTACATTCAGAGAGGAAACTATGAGCCTGTGGAGGGGGGGAGAGAGAGAGAGCGAGAGACAGAGCGAGAGAGCGAGAGAGCGAGAGAGCGAGAGAGCGAAAGAAAGAAAGAAAGAAAGAAAGAAAGAAAGAAAGAAAGAAAGAAAGAAAGAAAGAAAGAAAGAAAGAAAGAAAGAAAGAAAGAAAGAAAGAAAGAAAGAAAGAAAGAAAGAAAGAAAGTGAGAGAAGAGGGGGCTGAGTTAGTGACAGGGTCTGTGGCCAAAAAAGGAAGTTAAGACAGCTGAGCCATGGCAGGGAAAAGACCCCAGCACTGTGCCCAGTCACAGGACCTGGCAGCTGGGTGAAAAATACTGCAAGAGGCACCCCTTCCCATCCATCTTCTTCTGACCAACCATTTATGGCATTCCTCCCATTTCTCCTCCCCGTCTTCTTGCCTGTGTGCAGCGATCAGCGGTCCATAGGAAAGAAGGGAGGGAGCAAAGTAAAGAGGCCCCTCCCTCCTATTTTATAGCCTGTAAAATAGAGCCTGACAGGACTGTGTTGCATATCTCCCTCTCTCCCCCTCTCTCTCCCTCTCTCTGTATCCGACCAACTCTGCGCCATCTCTTTCTCTTTATGTCTCTCTGCCTCTCAGTCACAGTATCTAACTCTGTGGCACCTCTCTCTCTCTGTATCTCTACGTCTCCTCACTCTCTGCCAATGTATCTGTCCAACTCTGTCCCTCTCTTTCTCTCTCTTTGCATCTCTGTCTCTCTCTCTGCATCTCCATGTCTCTTTCTCAGTCACTGTATCTGTACAACTCTGTGGTACCTGTCTGTGTCTCTCTCTGCATGTCTTTGTCTCTCTCTCAGTCACTGTAAAAAAAGTCACACCTTGTTCACACTACATGCGTCCGTAGGCGGATGACCGAGGGCGTGTCTGACGTATAGGGGACTAGTCTCTGTAGACGCATACTGCAGCCAATCAAATCACCTCCCGCAACAAAGCCGATGAGTGGATATAAATACAAAATATGACACAAACAACAGGTGACAAAAAATATTTTCCTATTATTCCACATTTCTTTAAAAAAATATAACGGACGGATTTTCCTGCTTCTTCTAGCTTTTTATTTCAATTGGATCCAGGAAACGCGAGTGTATTTGCATAACCGCGATCGGATTGGCTGACGGATCTGGCGCTGCCTGAAAAGTTGAATATTTCTCAACTTTTTGACGCAGGCCACAGAGCCGAATGGACGGACGGACCCACGATCCATTTCGCGAGCGCCCCATGCAAAGTCAATGAGATCCGTCGACGGACGGAGAAAGTATGAACAACCCCTAACTTTCCAACTCTGTGCCATCCCTGCCCCTCTCTCTGCATCTCCTTGTCTCTCCCTCTGCATCTCCATGTCTCTTGCTCAGTCACTGTATCTGTCCAACTCTGACTCTCTCTCTGCATTTGTATATCTCTCGCTCCGTCACTGTATCTCTCCAACTCTCTGCCATCTCTGTCTCTCTCTGCAGCACCATGTCTCTTTCTCAGTCACTGTATCTGTCCAACTCTGTGCCATCTCTGTCTCTTTCTCAGTCACTGTATCTGTCCAACTATTTGACACTCCTCTGTGTGTCTCTCTCTGCATGTCTATGTCTCTCTCTCTCAGTCCCTGTCACCAACCACGCCAACTCTGTCCCTCCCATGGTGACGACCCCCGACTATGACACACTGCTATAAATATGACCTCTTCCCAACAGGAGGAGGGAGGGATACTGGCCCTGACTCACATTCCATGGGAGGGAACATTCCATTCACTCCGTCACACTTTCTCTTGTGCTCTCTGTCTCTTTTCCTAACCCTCTCTCTCTCACTCTCCACCCTCTTACATCATTCCCTCAAATACACTAGAGAAACAAAGATTTGATTGTTTACAAAAAAGATGTCAGACCAACAAATAACGTCATCCACATGCAGTTTGCCCTCCAATGTGTGTGCATTGTGGGAGACAGATACACAGACAGAGTGTGTATGTGTGTGCATGTGTGCCTTTGTGCGGGTGTTATAATGAATACCAAACCAGCTGATACACAACAGTAGTTGCAAAAGTAGCATTTTTCAATTGATAAGTGAAAACTCAAAACAAATTCCAGCTGTAATTTCACCAAAATGATGGATGGAAAAATGTCTGTAAACTCCCACCCAACCTGTCTCTCTCTCTCTCTCTCTCTCCCTGTCAATCTTTCTCTTCATCCCTATCCCTCCAATAATATAGAACATGCATGCCTACATAGCACCATACACAACAGCATTATCCCCAGCATTCATTACTTTGTTGTGTGGTAACGATGTACTGTGCCCAGCTTTCTGCAGGGGGAACTGCATCCAGCTGATGACAGAGCTTGGTCCTGTTTGCCTCTACACTGTGGAGTGTTGAGATAAGGAAAACTAGTGTTTCAACCACACTGTAGCATTATCAAGTGTTTATTGAAACTTCAATATAGACGTTGCTCGTCAAATTAAAACGTGTCAAATTAAAATGTTCATGCTCAACGTAAAACATTTTATGTGCTTTTCCATATAATGTTTAAACTAAAACATTGTGTGTGTGTGTGTGTGTGTGTGTGTGTGTGTGTGTGTGTGTGTGTGTGTGTGTGTGTGTGTGTGTGTGTGTGTGTGTGTGTGTGTGTGTGTGTGTTTGGGAGAGGCAGAGAGAGAGATTGTTGAGTAGCATCATTTCTCAGTATGGGAGTGCATTGGCTCCGTTGGTAACCAGGGGCGTGATGGTGTTATAATGCAATAACTCATCAGAGGCAGCAAAATATAAAATGAGTAGTAGTGAATAATAAGCAGTAAGGTGTTCATTAAAGATTTTAATGGATATTACAGACGCAAAGTTCCACCCTAGGCAAGAAATTCCATTTATTTGAGCTTGATTATATGCCAATGCATGCTATCGGGAGTAATAAAATGCTTGAACCTTGCTACTGCATTAATTTACAATTTTTGATCAAACAGCATTGCTGGAGGTATCTGATTATGCAAGAAAAACAGGCAACCCCCAGCCAATCAGATTCAACCGTTTGCCTTGGCCACAGTATAACCTCAAATATTTAAATCTGTGTAAGAATAAATCATTTATGTATCATATATATATAATTGTGTTTGTGCTTTAATTGTGTGCAGGTGTGTGAGTATTTGCATGTGTGCGTATGTGTATAAATGTGTGAGTATGTATTTATGTGTGCTGAGTGTGATATGTGTGTGAGTGAATATGTATGTGTAAGAATGTAAGGTTGTGTGTGATTTTGTGTGTGTGTGTGTGTGTGTGTGTGTGTGTGTGTGTGTGTGTGTGTGTGTGTGTGTGTGTGTGTGTGTGTGTGTGTGTGTGTGTGTGTGTGTGTGTGTGTGTGTGTGTGTGTGTGTGTGTGTGTGTGTGTGTGTACAAGTGTCTGAGTGTGTACAAGTGTCTGAGTGTGTACAAGTGTCTGTGCGTGTGTGTGCTGACCTTGGTGCAGCAGAACATCTTCTGGTAGGTCTAGCTCCAGCATCAGGTCATCATCGTCCAGGTCTTCGATGGACAGGGGCTCCAGGTGGTTCAAAATAGCCTGGGGCACAAACACAAAAATAACCATATTATATCCACCTGATACAGGCTATTCATGCTTTGGATTATTCAAGAATTTAGCATTAATCGTTTTTTATGAGTTTGATGTTTTATCTTTCACTCCCATGATACTAGTTATGTCTCTCAAATTACGTGTTCTGCACAAACAATATTTTATGTAAAATAGAAGAAATAGAAGTTAAAAAGAAAATTATGTGACATAAGTAATTATAGCAAGGTTCATGCCCCACTCCACCTAGGTGAATTAAACTGGGCACCTTAAGACAAACAACTGAGAATAGTGTTGTTGGAGTTGGTTTATTGTATAGTTTGCCGATTTTGATACATGTATGCAGGAGATCTCCCTGAATGGGTGTGATGAAATCTGGTTTAACCTTTGCAAACTGATTACTCAACGAGCAACAGGTGTGCAGCCTCACCCAGCCCCAGAGTCTAATCAGACTCCTCCAGGTGAAGCTGCTTAAACCAGCCATCATCCATACACAGTCCCCCACAGGAAGGATGGAAGTAAGTAAGAAAGTAACGCTGTAATCGTTTTGGATTGTACACTGGTACGTGCAAGTCGTAAATTGCAAATCTCCGAGCTTTCTTGCGGTATTTGCGGAGGAACGTCCCCTTTTGGTCGTAGTATATTTCCCGTTTCTCATTGGATAGTCATTGTTATTGTTGGCTACATTAGCCTCTTTAGCTAACCGGCTCGAAAACAAACACAACTTTACACTGCATGCACAGCAAGACTGTGCAATTCATAAATGTGTGACCGGCATAAAGCAGCAATGTAATCAAGTGTGTAAAAGTAGTACGTTCGGCCTCACTGAACTCGCTCTACTTCCAAAACGACGAGATACTACGACCAAAAGGGGGCGTGCCTCAGTGAAATGCCGCAAGAAAGCTGGGAGATTTGCAACATACAACTTGCACGTACCGGCATACCATCCAAATGGATTACAGCATTGAACAGTTGTTTATTTCACCTTTCCAGAGCTATTGTCACAAAGTGCTAAACAAGGTTCAGGAAGAGACCCGATAGATACAGTTATAGAGTTATAGATAAGGTTTGAAACAAAAAACGACAAAGGAAACATGTCATGCATTCATCAACGTCTGTCTATACAGGTTGTTATTGTTGGATTTTAAAACAGTAGTTGACAGCAGTGTGAAAATTAAAAGGAAGGTTAAGAGGGGCCAGCATCTGTGGTGTTGATAAAGCACATCGGTATGAACAGCTGATCACCATCTGATGAGCTGCTTGTATAATGATTCAACTGGTTAGAATACCTCTGCAGTATCTTCTGAGATTAAGAGCATTCGGCAACCAAATATGTATTATTTAGTGGATGTGTACACTGTGCTGACTCTTGGTGAACCATTTAACTGTACCCAATGGCCAGGTGACCACAAATCAATAGTTGAAGGTATTATTTTCCCAGGCAATTTCGTGCTTCAGCAGAAAATGATAATGAATTGGAGGGGGGCCCTGAAAAGCGCCATCCACCAAATAAGTCCAGATTGAACAAACTGTGTTTTTCATGGTAACTGGATGATGATGACACTCCAAATGCTAACATCGGACTAGGACAAAGAAATAAGAAAGAATAAATAATTGTTATGGGTACTTCTTCAAATCAAAGTGTGTGTCAAAAAGGGGTTTGTACTCGTCCTTAATTGAATCAAACAAGCCCTATTCAATCCAACAAGCCCTCTTATCTCTTGAGTATGTTCTGGTAGTAAGGTTTAGGCCCTCTTCCCTCCTTTCTGCAATGTGGTGAAAAGCTGTCTTTTAAAAGGGATCGTTAATTTGTCAGCGATCAATATCTTTGCTGTTGTTGCCTTGTTTTTCTTATTTCTTCTTTTAACCTCTTGACAAATGAGTACACTCGACTCAAGACAATACTATATCCATACACTCTAGATACTATACACTACTATAAGATTTACTATACATAAAATTAGGCCAAGTTAGGATCCCCATGCCTCAGGTCAAAATTTATATACAACTTTTTTTTCTAACCCTTTTAATTGAAAGGTTATGAGAGATGTCTGCATGTATAATATAAGTGATCGGTCTATTTTCGGTAAACCTCTGTGATGCCACTATCTGTATCATGCAGACAAAGATAAAGAGCACCATAGCAAGGCTTCTCTACCTCATTATCGAAGACAACACTGAACTTTGTTGAACATTCGTATGAATTGACAAGAAGCAATATCAAGTTGCGATGACTGAACGGGAGTTTTGTTAAAACTTGCATGGGAGAACAGTGATTTCAGCTCTGTACATTGTATCACAGTCTGTCACAGAAAGATGGCATCTACAAAATAAACCAGATGAGAACCAACTGACAGTCGGAAGCCAGCCCTGTGCAAGGCGTCCAAAGTCCAAACCGACAGGGAAAGGTTATTCCTGGAGTTTGCGTCATGGTACACAGTATAATCAGGACCCGGCTTCCGTCAAAACTTCGACTAAACGGGACCAAATGCTGATGGAAATTGCTTGGAAATCTTCCCAGTCTTTGTTATCAGTTTTCCAATTGTTGACAATTTACCCTCGAATGAACCAGACACACTTGAGTCTGTGTTCTGCTGAGAAGTATATAAAAAGATTTGAACCTGACAAAGGGAAACTGAATTGCACCTCCAGCTTTTGTATCCTACCTTGCGTCTATCTCCGGGCTATTCTTTGCAAGACACACAATGTTTTTTTCTGTTTAATGTGTTTAGCTAATTCTGTCACGCAGTCTTTTTCAAAGGTTTATCTCTTTATTCCTCTTGTTTCCATAGAGCCGAGTATGATTTCCCTGAGCATCGGTTATCATCTGAAATGTGATAGTTTGACTAGGGATCTTCACTACTTTCTGAAGGTCATGCCTATTTTTGTGTTAATTGTGTCGTTGTGGTACTTGACAAATTCTTAAAACACCCTGGATCCAATTAGACAATTTAAGGACATGATCTGTGTCTGTTTATAGCTAGCATGGCTTTTTAAGGTGAAGTGCTGCGCTAAAGTTGGCGAAAAGGGTAAGGCAGTTGTGAAATTATCTTTGCCATGACATTGAGAACCCATATTAAATGTCTTGATTATCCGTATCTGCGGTGTTACCGGCAATTTGATGGACCATGTGTCCTCTGCACACCAATGACTGGCACATTTCTTTGCAATCCTATTACCCGACTCGACTCACGTCATGCTTTTGAACCCCCCCCAAAAAAAATACTAAATTGTCATAATCAATTTGACGTGAATATTGTAGTCCATTTTGCAATGTGTGAGATGAATATTAATCTTCAAGAATCTGCAAGAAAAGTTATTTGGAATTTAGTGCGGCACTTAGTAGTGGGATGGTAAGGAAATGAATGCTGTTTATTTAACTGAGTAAGTCACAGCCTATTTTGAGCAAAGAAAAAGCAGACCACGTACAATTTGTACAAAGTGAACAAACATTGTCTTGTATGACAGTACGCCCTGACACGTCATATTAATCACAGGTCAGGGACATCATTCTCGTTACACCCTAATCATACTTGGTTGACTTATTTGGGTCTCACTAGAAATGGCATGCTATTCAGGAGAGTGGATGATCCAAATTGTGGACGTGCATTAACAAAAAATAATAAAATAAAGACACACAATTAAGTGAAATTGATACTTTCTCTGTAAAAGCATTGCCTGGAAATACTGAAATTACAGTTTGGGGTTGTTGTTGGAAACTTGGAAGTGGTGGTCATTAAACTTTAACCTGTAATTTCAGAAATTGCTCCTGTCTGTCTGTCTGTCTGTCTGTCTGTCTGTCTGTCTGTCTGTCTGTCTGTCTGTCTGTCTGTCTGTCTGTCTGTCTGTCTGTCTGTCAGCCTTCTCCAGAGCTCTACAGGAATAAAGTGAACCATAACCTAGGTTAACAACGACCTAAGTGTATGACGGTTTAAAGTTTACAAAAATTCAACTTAGATGATCAACAGAATGGGAAGAAAGAACAGTTTTTCGGGTAATGTAGAAGGGCTTCTGTCTTATGTTGCAGTTATTTACATAAGTTAGAAGCTAGCCCAGCAAGCTGCTGTATGCACCATCTCGTAATACCACTTCTTACCTCAAGAGGTCCCCGTCACAGCAGAGTCCAGTCTGCCCTGTCCAACGTGAGAGAATGATGAAGAAGGGCTGCCGAGAGGCAAGATCAAATAGAAGCAGCGTTTGCTATGTAGCGATAGCTTTTAAAGGTAGCTAATTGTATACCATTAGTGACAGTGTTAATATGTTTGCTGTTTGTTGATATGCGGTTCAGACCAGGGAGAATGGTTAGGGATGGACACAACATGTTCCTGGTAATAGGTGGCCCCCTTGTTTGGAGTATAGAGGACTCATTTGGCTTTCAAATCTTACACGTTGCACTTTTATGTGTACTGTAGGTCCTGTTTATGGGAAAATTAAGTGATGTTTTCAAGGGAACTAAAAATAATAAATAAATAAATGAATTAGCCACACAGAGTTAATGGAGTATATGTTCATTCCCAAAGGGCTCCCAACTGAACCAAATTATTTTATGAATAATTAGTATTTTTCTGAAGAAAATAAATGGTTTTGATTGTAAAGTTATCAAATACAACAAATATAAATAACCTATAAAATAATATAGCATATATGATATTATATAATATAATATAAATAAAACAAGTCACCAGATATTCAAACCAAGAAAAAGCCACTATACTTTAACAGCACACAGTAGCAGAAATATTGGCTGAAGCTGCTTGATAAGCACCAATGCATTATGTTCTGTATCCTGTATCGACCAATGTAGACATATTTCTCTGAATCGTTTTGATGTTTATAGATGACTTATACATCATCATTAAGCTATATCTGAGGCGGCATTGCAGGATGTAGCCATTGGCTCCATAATTCACATCACCATGCACGTTCAGCTTCTGGGCGGATCAGCGTGATGGGTTCTGCCTGCCCAGACTTTGATTCTATGATATATGTAAAGACAGTCCGACTAATGGACCTATGCAGTGTGTGTTCACTCTTGCTCACACACACAGAAGGAGACACAGTGCCCCCACATGGCCGCTGGTCACTACAGCTTATTTAAACCCATCCCTTGCAGTTGTGTCTGAATATTTCATCTGCTTTGCTGTCCTGTACCAAACAGGAAAACAACAGGAAATGTCAAGTTACGGTTAAACATAACACACAAAAACAACAATGCTATTTGTCTTCATCCGGGCTGTCTCTTTGCATGGGCCACTAAAAGAAGATCTCTGTGTCTGACGATTAAAACAAAAGCATCAGGTTGTTTGTAATTGTCCATGGGGTTTCCCTCATTGCCACTATAACGGATTTGGCATGGCTACTTTTTCTAATTATTCTTTACTATTTGAGACGAGTGCTACCTAGAGGTTTAACCCACAACCCCTCCGCAGAATTAAATCGAAGCCACAAATAAAAACCACCAAAGTAGTTTAGTAAGTATAGTTGAACCCCCCGCTCCCCCCAATTAGCTTGAGAGCCGGCATCTAGGCAACAGAAGGAGGTTGAAGTATACATATAATATCCCCTTTGAAAGACTATGTGATTTCTTTCTGGCGCTAGGGCAAGGGAGACTTTGTTAAAATGTTCGCTAATGAAAGTAAGTCAGGTGGAAAGAGAAAAGGAGCAGGAAGACAAGCCTGAAAAGTAAAGCGAAGAAAGATTAATTCTTCGAATGAAATGGCTGCCATTGCCCCAATCAAATAAGAGTAAGATCTCTCCAAGGCAGACTCCCTACAGAAATGATTCACTAAGTCAATTGCTTTTCGTACTTTCTTTTCTTTATCACATCCTCTCTCTTTGTTTATCTCCCTTGATCGTCCCTGTTTGGAACCTGCAAGTTAATTGCACAGTTCATAAATATATGCAAAACAATATCTTCAAATAGCATGGAGCCGAGGAGCAGTGACATAGCATAAAGATAACGATATGGAGGAATTAAAGTGTATCTGCTACTATATAGGTGTCCAGGAGTACCATCGTGCTCGTTAATTAAAATGTAAAATATGTTTACATATGCCATCATAAAGGCTCCATTAAGCCACACGATGGTCCTATAAACGAAATACAGTGTGAAACACATCTGCGGATTCATGAAACATGACTGCATCTTTCTATTTTGCCCACACCAATGATTAGTTAGCATAAATAATTTTGTAAATTACCAACATGCCTCACCCTACACCCACTGTCATGAACACGCTTGCATTAATGCAAAGTCATCTTTCTCAATTTCTATTTCCAGAATGCTTTTATGATTGCTGAACAGTACCAAAATGAACTCTCCATAGCAGAGCTCCAGGCTGCGACCAAAACTGATGCTTTTGCGACCATTTATCATTTCGATGCAAGGTTATTTTTTCCCGTTGCATCGATGTCTGTCAAAAAAACGATATATATATTATGGTTCTCCCAGTACGATGTTATAGTGTCGCTGCACCATCATGCTCCTGGTGAACCATGTAGAATTTCAAAACACGGCTGTCGCAAAGCCAACATCAGATCCAACGTCGTTCTTTTTCAGTATTTTTATTAGAATAACACTTCAAAAAGCTAAGATTTTGATTTGATTTTAGTCGTGTTCTATGTTTAATATGATGGGTGGTAATAAAGCTTTTGAGCGGTGCTGGAAGTAAGATAGCCGCAGTATGCAGCGCAGGTATGAGTACTCTTATTGGAGACACGCAGACTTAAGTTAACAAACACGGCTAAAAGAATAGCTAGTGCACTGTACAAAGTTTAAATAAAATTGCACCACAGCACTAGTTCTATTCAAGATAAGAGCGTGCAAAGAAATAACACAGTCACACTATTCTGGATGACAGCTCCCGATAGAAAAGGAGAAATAATCGGAAGTGGAGTATATTACCTAATTACCAGACTGTTTGACTTTTTAGGTAGAGATTCTTAACATAGGAGGAAAAGCAGAAAGAGTTGGTTTGTGCGTAGATGTCTAGGCACCAGAGGTAAGAAAGAAACCATCTATGCATCAAAAACCTTTTTACAACTTATTTCAACCAAGTTAATCTTGCAAATGAAGGTACACTGATAGATGGTACGTGACGAAGGACATGCCAATATTGCAACAAAGTGGTGGAGAAAGGTCCCAATTTGTTAGGGTTCCACCAAATGAAAAGCAAGTGTCACTAGAATAACTTTTGATTTTTGAGCCCTGCAAAGCTGGTTATACTTTCATAACTTAATCCTATTAAGATATGTGTGCATTCTTGATATCAGGTGCTATGTATGGGGAATACAGATGATTGACACACAGCCTTGGTTCAGAATTGAATTCCTTGATGAAAACTTGTCTGGAACGGGGACCTTGGTCTGAGGTCTGGGGCTCGTTGCAGCCCTTCTCAACCCAGGTTCAACCCATTTAATCCCTAATTAGTTAGAGGCAGAGGAATCTGCCTGAAGGGGAATTGATTTGCTGGTCGAGAAAGTAGGCTCTGGAGCTGTAGGCCAAGTGGCTGTACAGTAAGCTATCTACAAAACAAAGTCCACCATAGAGTAGTAACAGCCAGACCAATAAAAGAGCAATAACAGGCTATTCAGTAAATGTTATACACACTTATAAATAAAACAAAACAGTGAACACAATATAACTGCCTTCTGCTTGAATGTGCTGATTTTCTGTAAAAAGTTTGATGTGGGAATAAACATAGTGCAATGTTACTCTGATTTAGCAATCTCCCAATCACCGTGGCAATAAAGATGTAAAGGCTCTGGTAGTTGTCCCGCTTTTGAACTGTATTGGTCCTGAAGAGGCTTTTGGCTCCCCTCCACCAAGCCCACCCCGGCTAGCCCATTGATCTAAAGCTCCAAAATGTCTAATTTGTCACAAAAGAGGGTTGGATTGGGGCAGCAGCCAATACTTATCTCTGAGATACTTTGGCAGGAGTGATACTGATAGCCCTCCTTCGTTTCAACGGACAATGAGAACATTAACTGAACACTATAGTTATCCATCCTGACCCTATCATTTATCAGTGTAAGCTGAAATGTTCAGTCTATATATGGACACATTCAGCTGCCATTGAGAAATAGCCAATGATTTATGTACTATGAGATATGAAACATCGAGAGTGAAAGAGTCAAAATGTCAAATCCCATGCAATTGTTGCATTGCATTTGGATTAAAGTGCTTTGCTGTGCTGTCACTTCAATGGTTTAGAAAGTAAAAGTAATAAAAAAAAAATAATGTCATCCAGATTAATACTCCTGCCGGTGCACTTGACCTTGGTACTAGGCAGTAGCCCTGGAGTTGGTCCCCAGGCGCTGCATTGTGTGGTTGCCCACTGCTGCTAGTGCTCTTAGTGCTCCTATTGATGCAAGTGATGCAATACTCTATATCCTTCACGAAAAAGTATTTCAAATAAATCCAAAAATAAAAATTCAAAAATGGTATGTGGTTGTTTACTGGCCAGGGACTGCAGATGCAAATCAGCACGAAGAAAACTCAGACGCAAGACTTATGTCTGTGCTCCTTGTTCAGTTTACAATCCTAACGCCCACAACATTGGCCTTGTGCATCAAAAGGCTATCTTTAAATGTGTTCTCACCAAGCTGTTGAGTTCAGAGTCGTCGTAGCTGTCACAGGGGTGGATCCCTGCGCCGCCAAGGGGCTCCAGACCCTCCTCGTCCCACATGTAGGTACCTCCAGAGCTGTTGGAGGGCGACAGCTCCAGCGAGGATCCCTGAAGGAGGTCACCTCGCTCTGGGGACACCAACGGGCTGCACTTTGAGTCCTGCAGGGCTACGTCCTCTTTACCACCTGAAGGGTTGACAAAGGCAGGACCACCGTGGATACCAATACGAAAACATGGCATGCACACATTCAAACCCAGACACACGGACAGACGGACAGACGGACAGACAGACCTGTGCCTCGTTAAGAACTACATATAACAAATATAATCTTAGAAAAATATATATAAAGCATGTCCTTATACTCCAGAATGGTACCTGCTGCGTCGAGGTTGCTCCACTCCATGGTCTCATTGAGGAAGCTCCGAAGGCGCAGCTGGGTGCTACTGTCAGTCTTGGTATCAGCCGTATCCCCATCACTGAACGTATCCGCCCCACTGTCAACATCCTCCAGAAACTCTTCACTGGTGTCCCCTCGTTCCACAGAGGAGGCAGAAGACAGTGACATGTCCTCCAGGGCCTCCCCTGCTACAGTACCATTACTTAGTTGACTTCCTCCTCCTCCCCCTTTGCCAACAGAGTAATCACCATCAATGTGCAAGTCTGCTTTAATGATCTCGCCTGTGTCCTGATCTTCTCCCTCTTTGCCTGATTTCCCACCAGGGCATCCAGGAGCAGTCACCGGCCTGGCGTCGCCCTTCACACAACCCATGAAAAGGGACTTCTGCAGCTTGGTCTGCCGAGGCCGGGCCAGCTTGCAGCCAACATAACCCCCATTGCTACCCCCCAGTGGCTTGGCTGTCATGCAGCTGGGAAGGAGAGGCTTCTTCAGGGCAGTGGGTGTAGTGGGCGTAGAGGCGGTGTTATTGGAGAGGGAGGAGACGGAGGTGGCCGTCGCAGACGCTCTGCTGTACTGAAGTCCT
Organism: Gadus chalcogrammus; assembly: GCF_026213295.1. Lineage (NCBI taxonomy): Eukaryota > Metazoa > Chordata > Actinopteri > Gadiformes > Gadidae > Gadus > Gadus chalcogrammus. Next base: position 17,848,482 of record NC_079426.1, on the reverse strand, counting down.
CCACCTCCTAGACCTCCAATGCTCCCTCCGAGGCCCACCCTAGTATTGCACAGCTGTGGGGGTTTAAGGAAGCTGGCCTGGGGGGGTCGGAGAGTAGTGTTGGCCAGGGGCTTGGCCAGCTCCACAGCGCGGTTGAAGGAGAAGGATCGGGTCATGGGCTGGTTGGTGGGTGAGGGGATCTGTTTGAAGTGGGTGAAGCTGTGCGAGCGGACCATGTTGTCCATGGACATGTTCTTAATACTGTCACTGGACAGGGAGAGGCTGTCCTGGGAGCCGCTGAAATGGAGGCTGGAGGTCCCCTTTGGAAGCGCAAGACCAGACATGGGCCGTGGGCGAAGGGGGGAGTTGCATCCATTGTGGTTGGCTTTGGGAGCTCCGAGGGGGCTCTGCGCCAGCTTAGTACTTGGCGTCTTAGAGGTCTGCTTTGGGATGGCCTTTGGGCTCGAGACAGACAGCAATGAAGAGCCAGATCTCCGGATTGTGGGTGTTCCAGGGGTAGCATTTTTCCCCTCTTTGCGCAATAGGAGCGGAGTCTGAGGCTTGACTTCCTGTGGTTTCACGTCCTCAGGACTAGTGGGGGAGGTGGGGGGCAGAGCCGGGCTGGGACTGCTGCAAGCCTCTCTTCTCCACTTCAGAGAAAAAGAAGGTTTGCGGACCAGTCCATTCATGTGTGTCGCTGTAGTTGTGGTTTTGGTGTCCTGGCTGGGGAGGGTGGATTGTGGGGAGCCATTGGGGAGGGAGCTTGCACCACCTGCGGAGGAGCGGCCACCAAACTTGGGCAGTCTGGATACCATGGCTATTCCAACAAATGGCTTTTCTTCCATTAGACGCCGCTAATGGCATGTATGGGCCTTGAATCATACAGAACTGTGGAGTAAAGGAGGGACAGAAAAGAGGGAGAAGTATTAAGACGTATTAGGAGAAGTATTAAGACTTATTGGGTAATCAAACGTTTTTTAGAATGAAGGTGCAATGTTCTTAAAGCCATTTGAATAAAAATGGACACTTTTTTATCCCCACCATTGCTAGAAGCCAATATTCAAGAATAACAGTAAACCTTAACTCAGGGGTGCCCAACCTTTTTTGACCCAAGATCTACTTTTCAAGTAGCCAACCTCCCGAGATCTACCAGCAAACCTACCTTCAAGCCAGGGGGGGGGGGGGGGGGGGGGGTAGAGAACAATTGTTGACGGGGGGGGGGGGGGGGGGGGGGGGGGTTGTATCGTGAACCTACGGACTTCAGTGGGGGTTTCATTCCATCTGCGCACGGCACCTTCTCAACGATAATCAATAATCTTCCTCCCACTCAGGGTGAAAATGGTAGGTCTTAGCTTGTTTCCCCTCAGCCATGCCAACGTTTAGGAGTGTGTAACTACTGTTGACGGCTTTCAACTGCTGTTAACAACACATGCGCTACCGCGCGTATATGTCCCGCGCAAATTTAATTTCATTAAAAAAATAAATAAAAAAATAAAAAAAAAATTTTTTTTTTTTTTTTCTTCACCCCTCGCGATCGACTTGGGATCTGTCGGCGATCTACTGGTAGACCGCGATCGACTGGTTGGGCACCCCTGCTCAAGTCAATTATTTTTTTAATTAAAGATGAAATAAGTGATATTAATAATTTGTTCATCATACTTTGAGTCAGAGAAAAGCAAAATTGGGAATTAGGAAAAGAAAATGAAGTACGTATGAAGTCATCAAATAATCATTATCTTTCCCATGTTCTTTCTGGTGTAAAGCCTTTCATCTCACCTTAGGGAAGAGGGATTTGTTTACTGTGACAAACACGCCCTATGTATTATTTATGTACTGACAACATGGTTGCCTGAGGCAACTGTGTCAGTAAGTTATGGCCGAGTTGTCCACTGCCTGCTCAGAGGTAGAGGGTAAAGTCAATAATAGGTAGGTATTGCCTGAAATCATTCCTCAGAGCACCTGGTGATCATGTGTATACAATCTGGCTTTTAAGTAAATGTGTTTCAATGCTGCCTGGCTGGATGCGTTTTGTTTGGTTTTTTATGTAGCCTGTAGGCAAAGGACAGAAGTATTTGCTGTTCTATTCTACAGTAAAGTGGATCTTGTAAAAGCCAGGAGTAAGCTCAATAAGTCAGGTGACCCTTAACTCCACGATGACCTACTCTACAAGAAGCACAATTCCACCAGAGGCACTGGGAATCTGCCTTAGTGCCAAAGAGAGCACTGGGTCCGTTGACACACATAAACGTACCAGACACACCAGAACACACAATGGCATGCCTACAAACGCTAAGCAGCCTTGTACCGTAAATAACACAGAAGCTGCGTTGATGTTAGCCTTGACCTTCTACCCTGTTGCCCTACCCACTTTGAGAATGTTGTGGAGTTGTACAAATCACTTCTCCAGACGCCTTGAATGGGAAACTGGTCTTAGTGACAGGACTAGACAGGTATATTGTGTTTGCGTGACTGCATGTGGAGTTAATGACATTTAATCCAGAGACACATAGGAGAGAGTGGGAGGGAGAGTGAGAGGGAGAGTGAGAGAGCTTTCAAAGTCAATTCAAGTCATGGGGCAAAACATCAAAAGCTGCCTGACAGCCGGAATGATCAAAGACACATACTCACAATCTGTTTTGGGTTGAGCCTTTAATTAACCATGTTAATACCGAACCCTTCTTAATAATCCTCATCTAAATCAAAGAGGAACACTTAGGGCACGAGTCAGCCATCCTGAATAAGAAAACGATCAGATAGCGGGCCCAGAGGTGGACGCAAAGAGCTTCCCCATGAGACCATGGCAGCAAGACCAGGCCGACCAAATGCATGGAAAGAGCCTGGGGGACACTGGCTCGATGTTACCGGGAAGGAATCCAGATCTGGGAAATGTGAAAGGGGGCCGTGGTGGATGATAATGCGCTGGAGAGACAGAAGCCTCACTGCAGCTTCCATTCTGTCACGGACCGTTACGATCCTTTGAATGGGTCAATGGGCATGTGTAAATAGTCGGCTGGAACACCTGCATGATCAGGCTACATGCAATGGTCTACCACCGGGATGTCATCAACTGAAAAGCAACATGTCGGGTCTAGTTGGCAACGAGTTGGCTCGGGGGAATAGCAAGAGATCAATCAAATTGTAAAAACGTTTAGGCAACCCTTTTAAGATAGGATTAAGTCATCAATAGCTGTACAGAGGATAGCCTTTGGTTCTAACACTTAATGTGGAATTTATTATGTAGATAAATATATATTTTTGTCACTCAGAATACAAAGGCAGACAGAATCCCTTTCCTAACGTGTATTAAGACCAAAGATCATATCAGGGCCATACTCCACGCAACCTTTGAAGTAGTTAGGGCAGACTTGTGCGTGACCGTGTTTCTCATGTCTGAAAGAAAAGAAAACAGGGCCCAGATTCTCTATTCATGCAGAGCTCCCTCGCTCTCTCTCTCATAAACACACACACACGCTAACTGACCCCATTAAGGAAGCACAGACACACACAACACCAGTGTGTTATGAATGCACTTAGCTCTGCCACCAGGGCTGAGTAATGTGTTTAATCAGTCTCTCACACACACACACACATATTGAGGTCAGTCGCTGTAGGCTGGGCAGCCAAAGCCTCTTTTCCTTGGTGAAGGGGCAGGTTTGGGTGGGGTCTCTGTCTGTGTGTGTGTGTGTGTGTGTGTGTGTGTGTGTGTGTGTGTGTGTGTGTGTGTGTGTGTGTGTGTGTGTGTGTGTGTGTGTGTGTGTGTGTGTGTGTGTGTGTGTGTGTGTGTGTGTGTGTGTGTGTGTGTGTTGGGAAGTCAGATTAAGTCCACACTTGGTTCACCCAACTACCATTCATATTAATGTCAGTGTCAGAACACCTCGGCACACTTCTGGAACAACATGCCCATATATCTAGGTCATCTAAGTAATTACTCAACCAATAATATCGGACCAACGAAACAGTTTCTTTGATACATTTGCTGCAGGAGTTCACTTCAAGTTGTAGCTCAAACACGTTAGGAACCCTAAAAAACAACCATTATTATCAAGAATATTGGCACACGCCATAGTCGCCTAAATAGATAAATACGATGATAAGTACAGGTATATTGTATTGACTATGAATTAACTTGACAATATATTAGCTCTAAGAATGTTTATTTCTATTCATTCAAGAGGCCCTTAACTCAATAGCACACCATACCCATGGCCGAAGAATAATCAACCATTACAGCACCCATAGTCACATCATTCACACGCCCTTACCAATATCTCACCCACACAAACACACACACAAAAAGGTCAACCTTAAACATTGTTCAATAATTCGCCCTAGGACAAAAAAATATTGTCAACTATGAGACACAACCTCTTATCCGCCTTGCACACATTCACAACAACACAGGGCATAGACCAGGGTGGCCATCTGTCCACCGTTCACGAAGGGCCGCCCCTCCCCCCGGCCCCATGGCATTGTTCATTAACGTCTTTCAACAAGGCTGCCGTAAAACCCGAGCCTGTACCAGGGGTCAGCTTTCATCCGCACTCGAGTGAGACCACAAGTGAAACCGCTTGGTGATTACACAGGATCAGCAGTGCAGGTGGCCGCCGCCGCCCCCGTACTTACAGGTGGGAGGTTATGCCTCGCTGTACTCGAGGCAGGATAGGTGCCCGGTTGGATCTGCTTCCTCATTATGTGGGCTTCAAAGGCGAGGCCACTCTGTTCAGACAAACAGGGCTAGTCTACTTTATTTCTAATGATGTCACTGTGCGGTGTGGTCACATGATTACAATAAAGCAGATGAATGTTGAAAATATTGAAAAGTCACGTATATTATTTCAACATTCGTCGTTTCATCATTCATTTCAAAATCATGGATCTCTGCTCAGAATCATTGTCCTGGCAGAACGCCTTACTGTGTGACCACGTGGGTTTTCTGGTTGAGACACATCTCAAACAGTACAGGGTACTATTGTAGAAAAGAAAGCATGACTAGCCACCCCAAGGAAATCAAATGTAAACGGAAGAAAAACACACATACCTGAAATCTACCATGGCTCATTCATCAAAAAATGTTGTACAATCAGTGCATACAAATATTGCTTGTGTCTAACGGGAAACGGAATTAAAGGCCCATAAACACAAAAAATAATGCTTTAGAAAGGCAGAAATAGAGAGAGGAGGAGGCTGAAGAGGATAGAAGGTACAGTGAGCACAAAGGGTCCAGCTGGCTCGGGTGTACAGAGACGGACCCTCCAATGGTTTTTTCTACAGCTGTTTCCAATCAGCGGTGGGCATAGTGGGCATGCGATGGCAGCCTGGGTCTACAGAAACATGGAGAAGCAACATTGCCTCTCTGACTTCCTTCCAGCCAGCCCAGAGGACGTAGACCAAGTTGGCACCGGACGACTCTCACAGAGAACATAAATCAGAGACGAATTAATTCCATCTGTACACCAGCAGGTGTGCCGAGATTCACACCGTGATTTATTCCAATAAATATCAGAATACACACTTAATTTGGGGCAAATATCACCTTCACCGTCGGCAAAAAAAACAATATCATAATGTAGGATTACGTTACAATTACAAAAGACCTAACCCTAGAGGGTTAAAGGAACGACATTCAATCTTTTTTGGGGAGAGAGAGAGACAGAGACAGAGAGACAGAGACAGAGACAGAGACAGAGACAGAGACAGAGACAGAGACAGAGACAGAGAAAGAGACAGAGACAGAGACAGAGATGATATTGAAGATTTTTTGTATTGATAAATTTCCATACATGGAACATTTTGAAATCAATAATAAACCTAAAAATGTATTTCACTTCATGTCAGGTCGAGTAAACGGGGTCAGGTTGTTTAACGGAGTATTAAGTGACCATTACATTCACCGTCTTATTGAATAAATTTGTGATTATTGACCATGGCCCATTTATCCAGAGATGTCTTGAAAGCACCTCATCTCATCATCTCTTCAAAACGGCAAACCAATTTGAACTAATTTGTCACATTAAAGGCCGCGTTGCAGGGTTCATTTTCTAACGAATTTGTGCAATTTGCTTTTTGGTAGTAAAGATTTAAACTGTTAAGTTTTTCATATCGACTTCCTCTGCATATACACAGTTGTACCTACACGACACCGGTGTGGGTGTCCTGTGTCGAAACACCCCCCACCCCAACCCACCCCACCCCACCTCAGCGGGGTTCTGTTTCACAATAACTTGGGTAAGACTGAGGCCTACAAAAGATCCACTGTACACCTCTGTGTACAGTGGATGATACGCTTGAGCGATGCATTTACCCCCCCTCCCCCCCGACCCCCTCACCAATACATTACTCTCCATTTCACACCCTTGGCCCAGTGAGCCAGCTCGCATCCCAGCACAAATCACCACTTCTTGTCATGAGGAGGGCTCCGGATCCTATCTCAACACGGCCGCATGATCGGAGGAAGTGTGGACCTACACTCAGACTTCAGCAGGCCTGACTCTGGAAGAGTTTCAAACTGGGGCAGGAGGGTGACTTTGAGGAAATGTATGGAAGTTATTTTCAATGACACATGCCTAGCACAGAGAGTAGTTTTGGAATGCAAGTAACATAACAGCGGGTATAGGGTTACAAGCCTATTTGACTTCAAGCCTAATTTGAATTTAAAGTAATACATTATTAGACCTTAGAGACCATTGCAATATTAATTTTGAAAATGGGGAAGATACTTTGCATGAAGGCATAGACCTTTTTATATCTTAAATAATAGAGGGGAAAACTGCCTTATTCAGGCTGTAAACAGCTTTTGATTAAATCTCAACAGTAGAAAATTGTTTGAAGCAACTCAGAAAGCATTTGTATTCCATCCATACTAAACTGGTTTAATAAATAATCTAAATAGAAATCATAAAGCTCATAAATCACATTGAATGTCAAGAATAAACTGCCTATATTTCAGCTGTGGTGAGGTTTGTCCCCACCCACACCAAAAAAAGGAAATTACATCAGCTAAAGATGAAGGGATGGAGAGAAGGAGGAGTGACTGGTTGGCTCAAACTAGATTATCATCCCTGCAGCATCAATTGGTCCTTGGCAGAGTTTACAGCGAAGCTCTATCAAACTAACCCATTGTTTTTCATCCATCCCTCTCCCGTCATTCCATTTCTCCCTTCTCTCTCTTTCTCCATCCTCTCCCTTCTCTCCCCCTCTCCATCATACACAATCTCGGTGTGATGGACAGGCGGGGCAGCCAGGCGGTGTGACTCCTGCCCTCCCTGGCTTCAGACTGCAGGCCAGTCTATCCCTTCGGCTGATCTATAACTTAGGGCCCCGTCATCATAGCATACAGAAAGACATCCATCTGGGTTGGCCCTGGCACACCCATTTAAAACACACCCCCAACGGGGGAACTACAAAACAAAAACCACTGTGAAAAATACGTTTTAGGACTCATGTCAAACGTGCTGTTAATATATATCACTCTAAAAGTCAGTAAATTAAACCCTTACAGCCTGCCTTGCCACCTGTCTGAGAAAATATCCCAGACCTCATTCTTTGTGTACTGATCTATCAATCTCTGAGTCTCAGAAGGGCTGTAACTGGAGGTCATTTGAGGACAGGGCAGTGATGCGTCACAGCATCATAACCCTGAGGGCAGAGATATACTACAGGCACTAAGCCAGAAGCTAACAGGATGAGACTGCAGGGAAGCTCAGCCAATAAAGACACTAAGCTAATGTGTATTGATTGAGAGCGGGAACTAAATGCAGAGGGAATGCAAAAAGTGGCTAAGTGGTGCCAATCCAAGAAGAAGGTATTGAAGTGTTGCGCGAATGCCGCAGTTGTAAATCACATTGAGGACAGATAGACCGACAGATGGGTGGGCCGGGCAGGCAGACACACACGATGAGAGGACGGCAAGACTTCCACATGGTTCTGCCTCTGACCATAACTCATCCAGATAGACATGTGCGATATGTACACACAAACACACAATATTGATGTCGTTTTGGATATAAAGAAATACCATTATTCAGTTCAAAAGTATCTTAGCCACTCAAAGAGAAGATATGAAACCTTACCGGTTAAGCAGTGCACTCAGGCCAGCCACACTGAGCCAACTCAGAAACCCACTTCCTGCAGAAGGGTTACTTAAGATCACTAAAGTCCTGCATTACGTTACCGAGCAGCTCTTATTCTGTAGAAGCCAGAGAACAGGAAACCGGAAGGATGATCACTATTCAGATGGTGATTGCTCAGTCTGCCTCCTGTGTGGGTATAGGCAGCTGTGATTGGTCGTTGTACGTGCAGCGTGATTGGTGCGATGTGTTATTGTGGATGAGTAGGAGGTTCAAACATCCCACCCTTTTAATATTTAATAGTGCTCCTCCAGAGAGTGCAGCCCCAGTTAGAGGGTAATAAAGAGAGTGTTCCCATGCAAGTGAGAGTCAGAGAATCTTCAAACGGTCGCAGCACTCCACCTCACTATGATAGCTTTTATATATTCAGGAAGAGATTCATGGGAAACCAAATAGATTGAAATAAGAAACTAAGGTAATGTTAGAATACCCCCCTCAGAGAGTAACAGCACAAAGGATATGAGGGCAAAACCGGGGCAGTTAATTGTTAACAAGACTTTACAAACAACAATAATTAAACCAGAATAGATGAGTCCGAAAAGGTATATCACAAGATTAAATAAAGAGAGAAGAGAGAAGTGATTACAAAGATACATTATTAATCTGTTGTGGTTCTTTGGAAGATGAATTGTACATCCCTTTCTCATCGGATGCTTGTCAGAGAGGTGTAAAAAATATCTGCCATAGAAGATCAATATCACCTGTTCACAATACTGTACCAGGTATCAGACAGACAGGCAGGTTAATAAGGATCGTTATCGTTATGCTGATTCATGTGTGTTCAATTCAAGAATGAAGATATTGCACATAATAATTTGCACAGTAGTGAATAATCCACTGCCTGAGCTACTCTGTATGTCCATACATTGACCTCCTAATCAGTCCCTGGCCAAGGGCCTTTACAAGATGTGTTGGATGAAGAAATAATAATGTGGGAGAGAGACAATGGGAGAAGGGAGAGGAGACCTAAATAATACTAGAAATCTTACAAAAGCAGATATTTAATGTCATTGAACTGAAGCAATCTATGAAAAATCACATATCCAGCATCATTTTACTCAGTTTCTCCATTTCTTGCAAAGCTTCAATTTTCTTCCTGTAATTTGCAATCTTTTTATTCCTGTAATGCGGGGGGGGGGGACATTTTAATTCCCTAATTGGGAAAAATAAGAACGTTGGAGGGGCCTCAAATCTGGTAAATTATATTTGGTTTATCCCTAAAGCATCTCAGATATCAGACTTCCATTATCCTAATAACATTACTTCTCCTGATTCCACACCCATTTTTGCACCTGCCATTGCCTCCTAGGCAGTGTGTGTGTGTGTGTGTGTGTGTGTGTGTGTGTGTGTGTGTGTGTGTGTGTGTGTGTGTGTGTGTGTGTGTGTGTGTGTGTGTGTGTGTGTGTGTGTGTGTGTGTGTGTGTGTGTGTGTGTGTGTGTATTGACAGCATTGTCACTCTTAATGCATCACATGACCTTGGCATGAACCAGTGTGTTAGACGCACAGTCCCTCTCATTTCCATCTTGGCATTGGCACTGGTTAGGCTGATAAGTGTTTCCTGCCAACAGGACAGCGGACTTGTCATCACTGTCAAATAAGGCATTTGAATCGTTCCGAAACAAATCTGGGAGGGGTTGGAGGAAAATATCATACCCTCGACTTTTGTAATGGTCGCTTGAATGGCGTTTATGGCTCTAAAACCACCACTGACTTATGATTGGCCCAGACTATTAGGATCTTCCTCAAGGCTCTCTTGCGGACAAGCCCATAGAATTGTTAGAAGAGAGCCGGGAAATTGAGACAACAAGCCATCCAAGCTGCAATCAAATAGCGTATCCCCGGCTAAAAACAGATCCACTGTATCTAACGCCTAGCACATTGTGCATCCACCCTCTGTGACGGATACAACAATGAAAAAAAGGCAGGGAAAACCATGGGAAAAAATACCTAATTTAATGTTATCCTGTACACCAGGAACTCCCTACTACAATGTTTCTCTTGATCTGCTAGTTAGCTTATCCATAAGATCTCATAAATACATACACGGGACTCCATCTGTATCCCGATCAGATGACCGATTACGTTCTTACGGCTTAGATCCCGTGAAGATTAACAGAATACGTTATGCAATCCTCTTACAGCGTCATGCTAAAATATCAAACCTCAAGGCACAGCACTGACGTGTCCTCAGTCATGACCTACTTATTCCATACATTTAATCCAAAACAATTGAATGTTTTGTGATTAAAGTCTGTGATGTTGAAAACCCTGTAAGGCCTAAAAAAAAAAAAAGTTTGGTTCCTGTTGGTTGTCAGTTGAGGTCATGGGTAGGTAGGGAATTTATTTAATTTTTTTATTTCATATTTTCCAACGGCAGCGAATGATAGGTAGGTTGTTTTCATTTAAAAACGAGAAAATTCGCTCATCCTTGTACAGAATGAAGAGGTGCTGTATCAAACCGAAATTATAGTTTGCATCAAAAAAAAATATATATATATTTTTTTTTTATAAAGCTCATAAAATAATTTGGGTCGCACATAAATTGACAGGGTCGGTCGGAAACCGTAACCAAAAAAAAAATTTTTTAGGCCTAAGAAGAAATCCCCTCATGCGCTGTTCTTGGTAATTCATATCTATCGAGTCTTCCATTTAATCCATAAAACAGTGCAATACCCATGTGATTGTGAAACAAACACAAACAAACATGTACTCAAAACAATACAAAAGCTCATGCAAATAGAACACAAAATCAACCGCAAATGATAAGCGATGCATGCATACACCACAACACAAAACCAAGAGAATACGCGCATGGAACAAATACGTTTCCAAAACCAAGTTCATGGATCATTGTCATTTTAGTAGTCTAGACTGCGATTCGTTTCAAACACAACAATGACATACCCTGCTCTTTCCAACAATGACATCACCTGCTCTCCAACAATGCACTTACTTGCACTTCCCGACAATTACATGAATTACTGTTAAACAGTATTCAGACTACAGCACATGGCTCAGACTTATGTCTCCATTGCACTGCTGATGTGGCAAATGCCTTGCTTTCCCTAGATAAACTGTGATTGTCAAGTGAGTCATCAGCCCAATTCAATTGACGCACGCTGGCTGTAACATTGGGTCTGCTGGCCAGAGGTGATAATGAGAGAGAGATGTATCATGTATAAAAGTAATTTACCGGTAATCTTTTCATCACACATGGCATTATCTATTTGGGAGTGATAACAATGGTTATTATTTTTACAATTCAATGGTATGCAACTATGTATTTTTCTCACAATTGTCTGAGCCCATTCAATTTCCATTGACCCATTGTTTGCAGCACCTACTTCACACAGTTCTTCAACAAGAATATAAAACATCATCACTATCACTTTGTTTGTTTGGCAGCATAATTATCGGTTCATTTGGTCATAAATGGCAATGGTAAACAAAGCAGTCTTACAGCCCAGTGGAACTTGCAAGGCTTTTGTGTAGCCTTCAAGCTTCCATTACAAAACCTGTGTCTTGACAATCATGTGCTACTTAAAGCCCAATGGAGGCCGATTTGATTGTAATTGGCAAGGAAATGTATGCTCGACTGAACTTGTGTTGTAATTGTGTTATAATGGCTTCTCAAATGTAGCGACAGGCGTTCAAACGATCCAGCTTTAACGGACATGTCAGCAGGAATCAATCCAGGATGATTGTACAGAAGTCCAACATAACAGAGGCGGCCACAGTTAGCCTTTTTCTTCCTGATACCACACCCCTATGCTCTCATCTCCGGTAGAAAGACACTCCCCAGGTTTGAAAAAAGATTTGAAAGGAGTGCCAATACAAAAATGAGGCCCATTGTTATGTCAAATTTCCCTGAAGGCCAGTATTGCATTGAGTGATTTGAATAGCGTTTGCATGCAGGTGTCTGAAGTCTATGAATTGAGCAGTCCTTTTGAGTGAACTTCCTTTTGTACCCTGGCTTTTTCCGCCATTCCATTCCTTTATTCATACTAATCAAAAAGTGTAGCTGGTTAACTAAAGCATCCGCAACATATTTATAACTCTGACTATACGCCAAATATCATATACGCCAAATATACAGAGCTTCGCAAAACAGTAATAGACAAAACCCTGACAAAATAGTTGCTCTATTAAAATTGTAATTTATTGTAATATTGTTCATGTTCATGTCATAAATCAATATAACATAAAATAATGTGTGCCCAAATAAAAAACAAAAACAGGATCAATATAGCCTTAAAAAATATTCAATGGTCCAATATGATGCAACACATCCATAAGGACTTGAAAAGATGACTTAAAAGCATGAGTCCTAAACTAAAGGTTAGAAAGTGGTTGCTAAAGCCACAAGCAACAAACACACCTTAGCTACAAAAATCCTAACCTGTTGAACCATACACTGCTGACAATAACCCAGTGTCTAGATAAGTAATGGAAATATAATGTGGATATATCTCATCCTGTAGGGCAAATACATTGTACTCTTGAACTGCATGTGGTCCTCACACCTGTGTGAACGCTGATTAACCCACTGTACAAACAACTAAAGGGCTTTCGTGCTGACTAAATCCAAAATCCTCCCCACATTTCAAACTTCAAGAAATTGCTGTGTGCCGGCCATCAACAAATACACGTGAATCACCCGATTAGGTCACAACTAGGCATGACAGCCACAGCAGAATGGAGTAGAACTTTATTATACAGTAATAGAAATTCACAAACACTACACTAACTTCTACAGTTTGTCCATGGGAGTTGTAGCATGTATGGCATGTTCACGACATTGGTAAGAGTTGATACCAATTGACCAAGGGGAGAACATTATGGCAAACAAAAATACATTTTATTAAATGCAGTTATCTACTGGAGAAGCATCAGGAGGACTCACTACATAATATTCCCCCTAAGTCGTATTTACGTCTTGAGAATCACTAAATAACGATTCATTGAAAGGGAAGTAGATCTTTCCCCTTTCCACAAATAACAAGTGGAAATTATTGTTTGAAAGTGACACACACACACACTGGCTCCTGGTCGGAGACCCTAAATCTCTACTAATACTGTAATGTCTGATTGTCAGGCTCAACAGAACTCAGATCATTATGAAATAGGTTACAAACTAAAAGCTGGAAATAGCGGTACTTTCAATAGCGCAAGAACAAGACGTTACTAAAATACCTCACTAAATCATGTGTTCTAACACGTGGAGAACGTGCCTTCACAGCGACACGCTAACGCGTTACGTACAGCACAGCCAGGTCCAACGGTATAGTCTCTGCAGGGGGGAACACCAGGCTGCTACACAGTGTCTAATAATAGCGCTAATGATAGGCCATGTACTGCGGGAACGGGGAGAAAATAACATCAGCTCCTGTTGCCTCATCCTGTCGCCACACATACACACACACATGAAAGCATGTGCCGTGACCGCTGTAATCCTGTTATATACACCGCTTACACTACAACACACGAGTGCACATGTGCACTCACTAACAACACTGCAATACACACATGCGTTAACGGGATATGCAAAAGCATAAGTATTTTCTCGTGTCAAACACACACACACAGTGGCAGTGGCAGTTACACAAAGCATCCATATCTGATGAGGCACACTGCATGTAGTCTATCCCCATCCCTCTCTGATGACTCCTGCCGTAAAACATTAATACAACATTAATCTCACCACAACTCTACAACTAGTTCTCTGCATTTCAACATCTCATCCACAAGGCTGGTGCGTCTTCAGGGCCATCTTATCTTAGCTCCTTTGAATTAATACTAGGCCTTGAAGACACGCACACGATGAGCTCACACACGTCTCCCTCACATCAACACACACACACCCTCTCCTCATCCTGTAGACCTCCTGGCTCCTGTCACGGTCGGATTTCAAGTCAGAATAATTAATGGGAAAAGCTGTCACAAGAAAACAGAAAGGCACATGCACACACACATGCACACAGGCACACACACACATAAAGACACAGTCCAAAATGTAAAGCAAACCACTTACATGCTAAATGCGATTTGGGGGGTCTTCAGCGAGACCCACAGTGGCGTCACTCAGCTGTTGCTGGTTGGAATTGTATCATAAACACAGCCAGCCGTCAGCAGCCACACCAACAGGTGTACCACTGTTGGTGTTGGTGTGTGTGTATGCCCCCCCCCCCCACACACACACACACACACGCACACACACACATGTGTGTGTGGGAGAGTGAATCTCATCAAGCCCACGTGGAACTGTCTGTCGTGCTAGAAAGCGTGGTGCTAGTGTATAGGAACTCCTTCAGCCATTGAGGAATGCCCTGTCCTAATGTATAACGGGGTGTTGATGCCAGAGGCATGTGCACCGCCTCAGTCTCAGTCTCGTGCTGCCTGATATGTCACTGGACAGGCCTATGAAACAACTGACGAGTGCAGCCAATAGGGACACCGCATGCTGCAATAGTTTTCGATGTTAATAGGCAATAGATATTGTGTAGAACTTTGTGTCTGTGCAGCAGATGTGTGTAGTGATGCGTGTATCATCGATGTCGTCATGTTTTTGTTTCGCACAGAATCCAATTAAGAGACGCGTGTAATAATTAGGGGATATTTTTGAATGGCAGATTGATGTTACATAATATGTGTCCATCCCTCAGAAAACTCTCAACATGTTCATTTTTACGCTTCGCATTGCAGCCTTTCCATACCCATCACTCAACTTTTGTGTTGACATCCTTGCAGAGAGGGTGGGTGGTACTACTGTTAAAACAGATTGTATCCTGAGTGCTCGGTTATTAAGTGACATCATTGAATCATTAGATCTTAATATCAATATGTAACATAATAGAGCACATAAAACGTAGGCTGCTATGCTATTGACACTTTGACAACATTTCACATGACATGTTGGTTAGCTTTAGCACAGCTACACTAGTTGCAAATGAAAACAATGTACCATACGATATAAGACCATCTTCATGACGCTATACCATCATAACATCATAACATGAGTCGTTGGTGCTCTTACCTGGAGGATGAAGTTACGCCATGGGTATTACTGCCATGTGTATGACTACCACAGACACCAACAAGTCTGGGTCCAGCTGTATCCAGGTCAACATGTGAGACCCCAGGGTCTACCTCGTCCTCAATGTCAAAGCGAACGAGAAAGTAAACAGCGGAAGGAAGTGAGTGTTTAACGCTCGAGTTTCTCAATGTTTGTTAAAAAAGAAAGGACCCCAGCATCATCACTTCACGATATGAGTCGGAACAACACACACAGCTGCGCTTCACACAAGTGGTAGTTCTTCTCACGGTGTTTGACAACGCGCTCGTCCGTTATCCAGCAGCAGGACTCACCAACGACATACACCGACGACGTTAGAAACGGTGTTTAAAGTCGTTGTGTGTGTGTGTGTGTGTGTGTGTGTGTGTGTGTGTGTGTGTGTGTACTAATCCTCCCTGCTGAGTAGAGAGGGCTGAGTGGTAGTTCGTCATTCCAGTATCCTCTGGTCGGGTCAGGGGAGGCGGAGCGCGCGGAGGTCGGGTGGGAGGAGCCTGGTCCAGTGGGCGTCACCCGGTTTGGTGGGAGGACCCCTGGTCCAGTGGGAGGAGACCTCGCTAAGCTCGGACCGTGGCGCGTGCCAAGTGATCCTCTTTCTCTCAGTGTCTGTGTGCTTGTTATGTTTAAAAGATGTCTGAACTTAAGATGAAAGATAAGTACAAGTGCGATGTTATTTTGTTAGGAAATGTTAAAGGTAAAAGTTTTTTGGAAGAATTAGGCCAACCTTATATCAGTCTTTTCTTTGCCGCGCCCACTCGCTTTCCAGCCATTCATTGATTTGACATCAGACTACTAATGAATTCTACTAATAATGATAAAACTACAAAACTGGGGTTTTAGCCTACATACAATTTAATAAGATGGGTCAATACAACGAATGAAGGCCAACTAATTGTACAATAGTCAAATATTTGATGAATATATAAAAAAGTTATACAGAACTCCAAAACAAATGTCATTTTTTTAAAACTCTGTACATGGTAAATGTAACCTGCCCATCTGGCCGCCAGGGAGCGTTCTTTCACCATACACTATTTTGGCCAATAATTTTGTGTGCGTTTGTTTTAAATGAGTATTTAAAGACCATTGTTTTTTTGACCTATCATGATCCAGAACACCTCAATACAAATCAAAATGTTTCTGGTTACATTACAAAACACCGTGATTTTGTATACAGAATTTGCATTTTTAATATTACCTTCTGGCAAGACAGGCATAGGCTAAAGGCTTTATGTGGCTCGGGATAACAACTAAATTATACACATACAGAGTTCAAGCACTCATTATTATCACAGTCTGATAGGAAAAGTGCATGATGACTAATATGGTTTTCCATCCATCATACCAATACACATATCCCTTAATTTAACAATTTGGCTCACTGAAAATATCAACAAGGTGGTACCATAAATAAATGTATTAGAGGTTATGAGGAGGTCTTATGAGAGTGGAGGTCTAAATACCGGGGGTTAAAGCATGTCTGAAGGCAGAGATGAGAAGCAGATTAAAGAAGAATGAACAAATGATGGATCACATGAAACAGTATTGGCAGGAATCTGAGATTGCTGATAGAAAAAAGTGATACACCCTCGTATGAGGTGGTGAGAGAGATAGAGAGATAGAGAGGGAGAGAGGGAGAGAGAGAGAGAGAGGGAGAGAGAGATAGAGAGGGAGAGAGCAAGCAAAAGAGAGAGAGAGAGAGAGAGAGAGAGAGAGAGAGAGAGAGAGAGAGAGAGAGAGAGAGGAGAGAGGGAGAGAGAGCAGGAGAGAGAGCGAGAGAGAAAGGAGGGGAATGTCTGCTGTCAACGTGCAGAAGAAGAACCTGGGCAGCAGTGCAGAAGTGAGTCCAGAGCGGTCCTGGTAAGATGTCTTTTCTTTCGTTCAGTTAAGGAAATAGAGAGTAATGCGTCTGTCTGTAATGACTTCCTTGGTGAGATGCTGAGTGGCAACTCTATGTAATCGAAACCTGAAGTTCCTCTCTAATGGAAACGGTAATCTTCGTATAACTCAATGAGCCACATTGTTCCTGCTTGCGTGAGTTAGACTGACAGGCTGCATGCTGGACTCTAGACTCCTAGACTTGTCTAGACTAATGAGAGCTGATCCTATTTCCAACAAACCTCCATTTCCATCTTTAATCTAAAAGCATTCCATATTGAAAATAATATAATTGAAAGACATACTCCTTGAAGTATGGCCGAAGTCCAGGAGGTGAATGTGTTTAACCTTCTTGTTCTTCCTTAAAGGTGACAAACAGGTGGATTTAATCAACGATCCCATGCAGGATAGACTTCTGCAGACCAGAGACGAGAGCTATCCTTTTTTCCTGCTTCTTGCCCAGAAGGACTGTTTGGTTCAGACCATGAACCGGAGCTGGACCCTTCCCTTGGTTCTGGTGCTGAGTCTTCAGACAAGTACCATCCTGGTAAGTATGTTGACTTACAAATGGTTACCCATATGACCGCTGTTAAGCTTTGACTACAATGCTATCAAAAGTACCAAACTCATTGTAGTAAAGAGTGATTTTAGCTTGAGGGAGCTAAATAAATGTACCTTGACAAAGCCTTGAATAAGCTCTCCTTATGTGTTCTTCTTCCTAAATACATGTCAAAATGTGTGTTTTGTGTTGGATGGTCATGACTTCTGAAGGTGTTACATGTGAACAATTTGGGTGGAAGGCTTCAGTATTCAGGGTCAGCAAGGCACCTGTTTCTGATCTACTGTGGGATTAACGGCAGCAGATGTGAGTCTGGCGTCAACTTGAAAGCTTTGCGGTATAATGTATGTTTAAAATGGGGGAGATGTTCTCAGAATGGGAACATACCATTCCTGTTGGTTTATTTCAGTGTTGTGCTTTCACATATGGGTTTTGACATGAGATAATGTTTTGTCTTACAGATCTGGGGTCACTTAGAAAATGTAAAAACGTGCATAACATTGCTGGGCAATGACGCACACTCAGTTATTAGAGCAAGCAGGTTGTTATTGGTTCAGGAATGACCATTGGATTTGGATTATGTAGGCACAGATGACATTATTTGTTTTTGGTGTGTGTGTGTGTGTGTGTGTGTGTGTGTGTGTGTGTGTGTGTGTGTGTGTGTGTGTGTGTGTGTGTGTGTGTGTGTGTGTGTGTGTGTGTGTGTGTGTGTGTGCGTGTGCCTGTTTGCGTGTGCCTCTATGCATGTGGGGGTGTGTGTGTGTGTGTGTGTGTGTGTGTGTGTGTGTGTGTGTGTGTGTGTGTGTGTGTGTGGTGTGTGTGTGTGTGTGTGTGTGTGTGTGTGTGTGTGGGTGGGTGGGTGGGTGGGTGGGTGGGTGTGTGTGTGTATGTGTGTGTTTGTATCAGGGAGGTAGAGCTCAGCGTAAACAGAGAGAGGCAGAGGACAGCTTGAAACCATACCTTGGCAGAGTGGACCCAGGTAAACTGTCCAGTATTAAATCACTTAAAGCTGTACAGGACATCCAAACCCATGTGTTGCTCATGGCCCTTTGTAAGGCTACAGCAAAAAATGTATATGTGACTGCTCCAGCTTGATAGATACATTATATGCAGTATTAATCAGTTAATTCAGTTTTGAAAACCTCTTCTGCTCTCCGCCTGAAAGCAGCCTTATTACCTTCCTCAACTGCTTGATTGAATTCTTGCAGTTCAATTTAGTACATCATAATCTCCAAACATGTGGCAACTGTAAAAAAAAGAAAAATAGAAGGATAACTGATCTAGAGGCTGTGTGTGTTGTGTTCCAGAGAAGTTGTGTGAGCTTCTGAAGTGCCACAGCCCAACAGGGTCCTGGTGTCAGGTGGTTCGCAATAACGGCGTCCTCATCCCAAAGTGTGTGTGTCCCCGCTCCTGCCCACGGTAAACAGACACACAAAAATCAACTGCACATTCGTCTTTGACTTTAGCAAGTGCATGTGTTTGATACGTACACATAATATAAATAAGTAGCTTTTGGTTTTGTTTTTAATTTAGAAGCAAAAGAAAACACGCTCTATTGAATTATACATTGTACTTGCTCTTTTATTCAGAGAGAGGGCGCCAGTGTGCAGCGTTACGGGGAGAACTTATGGGAACGAGTGTCTCTTGCACAAAGAAGCTTGTCGAAAGAGACGTCGCAATGAATTGGCCCACAGAGGACCCTGTCTTAGTAAAAAAATCATCAATACCACACACACATATGCACACAAAGGCACAAACACACACAACTACACACACATCTACACAACCACACGCACGCACAAACATGCAAACACATGCAGACACACACACATGTACACATGCACACACGCAAACACACAAACACATTCACACACAATAATGCACCTATGTAAACACAACTGATACGGACCCCACGCACGCACACACACACACACACACACACACACACACACACACACACACACACACACACACACACACACACACACACACACACACACACACACATATACACGCTAAAGACCCCACACGCATGTAGACACACACACACACACACACACACACACACACACACACACACACACACACACACACACACACACACACACACACACACACACACACACACACACACACACACACACAACCGTGAATACTGTACTCAGCAGGGACAGTGGTTTGCATAATAAGCCCGTAGCAGTTCCTCTGTATTAGTTCCCAAGGGAGACTGCACGGAGGAGGAGTTTGGCCAGTTCCCGTACCGCGTGCTGGACTGGTTTCTGCTGCTCAGTCGCATGGGAGGGTCCTACGCATCTGCCGCCGTGCCGCCCCAGACCTGCATTAGCCACGGGCAGAGATTACAGCTCGCACAGGTGCTTCAAACAAAACACGACCACAAAGCAAACAGGTCATTGTCGTGATGTGTCCGTTATTTGAGCTGCGGTTTTGTAATGCTAAAAGTAACTGTACACGAGTAAGACCTGGGTAGAGGTGTACAGATGGATCATTTGTAGGCCTCAGTCTTACGCAAGTTATTGTGAAACAGAACCCCACCGAGGTGGGCGGTGTTTTTTTCGACACAGGACACCCACAACGGTGTCGTGTAGGTACAACCGTGTATATGTCCCATTGATTTAAAAAAAAAAAAAAGCAGAGGAAGTCGATATGAACAACTTAACGTGACAAATTGCTACAAATTGGTTTGCCGTTTGAAGAGATGATGAGATGAGGTACTTTCAAGACATCTCTGGATAAATGGGCCTAGGTCAATAATCACTAAATTATTCAATAAGACGGTGAATGTAATGGTCACTTAATACTCTGTTAAACAACCTGACCCCGTTTCCTTGACCTTACATGAAGGAAAATCAAAATATAGGTTTATTATCGATGTAAAAATGTTCCATGTATGGAAAATTATTAATACAAAAAATCCTCAATATAATTTCTTTATCTCATTATTTATTTCTCTCTCTCTCTCTCTCTCTCTCTCTCTCTCTCTCTCTCTCTCTCTCTCTCTCTCTCTCTGTATTTGTCTCTGTCTCTGTCTCTGTCTCTCTCTCTGTCTCTCTTTCTCTTTGTGTAGAGGAGGTTCCACCTGTTGGACAGAAACAAAGATGGTCGCCTGAGCCGCAGGGACCTGAAGAAGCTACGCTACAAGAAGATGCCTCTGGAACACTGCGCCCTACAGTTCTTCCAGTCAGTCCTTTTCCATTCACAACACTGCTGTCACCAAACACCACCTCATGGTTCAAAGGCTTCCCTTTGTTGAACGAAGGTTGGGAGAGGCTATGTATTTCAGTTATGTATCAAGTAGGCTATTTCATCGCAAGTATTTGAAGAAACAAGCGCTCAGTGCTTATTTGTATTTAATTGAATTGGGCTTTCAGTTTGAGGACATGATGAACCACATACAAAATAATATGATGCCACAAATCTTTTGTGTGAAACCAATCTGTCCCTGCCTGACAACATGTGATCATCTGAGCTATAGGACGCTCTTCGGCTCCTTTCTGAGCCACAACGGGTAAATGTGTCACCCTGGGACGGAGCTCTGTGACCATGTCACACCTCCCACCATGCAGTTCTCTCCGCACCTCCTCCATCGCCTCTAATCCTCAGCCCCCCTCCCCTCTTCCTGTCCTCCCCCACTCTCTCTCTGTCTCTCTTCAGCACTCTGTCTCTCCATCATGTCCTCCTTTCTTCCCCAAAGCACTTCATCTCTCCTTCCCAGCTGATTCTCGCAAATTGCTGCCATCCGCAATCTCTCTTTGCCTTTGCTTTTTTTTTTTTTTTTGCTTCCCCCCCTCTCTTTCACAACCTTGCCAATCAATCTATTTTCTCTCTCTCTCATCTTTCCCTCATCTCTCTCTCTCTCTCTCTCTCTCTCTCTCTCTCTCTCTCTCTCTCTTCTCTCTCTCTCTCTTCTCTCT
>NC_079426.1:17681193-17826838 GCF_026213295.1 Gadus chalcogrammus | reverse complement strand
AACCTAAAATGTGAGGTCAGATTGTTGCGGCTAGAGGAATATGTTCTACAACCCAGGCAGCACCAGAAATGTAGAAACAATAATCTTTATTTAATACAATTCATGCAGCTGCCAAACATGTCAGACTGGGTCAGGTTCATTGAGCCCTAAACCCAAATGTTGTCCGCCTAAGCGAATAACCCATCACTGCAAAGTGTAGGCCCACAGGGAACCCCACAATAAATAGGTAACACAAAAGTTATCGCACACCATAAGAAAGCAAAAGTTATACACATCATCCCATCAGGTACTGCGGACGTTCACAATGCAAGCTAACAAGAACCTGCGTTTAGAATTGTGATTTGGATTGTGTGTATGTGAGTGACATGTAGTGCTATGGTTGTGAGTGTTGGTGTATTTGAATTTCCTTGTGTGATTATAAGGTGCTGTAAGGGAGGAAAATTAGGAAGATGTGGGAGTGGTAGAGAGGGGAGGGGAGAAGAGAGGGTGAGGGGAATGTATGTGATTTATATTTACTGTGAAGTTTATGGGGGAAACTTCCAAGTATCTTGGATGTATTTACTGTTAAATTTGTAGAAAAGTTGTGAAAGGATTCCAGATAATTTTAAAAGCAGAGATATTCTTTTTGCATGCTGCAGTTTCCTCTGTTGAAATGTAGTCTGACATTAGATTGGCCGACTGGTTGATCTAGCATAATGTTTTAGATTTCTTTTGTGAGTTGGTGTTGGTGGTCATAATAAAGATGTTTCTGCAGATTTGTGTGCAGAAATCCGGGTTGGGAGATAGTGACAGATCACATTCCCATTAAGGTTTGGGAAGTGTTATTGTTAGTGTTATTGCTTTACAAACTCATAGATAATATGAGTTTGTAAAGCTTTGATGTATTTGTTTGGGGTGGTTAGCAATGTCCAATAACTGTTCACTGATTTTAGAAGTATAAAAAGTGTTGATAGTTAATTCCATTTTAGATTTGATTAAATATGTCAACAGTTGGTGATGAAAAAAATGCCTTCCATACAATGGCAATACTGTAGGTGCTTCTCATAAATAAAAGCAAAAAGGATAGTAGGTTATCAAGGAAGGAAATAATGGCATGCAAACTTGAAACTGATCCTACTAAGTTCTGGTTAGTTCTGGCTGTTTTAAAAAACAGTGAAGAACTTTTAGATTTCCAACGCAGTATGACAAGACGAGTGTGCCACAATTCGCCGTTAATTAACACCGTTCTGACCAACTTTACGAGGTATTGAACGCCGTATGGCAAACTGTATGCCGTATTGAACGCCGTTCTGACCAACTTTATGCCATATTTAGCGCCCTTCGACAAACTCTACGCCACATTGAACGCCCTTCAGCACGCGCTCTGAAAGCCTTTCAGCGTAAGTTCAGATATGGCAAGCCGAGTGTGCCACAATTCGCCTACAATTAATAGCATTCTGACCAGCATTACGCCGTATTGAACGCCGTTCTTATGGAGAGCCGAGTGTGCCACAATTTGCCTACAATTAACGGCGTTCTGACCAGCATTAAGCCGTATTGAACGCCGTTCTGACGAACTTTACTATGGTAAGCCGAGTGTGCCACAATTAAAAATAATATTTAAAATAATATTTAAATGTGAGCATGTACTGTAACTTGCTGTAATTCCAATGGGCAGCAATACAATACCAAACTCCACAATTGAAAAATACAATCCTATAAAGATTCCAACCACAGAAGAGCAGACAGACCTAACATCAAAAGCTTTATCTATTGTTTATTATTGGAATCCAACTTCTGCACACTTTGATTGTTTTAATGTACTCAGAACAGACCAAGCGGACTCAAGTAATGCAAAAGTCTGTGCATGATTTTTTGAGTGAGATCTGCATTTCTGAAAGTACCCCACCTACAGTTGCGAAACGAGCGAGTCAGTTTCGGCGTCCCCTCCTACGTATGAAGGGGGCACAGTCGAATAGTACCTCCCACTTCCCCACTCCCCTCCAACCAGAGCATAGCTAAGATGTTGTGGACCAGCGGACGAGAAGCTCCAGCGGGGGGAACTCGGCGGCAGCTCAGCTCCGGGAGTACAATCCCTTTCTCTGCCGAACTGCCGCCGAGCTACGATCGCCGGAGCGCTGGAAGCGCCTCGGCAGCAGTCTGGAGGAGGAGACATGGAGGAAAAAGGGACTGTACTCTCGGAGCTGAGCTGCCGGACTGCCGCCAAGCGACCCCTGTCAGACTTTTTCAGCCCCTGGAGGACACCTGCGGAGCAGCCGGAAAGCTTTGGCGGCAGTTCAGCTCCCGGAGTACACCGCCGGAGCTGCCCGATAGCTTCGGCAATGGCCGAACGGCTTCGACGGCGGCAGTCCAGCAGCTTCGGCAGCAGTACGGCAGCTCTGGCGCAGGGAGCTCAGTTGCAGTCCGGCAGCTCAGCTCCAGGAGTACATCTCTTTCTTCTCCATGTCGCAGTTCATGGACTTCAGAGAGTCAAGGCCAAAGTTCCGTTCCCCCAATTCTTCTCAACCACGGCCGAGATATTCCCAACTACAAGTCTTTACCTGTTGTGGAAGTGCCAGAGACGTCAGACGCAGTCTTTATGATTCATAATATCATCCGAGGCGCACAAAGCTTTTGGCCGTGATATTAGATATAATATTATATAAAGACCCATAATATTATTATATTATATTATATTATATATATTATTTATATTATATTATTATTATATAGAGCTCCAGGAGTCCGCAAACGGCAAAAATCCCTTCTCCTCCATGCTGTGGTTCAGTCTGACAGCTCATTGGTCAATGGGCAGCAGCTCATTTGCATTAAATCTACAGACACCAGAAACAGCGCATTCTGAAGGGACTGAAACAGAGGGGAGTAGCGGTATTTTTTTTCCTAAAAGCTATATCCAGCAAAAAGCTTCAAAAACATGTTGTCTGGAACTCAAATACTATGTTTACTTGTTGTGAAAACGCCATAATATGTCTCCTTTAAAAACGATGGATAGGTTGTTTTTTGCAGCTAAACAAAACTCCAAATGAAAGGTAGACTTTCAAACTATTATATTAAATACCATACATATCCGTTTTTTACGGCATAATGAAGGTGAAACGTGACTGAATGAGGTCATTCTCTGTCAGTGGTGGCTTGCCATAATCACCAGGAAGATGAACGCGCCTGAAATTCAGTCGCTTTGGTACATTTCTCGAATCATCCTCGAAATTTGCAAAACAGTAAGTGCATTTCTCAAAACAATTCATACAAATAGCAAATCACCATGTATTAACTGCAAAAGCCATTCTCTTGCTCAGAATAATTAGTTCATCTCTCAAAAGTATATCTGTGTCAATGAACATGTCAGTGCCATCAGAATGACAAGTCCCTATGTCATTGTGTATGGATAAGTCATGTTTCCAATATAACACTCTGTGTACTCAGGAGGGATTTTCTGATGTTAACTATGGCTAAAGTTTTGAAGACAATTATTGTAAATTTTAAGTTACAACTTAGTGTCTGTGGGAGATTGATTGAAAGAGACTGGACAAGATTCACATTTACCCTTTTACTGTTTGTACTGTAATTTGTCGAAAGACCATGTCATTGCGATACAGAAAGGAAAAGACAGCACTTTATAGCACAAAGAAAAAACAAAATAGAAATGTGAACATAGGACAATGTCCTTGGGGAAAACTGTACATGCAGTGCTGTAGGAATTACAGTGCAGTCTTCCTAAACCTCTAGACGTTCCTGTCTGGTGGGCCACAAATTCTCATTCTCACTCCTCTTCCTCTTCTTCTCTCGACCCCGTCCAATTCCTTGTCCTTCCATTGTCAGACATTGTAACATTGTGTTGTGCTCCATACAGTATTGTCAGTGATGGTTCATGAGATGCACCTTTGAGCTATTTCAGTAAACTGGTTGATTATTGGTTGATCTAACGTTTCACACATTTCCCTTCATTAGAGAAAGTCAAGATTCACCTAGGAACAATTTTCCAATTCAAGACAGATTTAGAAAAAAGTCTAATGGAAATGTGTAGAAATATGCCTGACATATTATGACAACTTGTTGAACCATTTTGCATGTACAGACTTATGCAATGAACTAATGCCTAAATGTTGTTGGGATGGGACTATTCAATAGAGACCCATTACAATACATTTTGATCAACATGAAATAAGCAATTGATAATGTAGGAAAGAGCAGAGAATGTACATAATCATTTGCATGGATGTACCAAAGCATTTGCAACTTGTTCAAAGTAATGAGAAACTGCTTTGTTGATTTGCACAAGTGACAAAATGATGTGAAGATTGAACAGGTAATTTTGAGAATTTCGATTATTATCTGAGAAATGTACCAAAGCGACTGAGAAAAACTGTAAAATTAAGTAAATATATTTTATTTAAATTAATAAATAATACAACAGTACAGAGAATTAATTTAAACATAAAATTAGTTGTTATTAATACTATAATTATATATATATGTGTAATTATATTGCAATATTATTCTTAGTGACACGGAGATTGATGACCAATAGCAGCGCTCGCTTGTATGACGCATGCGCGTAATTTTACGTAGCCACGCACCTCAGCCCGCCAAATGAATATGTACACAACAGCCACAGGAACTCTAAGTGGAACTGAATTAGACATCAATATCTTGATTAAAAAGCCGTTTTGAGAAGTATTCAAAAGTAGTAACTCTTGTTACGCTTAGTGACATTCGTTTTCGGGTGGAAGGTTAGCCAAAGCCCGACGACTCAGAGCGGCAGAATGGGTCTGCTTGAAAAATGTGAAGAGTTGTTCCAGACCACCAGCCTGTATGACCTGCTCGGCGTCGACAGGACTGCCACCGACGCTGAGGTCCGCCGCAGCTACTACAAGGTCTCCCTCCAGGTCCACCCAGACCGGGCTCCCGATGACCCGCTGGCCACCGAGAAATTCCAGGTGGGATAAAAAATGTCGAACGATCTTGAGACAAACGTTTAGCTAGCAAGACGATGGTCAGGCGTTGTACTGAGGGATGTTGACTGTGTGTGGGTTTGTGTTTCTATAGGTACTGGGGAAGTTGTATGCAGTGCTCTGCGACGCCGAGCAGAGGGCTGTCTATGATGAGACGGGTGTGGTGGACGAGGAGAGCGACACGCTGAAAAAGGAAAGATGCTGGGAGGACTACTGGAGAGTGCTGTTCCCAACGGTACCTCACTATAAATGGAATCAATAGGACTCGTCTGCTAGTTTTCCGCGGTCCATTGTCATTTCTTCATGTACACAAAACTTCAAACCAGCATGTCTTGAATCTCCTTCGCACAATAATTCAGGTGAAATGGTGTTGCATAGTTGAGAATCAAACCTCCTCACCTGCCGTGCTACCTCACAACAAAAGTCGATCACAATGACTACATTGATTTCAGATTTTCATACTGCATCTCGCTAATAGGGAATGTTAATGACCCTTTACACTGTGTGTAAGAGGTCGCTACCTCAGTGGGTGACTAATATGTTCCTGTAACTAATGCTTTGGGTGTCTAACCACCTCTCACACCACCCGTCATTCAGATCACGTTGAAGGACATCCTGGACTTTGAGAAGAAGTACCAGGGCTCGGCTGAGGAGCGCGAAGACCTCCTCAAGCTGTACGTGAAACACGAGGGCGACATGGACCTCATCACCAGCTCGGCCATGTGCTGCACTGTGGAGGACGAGCCCCGGCTCTGCGCCATCCTCCGCGAGGCCATCGAGGCGGAGGAGGTGCCCGCGTTCCCCGCCTTCACCAAGGAGAGCGCCAAGAAGACCAAGGCTCGGAGGAAGAGGGTGAGCATGACGACAGCGGCGGCAGCGGGTGTTGGAGGTTACACCAAATCCCCCTGACGCTTAGTCGTTAATTTAGGGGCAGGGTTTCATTCGTGCTGTCTCCATTCGCCTCAAGCAGATTTTGTTGGTTGTAGTGAAAATACGTCCAACTTGTTAACAAAAATTGTCCAATAATGGGTAGCTAATTTAAGCCCATATCTACATAGTATGCTGCATTTTTTTCAAACGTTGTGTATTCAAGATGGGATTTGGACCAGGATCAATGCAAAGCTCCTCTTTTTCACCCACTGCATCACTTTTCATCTTATAAGTTGTTTAAGGGTTTGGTTCCATTAGTATATCAGTCAGGCTTACGTTTGTAAACATGCAAGATGGCAGGTTGTGTAAGTGTGGTGGTTGCATGCAAGTACACAAATTTACAACTTGAGTACCATTTGAAATGATCGTATTATTGATGTATTTTTCTTTTAGGCTGATAAAGAGCGAGTGGAAGCAGAAGAAATGCAGAAAGAGCTGGGGCTTGGTGATGAAGAGGACAGCCTTGCCATGATGATAAAGGTACGTAACAACCAGGGTGTCTGCGCATCCTTAAAAAATCTTAAATTCATGTTTCTAAATTTAAATTCGTTACAAATGTAACTCAAGATCTTAAATTTGTCGGGGCAGGACGATTAATTTTTTTATTTTTCTCGTGGGACTTTTCAGGAAGGACATGTAGAGGCTTCTTTCTTGCTAGCTGCATATATAAACGATTATCTGCGTGCTTGCTAGCTAGTCTGCGTCAATGGGTAGGTGCAAATTCAAGGACAGTTGGCTGGAAGTGGTCCGTTTCCGAAGTTGGCTCGCGTCTGTTGCCAACCCCCACCATTGCGTGTTTTTGGTCTTAAATTTCATTCAAGGTGGTATTAGTCTTAAATTTGACTTGCTGAAACCTGCAGATACCCTAACAACACAAACGCACTCATGCACACACACAGTCAGCCATGGCTGTAGCAACATTATTTGTTCTACTTTTACAGCAAAGAAGGCAGTCCAGAGAACAGAACTTCAACAGTTTCCTGTCAGACCTGGAAGCCAAGTACTCCAAAAAAGGAGGAAAGACTCGGAGGGGAAAGAAGTGATCAGATGTTTTCTCGTGTTTGTCTATATTACGTGTGTTTATAGTTTGAATGAATCACGCTTTTTGTTCTAAACCGACCAATAACAATTTGCTTCAAGTAGGTGGGAAATTAAGTTGTACTTTTCTTTTACTTGCCCTTTAATGTATAAATGTGCCTGTTTGTATTATCAAAATATAAGTTTAACTACCCATGTTGCCAATGCATCCCAAAGTCTTGGAAATGCCTAATAAACCTGTAATTTTTAAAACTGTATATATTGTTGGTATAATGGAATGCCCTTCAAGTATGTCTGAATACAGGACATGGTATATACACTGTCTTGAACTCGCCATCAATGGAAGTACATTTCGAACTGGAAATCATTACAAACTGCTGATGGAGATTGTTATAGATTTAATACACCGACTTTGAAGATTTATTTTGCACACGAGATACAGTGTACAGCATGTATTCAGAGCATAGAAATGGATGGTAGTCCGTTTACACATACACCAAATGTAACATCTTAGCCCCAAATTACTTCCTTAATGTATGTACAGGTGTTTTTCCTGGATAGGTAGTGCTCACGTTGATGCAGCACATGGCTTTAAACAGTGGTGAAACATCCCATCTCAGTGTAAATGCTGAATCATACTCCCTTAGTTCACTTCTAGATGGCATATTCCCCACTCTCGGTAGTTAATAGTAAATAATTCCATAATAAAAGATCATGACACTTGTTAAATAATATTTTTCTCCAAAGGATGTTAGAGTGGAAGGTGTTTTAAATATACAGTACGGTACAGCCTGGCCCTCTGGGCGGAGGCTAAAAGTGCTTCATCTCCCCGTCCACCTGGGGCTTGATGTGCTCCTAACTGCATAGTCATTTACCTGGACGATGGGTCACTCCAGCGGACGATGCAACGTGTTAACGTCAAGTTCACAATGTTTAAATTAAAGATTGATACGCAATTGTACACAATATACACACGGGAAGAAAACCGAGTGTGTGTCGACGTTGGACTGTCTTTGGCAGCTTTTATGAGCTGAATTTATAGTGAAACGACAACGATGACCCCCAAATAAAAATAAGGTTGGAGGTCGGTTAAAAAAAGACTCCTCACCACCACCACCACCACCCCAAAAGAGTTTGTGCTACTGCTGTTGAACAAACACGTTCAAGGGCACAGATGGTCGCTGCAAAGGGTTTCTCTCCGGCGCTGTGAAGAGGCGAGGAGCTCGTTGGTGGGTGGAGGGGGAGGGCGGAGGCCCAGGAGGTGGGAGGGGTCAGAAGCCTGGTCGGTTGCTTCTGGAGGACGCAGCACCTCGGGCGTGGCCCCGTGTGGGCATGGCGGGCCCGGGCACAGCTGGGATGAAGGAAGAACACTACAGTCAACCTACTTTGCTATTACCCTGCGGGAGGCGCTTTCATCTGAAGCGACCTAGAGTGGATTTTCCATGCGTCTTGGTCAGGTAAGCATTGGGATTTGAACCCAGAAGCTTTTTGGCTGAGAGTCAAACCTAACCCCCCTAACCACTAATGACATGCAGATTGCAATTTTGAAAGCCAGTTGATTTTTCATGTGGAGCTTTAAAACGCCACAGATTTGATCAAAATATGTTCATTTTTTCCCTAGAATGTATTAAGAATTTGCACTGCATTTTTTTACAGGGCTACTTTACCATGCACTTTTGTACTGACTTGAGCATAAAAAAAAAACTTTACATCTACTGGAAACCAAGGGCTTCTGAGGGTTTACTCCAGAGTGGGCTACTATGCTGACCTGGTAGGGGGGCGGCCGTGTCTGGCT
Source organism: Gadus chalcogrammus (assembly GCF_026213295.1). Taxonomy (NCBI): domain Eukaryota; kingdom Metazoa; phylum Chordata; class Actinopteri; order Gadiformes; family Gadidae; genus Gadus; species Gadus chalcogrammus. Next base: position 17,818,123 of record NC_079426.1, on the reverse strand, counting down.
CCTCTTCATCTTCAATGGGCGAGTGGCCAAGGGGATGATGGGAAAAGGAGTCTAAGAAGGAAGAGCTGCTGATGCCAAGACTGATGCCCGTCACACCAATGCCAAGAGAGTCTTAGGAGAAACCACAATGAATAAATGAATATATTATCAACGTTACAGAGTATTGAGAGTGTGACAGAGTATACATTATATATTTAAAAGCATGAATGCATAATAAAGTGTTTAATAAGCTCAGTAGCTTCAGAGCAGCCTACTACCCTTGGCTTGGATTTGTTGTCTCCAATAACAATCATTCATATCATTGCAGGATTGCAAGACTTTTAACCGTACATTCGATTGAGAATTATTTGAATTATTTACAGTTTCAGAAGCGTATCAGTGAACTGCTTTAGTATTTTTGGGCTCACCTATGCCAACGGAGGCCCTGCCTTGCCGCCCCTGGCCAATGTTGTCCAGCACCGTGAAAGACCGACGGTACGGAGTATCCGACTGCAGGGGGGGAATCAAAACCAATCGAAAGTGAATTCAAGGGTTACCTATAATGAACCACTTTTCTATTTTGGTTAATTCATCAAATCAAAGATCAAAGCAAATTAGTTAAACAAGCTGGGGCCTTACAAGAGAACCGGCCCCCTCTTTTCGGTTTAAGGGACTAATATAAGCAAAAACATTTGGAAATGGTCCAGTTTTGAGGGAGAGCGATGCAGCTGAAATCCGTGAAAAAGGGCTGCAATGTAACTCCTTTGGAGCTATAGCTTCTGTCAATGTACACAACTAAAAGTGCTTGTTTTTGAATCCTTGAGCTCAATAACCAACAGACCGGATCAAGCAAAATGGGAAGGATAAGGGTGTATCCCTCTGTAGGGATCCATACTGTTAGAATATGATGTGAGCCCGTCGATAGCAAATACAAGAACTTTAGGAGGACCTACATTGACAGGGTGCTATTTCCCCATAGGATTACATTGGAATGCAGCCCGCTTTTTCACAGATTAAAGATGCAGCTTTCTCCAACATTAATGGACCAATTTAAACAAGAATTGTCTGCAATAGCCCCTTACACCCGAAATGATCAGGAAATAGGGTCGAGATGGAAAAACCCTAGATTCTCCTTTATTGCCAAGGAAAAAAACACAACATAGGATGCTTAAACAACCATAATCTCTCTGGATCCAGTTTGATTTGAAGCAAAAGCAAGCAAATTTAAACTCAAACACACTTTTCACACAATCCTCCCCCTTCAGGAGGGTGTTTTGACGGGGGTCCTACCCGGTAAGTGTGGGTTGTGTTGGGGCGGGAGAAGGCGTCCAGCAGCAGGTGGTGGCGTTCCTTGTGGTGCGAGACGGCGGCGGCGTCGTCCACCACGGCGCTGTGGGCGCGGCTGGACGATCCCCTCTGTCGCTAGATGGACCGCAGTGGTTACAATGGTGGTCTATCTCTTTAATAGCTGTGATGGCTAAACACCTCCATAGGGCCAATGCAGTGTAGAAATAAATAGTACTATATCGTATTTGGATGCCTGTGTGTCATTTAGCAGTGGCTTTTATCCCAAGTGACGGTGGATTGTGGCCCGTTCCAGGTTGATGGGACTCTGGGGTTGGGTGAGGCTGCAGAAAATGTGGTGCATTAAATAATCGGGGCCACCACACACACACACACACACACACACACACACACACACACACACACACACACACACACACACACACACACACACCACACACACACACACACACACACACACACACACACACACACACACACACACACCGACATTCTTGCAGGTGGCCCATGTCTATTCCTGTACCCTAACTCTCCAGGTGCCAACCCTGATCATGCAGCTAATACTATGAGCTATACTGAAAGCCTTCTCCTCCAGCTATTTTTTTTTTTTCCCCCAGAGATGAGGGCTGCACCTGGGAGGTTCTGGGGTGCGGTGCGTGATGGCCCGGGCCGGTCTCTGCGGAGTGGGTCTCTGGCTCTCCCGTGCTGATGGGGGGCAGGAGAGTGTTCCTACCCAGGGGCGTCAGGGGGGGGGCGAGGCGGTCGCCGGCAGTGGCTCTGTGGAGACAGAGACACCATTTAAGAACAGAGGAGGACAATGCTCACTGGCTCTGACAACGACCTGGTCCTGTTCACCACATAGTCAGCCAGTCACGTGGAAAGGCCGATCCCCATTGGCCCAACTAGAAAGGCATTTCTACTCACAAACTACAGTCCCATTTCTATCCAAATGCTAAAAATTTGACCTCAAATAGCACCATGACATTATGAAAAAAGCTGGTGCTAGTGCTGATAGAATGCTTTTTAACTCCCAAAGTCGTAGTTTGACAGCAATGTTATCAGAAGTCCATCTGAGGTAGGCAGGTCTCGCTGGGTCCATCTCCAGCCAGTTGAGGTTTAACATCTAAGACCTCGCCAGCCCTCCCCCTGTAAAAAACAAGCCCCTACTCACAGCCGCGTGCCGCGTATGACCTCGTCCATGGAGCCCACGCCGCTGGACTGCGGCGGGCCCGGGACCAGGGGCAGGAGGGTCCGCGGCGGGGGGTTCCGGCGCCGAGAGGACTGGGCGGGGCGCGGCAGGGAGGAGAAACTCTGCTCCAGGGGCCGGCGGGGGCGGGACTTACTGGAGGGGACGGCGCTGGACGCGGGCCGGTGGGACGCCTGTCTGTCGGGCCGCTCCTCTGGCTCCCTGCGGGGCGGAGGAGAGAGGGGGGGAGGGGGGGGAGAGGACGCGGTGTGAGTGGACCGGTGGGCACCTCCACCGGCGCCCTCCCCTTCGCCAGCTGGCCGGGCTCGGGCCTACAGCGCCGGACAGCACTGTTGAATGTGTGAAGCGATCGCCTGATCCACTTGCGCTCGCCACGTTTCCCTGCGGCCGATGGTGGCTGTGAAACTGTGCTACTTGTTCCGTGAGATGGTGCCCAGAATTAGCTCCAAACCGTCATGTCTCGTTGTGCTGGATTGTTTTAGTCTCGCCCACACATTATGGGGACGAGGAACAGAACAGCCTGGCATTCAACTGTGACAGTATCCGTTTGGCGTATACGAAGCTTACTAGTGTTATAGCAGTAACCCTGCAGCCATGGTTGTCGTCTACAAAGCTAATGAGGAATAAAAACTCAATTGAACAATAAAGACCACTATATGACTCTGTGAAGCGAGGGGGTCTTACTCTCTGCATTGAATAAGTTACCCTGCAATGCCTCGTACATGGAATCAACACATTGAGAACCAATCCAGGCCATCCCACGTCTGACGACATCGTGACGTGGGATGTCAACCCTTCTCCTGCGAGCGCCGATGCGTGTTCTTGACGCGGCGTGAGCGCGTGCTTACTGGGTTTTCTCCAGGGCTTTCTCCAGGGCGGCCGTGTTCCTCTGCTGCAGGGGAATGCCGTGGATGACGATGAGGTCGTTGAGGTTCTGGTGGGTCGCGGCGGCTCCAACGGGCACCCTGGTCGTCTGAGGACCACCCCCCCCGCGCGCGCCCCCGCCAGAGACATCACAGAGAGGGACAGGGAGAGGGGAACAGAGGGATGGGGGGGAATGGAGGGATGGAGGGAAGGCGTAGGGGATAAGCAGGAACAAGCAGATGGAAGGAGTAATTGGAGGGTAAAGGGAGAGTTTGGGAGGTGGAGAAGTGAGGAAAAACGAGATAGAGGAGGTGAAGAAGTAGACAAAAAAAGACAACATATAGTTATTGACATTTGTTCACAGGATTGTTACTTCCACATCATTGTTTACAATTAGAATGGTACAGCGGTTATTCCTCATGCAAAGCAATCAGGAAACTCAATTGTTCCCGCATCAACTAGCAGAACATCGACCCATCCAAGTCTTTGCCAAAGTGCCACTCAAGGGGAGATATAAAATACATTGCATTGTTCGAAAATCATATACACTAAAATCAGGCAGGTAGTGGTGTAGATCCCATCCACAGGCACAAGCAAAATGATTGTAGAATCAAGATAATGAGCCACCATCAGCGTTGTGCACATTGTAGGCCGCCATGTTGGCTCTAGAGGAAAGGGCTACATACAGTGGATGGCTTTTTCTGCTTTTTGGATTTCCGTCTGGACTTGTGCTTTAAGCCCCGTGATTTTGGGTTCTTAAGAGAGGAAAAAGAGTGACCAAAGGATAAAGGAGGTGGAAGAAGGAGATGAGATAAAGAAACACAGAGCGGAGTTGGAGTGAAGATGGTGAAGGGAAAATAGGTTGAAATGGGAAAGGAAGGAAAAGTGGCAAAGTTAATGAATTATTAAAGAGTGAAAAGAGCTACAGGCAGATGAAACAGTGGTTTGATAAATCCCCAAAGACTTCATTGCTAAGGAAACAAAGAGGATGATATGACACTATTTATCAAACCTGAAAAAAATACAACTCACATTCCCCATAGCTAATGTAACGCATGTGCATAATGGAATTAAAACAAATGTTAAACACACAAACACAAAATTTAAATCGATTACACACAGTAACAATTTAAAAGGGACCAAAACTGCCCCTAAGACCATATGTAAGTTCATATGTAAAAGGCCTGGTTTTAAGGCCTTTGCTTAACTATCCCAAGGAAGGCCAAAGGCCAAGCAAAAGAGAAAAACATATCAATCCAGTATTGACGCAGACTGCATTAACATAGAATCCCAGTAAAGTGCGTTAAACAGTGACTATGTCCACCACAACCAATTCATATATTACCCTGTTCATTAACTAGGATTATATAATCCACAAATGAATGCTACTTTATTATTAATTTAACTGATCCATAGAGAGCCTCCCTGGGCTAGACCCCCATACCCACGGCCGGCCTAGTGTGCATGCCCTGGGCTGACCTGGGACTGCGGGCTGGCTGTGAGCTGGGACGGCCTGCTCTGGTCCAGCCGGGGCAGCAGTGTGGTGGGCAGGGTGGACAGCAGCATGAAGGAGCTCTGGGGGTCCTGCTGGCCGCAGGGGCTCAGGTTTTTCTCGTCATCTGTCAATCACACAGTAACATAAAACAATCAAATGATGCAACTCATCTCTGTGTGTGTCCGACTGGGACGGAAACAAGAACGTGTTAGGGGCTCAGCGTTCCTGTTTTGTATAGTCCTGCAATGATAAACTAATTTGACGTTTAGTTGACCAGTTCTGCTAAGTACCCGTTCACAGTTGGCCAAGGAGGGCTGCAGACAATGGGAAGACGAAGCTATCGGTTATGTTATCATGTCTTCCTCTTGATCTAAGATCAAGGGTCAGCCAAATCACGTTTGTTGTGGTTCCGCCCGTCAGTTTCCAGTAGAGACCCATACCAAATAACGCAGATTTTGCCTCCAGCAAGGTGATTTGTCCGATAATTTGAAGCCAAAGAAAATGAAACGCCCCGTGAACCAATTTTTTTGCTTGTATGCCATCAGACTTTGGCTGTTAAACTAAAGACTGATTTGTGAGACTACTGTATGGTATAATCAGCAAAATACAGGGGCTCCAAATATTGCAAACACATTTCTCCTCTGGGTTTCATAAAAGTATGAATTTATCGCGATAAAGAATCAATCAATAACATCACTAACATATTTTACTGATGCAGCTTCTAAAGTATGCATACTCAAGGAATACACATGCGTTAAATAAATGCATAGCCCCCCGAATAAGGAGAAAACATGTTTGTATGAGAGCAGATGGTAACAGAAGCCAGCGGGGGGGGGGGGTGGCGTCTGGGGGCCCCACCTGAGATGCAGCCCTCCCAGTGCCGCTGCACCAGCTCCCCCATGCAGCCCACCAGCTGCCGCCACACGTCATCGAACAGCAGGTCCAACACGGCCTGCCGCCGGCACCGGTACGGCGACACCGGGGGCAGGCAGCGGCGCCTCCGGTCCAGCTCCGAGCTCTCCTGCTCCAGCTCCTCGTCCCTGCAAGGAAGGGGCCAAACCAGGGGCCCGAGAAGGGGGGAGTAGATACAGCATGTGAGGAGGTGGCTGTTCACACATCTCAATCACACATAAAAACCAAGAACATCTCAGTGACATAGAAAGCAAATGGAGAATAGTGCAAACTTGAATGGAGTGTGCATTGTGTCCCTCCATTTGAAAAGGATTATTATTATTACTATTATTATTATTATTATTATATTTCATCCACCAAAAACTCAGTTCTTTGCTCTCGCGAGAGGATACATTTGTAAAAGCTGGTCTTGTGTTGTAATGTTACCGGGGAAAACGCCCGGAAAGTGAGGATTTCAAAATGCTGACCGAAACGGGGAATAAACTGACACAGGTCAAATGCTGATGGAAAATGTTTTAAAAATGCTGCAGACAACATGAAAAAACGATGGCGGGAAAACCCCTGACACGTGAACACTTAAAACAGGCGTAGTGAGGACACGGCGGTGAGGAGGTCCATTCACTCACAGGTCCCTGCTGTCAAAGGCCAGGTACTCCTCCATGAGGCCCTCAGCCAGAATAACCCTGGCCCCATCGTGACCCAGAGAGCAGCCGCTGGCGTCGCGGGGTCCGTCCGGCTCCTCTGCTTGGGGGGGCTCGACCAGCTCCGCTCTCCTCCCCTGGACATTCAGCCTACCCGACCCCACAAACACACACACACTCAAATATCAAGGCATAGAAGTGACCCCCCCCCCCCCCCCCCCCCCCAGCACTGACCACAGAGTCGTATAACGATACACTGGGCGGCGGTAAATGGCTCGGGGAATGTGACATCACCATCCACTTTAGTTACTCTGATCGATTTTTTTTTATCTCCCGAGCCGACTGACTCTGATAGCTGGAGAGTCACACTATCTAGGTCACAAAAACTCCAGAGCCGACCCAGGCACATCCATAATTGATGGTCTAAGAGCAGTCAGGTGGCAAGGCACTGCCGCCGGATACACAGTGAGCCATAGAGGAGCGAGACACACAGTGGGCGTGGACCTGCTGTCGCCCCACATCACCCCGCTAGTGAAATGCCATTCAGATTCTAAAGAAATACTTAACGACTTCAATTGTTGTATTTAGAAAGGTGCAAACAGGGTGTAAGATTTGACCAACTGTCGAATAAGTCCTACACAAACAAGGGCTAAAAAGTTTAAATTGTGTAAATGTGCAGATATCTTAGCTAAAAATAACAGAAAATGACTTGAGTTAAAGTCATAAAGTTTCTCAAACAAAATGTACTTTAAGTATCAGCACTAAAATGAGCACATGCAGTCTTTCCCTGCAATTTGACGTTATAATCCAGAATGGGGTCGTGTTTGAATGGGAACTGGGATGGATATTCCAGGAAAACAGCACATGAAATGTTCCTGCTCCAGACATTTCCGGATCACTGCCTGTACGGCTGTGTTGTGACTGAAAGCAGTCACTTTCCCAGCTGAAAGCTTTACGGCGCTAGGCATCCATAAGACCAGAGTGAGCGAACCAATCTCAAGACTTCGCTGAGGACATATTTGAATCTGCGACTTTTTATCTCAATGAGCAAATGCCTTTGGGTGATCTGGTAACAATATCAATACAGTTTATTTTCTTTGCAAACCAGCTCCTTTTTTCAATAATTTCTGGAAACTGGAGAGGTTCCGATATAAGGTGCAACTCTGAGCCCGCAAAATTTGTGTTTATGTTTTTGCATTACCGCCATCTGCAGGCCCGTCCCCTTGCCCAAATTCCGGCATTGCTACGCCATGTGCTAACGAGCGCAAGACGGAAATGTTCATGACCGTAGCTTTATGTGTGAGTAGTGTTCCTTTGTGTGAAAGGGGCTTTAAAGGGGCTCCTTTGCTTCCGATTAGGAGGAAGTTTTAATACTGACTTGTCCCTAATTGGTAAATAGTCAGCAGGGTCATTATCAAGGATAATACATTAACACGATAATACCATTATTTTTTCTGAATTCATTTTGTAGCGAGTAACGATGAGCCCACTGCATATGTATTGGACTAAAATTAAATAATAATGTAGCGAAAGTAAAATTTACAGGAAAACAGTAATATAACCAAGTAAAAATCTTGATAGGTACTTTGTTTGTTACGTTACACCACTAGCAATGATAGCAAGGTACATAGTGATGCTCCAAAACGGCACGACACTGCTACAGTTGTGTTAGCTGATAACTTAAGGAAATAGCTATGCAACATAAATCATAAACTTCTTTGACATATTGTCAAAATGGTTATTTCTTCACATTGTATTGAAAATTGTAGTTTCCTTTTAAATGTTTTAAACATATAATTGTACACGTTGCATGTTGCCATTGTACGAAGGTCCAGTACCAAAACGTTACCGTTAAAGGTGGCATATTATACCACCAGGTGTGAGCGAGATTGGCCGTTAGAAGCCGTTTTGAAAATCGGCCACAATATTTAATATACAATTGCATTGTGACCTGTGGTCGAGATTTTCAACCAATGATTAACATTACGAGGTACAAGGTTATTCTGCTAATTAAGGTTAGAAATTAGAATCCCTGCACTAGTCTGACTGTGGAACGGATGCTCACTCTGTGGCTGGCCTGTCTTTGTCCTGCGTCGTGGAGGCCCCGTCCGTCTCGGCTGCAGGCTGGATGCTGGAGCTGCTCTTCCCTGAGGTGGCGTACCACTGGAACCCCTCGTCGCTGGGACACACCAGCTGAGTGCCAAGGATCCTGGTGTAGGAACACACACACACACACACACACACACACACACACACACACACACACACACACACACACACACACACACACACACACACACACACACACACACACACACACTAAAACTGAAGAACTGCTCAGACTGATCAATCATGTATTTATCTTCTAGGCTGTTAAAGAGCGAGTGGAAGCGGAAGAAATGCAGAAGGAGCTGGGGCTTGGTGATGAGGAGGACGGCCTTGCTATGATGATAAAGGTGTACAGTATTTGGCATACCGCGATGGATTCTTGTGGGTTTTAGAGGCAACTCCATAGTGGACAGCCGTCTTTTCAAAATGTATTTGCACTTCTAAGAATAGGCAAGGAACCAGGACTTCAGAGCTTGTGAATTTCTGATATATTGCATAATACATGCAATGCACAGTCAAATTTATTTTTATTGAGTTGTATGTTGTATGTGCACGTGTGTGTGTTTGTGCACATATACGTGTGTTTGCGCAAATATGTGTGTGTCTATATGTATGTATGCATGTATGTATGTATGTTGTATGTATGACGCCTTATCTATACCGCAAATGTGGGAAGCGTGTGGCCCACTGCTGACACTCGTCCTGCAGCCCGCGGAGCTGTCCGCCGGCCCCGCCCCTTCCCTCGTAGAGCTCCCTGTCAATCTCCTCAAACATCTGCTGCACCTGCCGTGACGCCGCATTGTCAAACTCCTGCGGGACGAGAGATATACAGAGAGAGAGAGAGAGAGAGAGAGAGAGAGAGAGAGAGAGAGAGAGAGAGAGAGAGAGAGAGAGAGAGAGAGAGAGAGAGAGAGAGAGAGAGAGAGAGAGAGAGAGAGAGAGAGAGAGAGAGAGAGAGAAACAAATAGAGGCAGGGGTAGAGAGAGAGACAACAAAATAATGGTTCAGCTACCTGGAGACATACAGGCTGCATCATGTTCATCAATTATTGGCAGCACATCGCAGAGTTTGGTCTGTTTCACAGCGAGCTGAGACAGCATGTCGATGAGCTGCTATAGCTGCCTGAGATAGCTGCCCCAAACTAGGAGGCTGTAGGACTAACTGCCTGAGCTAGTGCCGTTTTAGCATGTGCTAAGAGGGAAAGAAGAAACACTTAAAATAGAGAGATGAATGCCCAGAGATGAGGTCCGTCCGTCCGTCCGTCCGTCCGTCCGTCCGTCCGTCTGTCTGTCTGTCTGTCTGTGTGTGATGGATTCTCTCGAACCCAATTAAAAATATTTTCTATATTTCTCTATCATTTTTGGCGGAGGCAATGTGAGGACACGAAGATGAATAAATCATAGAGTTATAGAAAGGTCTTTGTTGTTTTTGTGGGACTGACTGGAACTTGAACAAGGTATAAACCAAGGAATACCAACTCCCAACGGAGTTGGGCCTGGGCTGTATGTTCATACCAAGCAGATGGTATACTTATGTATACATCCAGATAGATTGTCTGACCACATAAATACCAAGTCAGTCATAAAGTCTGAAAATAAATGTGTGACATACAGTAGAGTAATGAACTCTTCTGTATGTAGTAGTTTCCACAGAGAAGCAGATAGAATCGATTATAAACATGAGTTTGAGACTAATATTATTGTAAGAAGGAAATTAATACAAAAACATGTGCCACCAACACAGCCGTTTCTTTGGGACGGTACTTACATCGTAGCCCCAGGAGAAGACTGAGCTCCTCTCTGTAGAGATACCTGTCCCTGTGTAGCTGTGGATGCCCGACCACGACTGATTGATGTCACCTGTGACAACCGTTGGACAGTCTGATGGTCCGGACGCAGCCGACGTCTGTGAACTAAACAAATATGTGAATAAGTGTTTGGGTGTTGCAGGAATAAAACCAACCATTTCACAATACAATGCTTAGGCATTATAAATATTTATAATATTTTAGATTATTTCTGAATCAATTTTGTCTTTAGAGAGGTGAACATCTTCTTTTCTGACTTCTTGGTTGCAGTGAGTTTGAAAAGGTATTCTACACACTAAGTACCAGCCTTCATATAGAGTGGCGAAGTCACGCCTCTTCCGGTAGAGCTCATGGGACCTATGAGATCGAAAAATATGAATGGGTGTCAATGGAGAGAAAATAATTATTTTCTGGTCCCAGTCTTTATATGACCTGGATTATACATATGTTGTTTGTGGATTTGAATGATAATTTTTCATGCAAAGAAAACTAAAAATTTTCGTGAAGAAGATTGAGTCTTTCTCGTTGTGTTTTCTCTACAGCCTTTATCTGAACAATTGCACAATAAACGGTTGAACTCTTTGCATGAAAAATATCATTTAAATCCACAAACAACATATGTGTAATCCAGGGCATATAAAGACCGGGACCAGAAAATAATTATTTTCTCTCCATTGACACCCATTCATATTTTTCGATCTCATAGGTCCCATGAGCTCTACCGGAAGGGGCGTGACTTCGCCACTCTATTGTAGGTGTAAGATCTGAATAGCCTATCAAACGTTTGGTATATAGTTACATGGTATCTGACAACAAGCAAGGCAGCCTGCTTATTATTTATTATTTCTACCACAGCTGCTTGAATCTGAAGACGGCAATCCGATATGATGTTTTAAATGACTTTGCTCAGGTATCAAGTCTTTCATGTAACCAGTCCCTGACAATCAATGGTCCATTCAAGATGGTGTACCATTACTGAATGTCCACAGCAGACACTGATGGATGGGTCTATCTATGTGGCATACATTTAGAGGCACTTACAATCTGGTTTCCTTATTGTCTTATTGATCAGTCTTTGTAAGGCTGCATATTTATAATGAATGCTTTAATTCATAAAAACTTTCCATCAGCCTTCTAACCTAAAAATACTTTTTCTTTATTACATGGGCTTGTATGCATTCAACTAGCGAGTTTCACTGTCAAACCATTGGCTGCCCTAGTTTAACATTATAGCTTAATGAACGTAGCAAAGCCCATGTCCCAGTAATCTACCTGTTGTGAGTGGAGACAGCTTCCTGTAGGTCGTGCAGGTAATGCTGAGGCGTACGGACATCATCTACTTCGTCTGGGTGTGGATGGTGGTCAAGGCTGTTCCGTGATAAACCACGACTGGCCCACCAATACATAGGACATTGGAAACAGTCAATACATTATGTGGATTTACATTGTTGACATACTAAACAAACGTGACAACCGTACAATGTATTGATAGTCTATGATAGTCTACTAAGGTGTTCTGTATGGTTAACAACAAAACACATTAAGTTAACTAAGCAATACAGAATTACAAAGCAATATGCAGCATTTTGCAATGTACAGTACATTAGTCTTGATGATGTGACACATCGGTCCTCACAAAGGCTACTACACTGTTGTAAACCTGTCGGTGGACAGATCCATTAGGTGGGTACACAGATACATCGTTAATCATCAGTGAGAGGGAACCAAGGTCTTCCAGATGCACACAAGCAGGTGCACACGTGGGACGGTCCCGTCAGTGTCTGTCCACCTATTGACTCGGTACCGAAGACATACACCAAGACAGTTATCTGAGATGACGAGCACTTTGTTTCTACTTACATCTCTAGTTTGTGCGATACGGGTCGTCGGTTGTATCGTGAAATCATTCTCCTGTCCTCCTCCGTCTTATTTGCAGACACCCTCCTGTATCATTGCCCTTGCCCTATGTTGCTATGATCACTATTAACTCCTGAAGCAAACCCTCTGACATGTACTCCGGCAGCAGCAGACCAACGCCATTCGTGATCATGAAACAGGGCATCAGTGTGCTGCTGGGCATCTCTGTCGATGTAAGCTAGCGCGGAGATGCTAACGCTGTGTGGTGGTGGAGCTAAACGAGAGCCGCCGTGGGCGAGCTGTCTAAGGAACAAGCAGTGTGCACAGAACCTGCTACAGCTCCATGTGTCTTAAGCATGCAGTCCGTTGTATACTGTTCATACTATGTTAGCAGACGTTGGAAATCTTAAGTAGCGAGGTTGTTTTATTGCACCTTGAGAAGATTAGATGGTAAGTGGCACATCAACAATAACAAGAATACCATGGATACCCTATGTCGTGTTTCCAAAGCCTCCTGGGAAGTTGATTTTAGGATACCGCTGAAAACAGCCTGGTAGTTTGAGCTACGACTACAACTCCCTGCATTGCTTGCGGACAACGAACTGCGTATCTGGATTATGTGTCCGATGTGCGACATGGATGAAAGGTCTGCACATTGTTCTGGACGCTCTATACTACTGACATGAACGACCCCTATATATTATTTCGACCAATGTATTGCTGTAAAATATTTATTATTTTGGGTATCTGGTTTTTAATATTCATGTTTATTTTAATTCCATAAAGTAACATGTTAGACGAGAAACTTCCAATGTAGGGCACATTAACGTTGGATCCGTGTTTGTAGACGGAAAGATTTTTGACCGGACGACAACAATGTCAGGTTGATACAGCCATGCGTTAATCCAACGATATGAGTACGCCATGCAAATACAAACTGACAATTAATGTCATCACTCAAATAAATAATATTCAGGTTACTTAAAATTTAACTAGGTAAGATTTTTGTACAACCACTTTGGCTACTAAATGTCCTTTGTTGTTTTATGTCTGTATGATAACTTTATTGTTACTTTGTTCATTGCAACATAGCATTCGATGTTAATGTAATGTTGATCTCATTCATTTTCAGGTGAAATACCCCGGAACTCAACGTCGCTATGGACCCCCTATCAAGGAAAGTGGTGCAGGAAGACGTGGTTCAGTACAAACTATTTTTGATTCAGTCGGACGACACTGATTCTCAGACCCATGAAGAACGTTTAAAGCATTTGGTTGAAGATATTCTGGCCAGAATTGCCCCACTTCTCATGAAATATATTTGGCAACACCAGTCATTCAACCTCACCTATCAGCCGGAGAAAGGTAGCCAAGTCAACAAAGCAAAACGAATGAACGAACCAATTTGTAGTATGAGTTAATATTTATTTTTGATCCACCAACAAACTTCGAATTCATTTATTTAGTCAGTGTTTCCAGGGTTGATTGTCTAGATTAAACATTTAACATGTTAATCATGTACCGATAGACGCTATTCCTGCTCACATCGGAGGCACCACTCTCTTTGGGGACAACGTGGACGATGAATGGTTTATAGTTTACCTCCTTCAGCACATCACCGAGGCCTTCCCCGAGCTAGCTGCGAGGTATTATTCCTATTTTACCTCAATTCATGAATGCTCTTTGGCACCTTTTGGTTCTGGTGTAAGAGTGTTTGAAATGGTCCCTTTGGATGGGGGACCGTTTTGTAGGGCCTCTTTACCTGTGATGCTGAAATCATGTTTCTGTGTGCAGGGTTGAGGACAACGATGGAGAGTTTCTGCTGATTGAAGCGGCAGATTATCTTCCCAAGTGGTTGAGTCCAGAAACAAGTGAAAACAGGGTAGGATGTCCTGAAATTACCAACAACACTTTGCTTGTACATGTTGTGTCTTTATTATTCCTTACTTTCTGCCTATTTATTTGGATATTGATTGAATATAAAATAAACCTGCTTAGGCTCTGCTTAACTTAAAATATCAAAATGTTATCCTGACTATATTCTCCGTTTGTAGCAGTCTTGGTAACCTGATCCCTTATCTCCCCAATCAGGTATTCATTCACAGGGGACAGTTTCAAATCCTGCCATGTCCATCCCGTTCCAGTGCAGTTGGGATTCCCAGAGATGTGGTGCCTACTGTGCCGCAGGCTTTAGCTTTCCTCTCCTCCAACGCTGAGCACTGCCTTGCAAGTCCTAAAATTTGCTCAGCCCTGAGGAAGCGTTTGAATGGGTGAGAGAACAACCTTCAAAATGAAATGTCGGTTCTGTTAGTGTAATGTAACAAAAAAATTCTTTAGAGTAACCGCAAACAAGAGAACCGTATTTTTTGAATGCATGAACTAGGCATAGTACATAGGGGTCCATGGATGTGGTAGACTCTACATACAGGACCTTTGGGAACAGAAAAGTGCTGAAGTAACTTTCAATTACACCCAATTCACTGTGTGTTTGCATGATTGTGCGTGTCCTTGTATAAGGTACCCAGAGAAGATCACCTCTAACCTTCACCGGGCTCACTGCTTCTTACCGGCGGGGATCGCCAAAGTGTTGGCCCAGCGGCCTGACCTGATAGCGCCCGCGGTTTCCGCCTTCTATCTCCGGGATCTTGTGGATCTCCAGGCCTGCCGGGGGTTTAAGACCTTTCCCCCGGACACGCGCGTCCACACCCTGGTAAACTTATGTGCAGTCCTGCTTGTCTGCCGTTTGAAATGCATTGAAACACTATTAGATTACCATCCAATACATATAATTGACACAAACCCAAGGAGGAGAGAGTTGCAAAACTGTGAGACTGCATCTCTCTCTGCAAACATTTTAGCAATCATAATTATTGTTAAATCGTCCTTCTTTCTGCACATATTTTTTAGGTTACCTTCACCCGATGCTTGTATGCCCAACTCCAGCAACAACAGTTCACCCCAGACCGGAGAAGTGGCTTTACCCTGCCTATCCGCTCTCACCCCCAGCACAAATCATACGAGCTGGGCATGAAACTGGTGGGCTCGGCTGATACGTTTCCATTCATAACCGTGATTTTTTTTTTTTTGTTGATATTCACATATTGTTTTTGTTCAAGAGGGATTCTTAGTGTGTGTGTGTGTGTGTGTGTGTGTGTGTGTGTGTGTGTGTGTGTGTGTGTGTGTGTGTGTGTGTGTGTGTGTGTGTGTGTGTGTGTGTGTGTGTGTGTGTGTGTGTGTGTGTGTGTGTGTGTGTGTGTCAAGGCTCATGGCTTCGAGATCCTATGCTCTAAGTGTAGAGCACCTTCTTCAGAGCCAGACGCTCCAGCCAGCTGTAACCCTCAGTGGAAAGGATTCCTAGAGAACCTGAAGAAGAATGGCTACTTCAAGGCAAGACTAGCATGTTAATGGTGAAGCAAAATGCATTAGGCCTGTTACGATAGCTAGTGTTGCATGTTATGGCTATTATACCATTATAGTTTGCAATTCACATCAATAAGAGTGGCTGCCTGAAGGCCAAATCACACTTGTGTGTCAAGCATGAAGGCAAACTGCCGTGTTGACAGAGACAACGTTCATGCACGAGGACCTACACATACGGAGAGACCTGCAGTCTCCCCAGAGATTAGCAAAGTGTGGCCCTTCTCTGCGGGGGTTCCTATCAACTAATCGCTGATTAGGGTTAGGGAACCCTAACTACACCTGGTCTAACAAGGACCAGGTGTAGTGTTCTGTTTAAAATGCCACACAAAATCAAAACAATGCACCAAGTGATTTTCAGCAGTACATTTACTGCCGTTCGAGCGGCGCTGCAAATATTCACATTGTGTCTCTCAATCCTGATGTGGAACTTCGCATAGATGATGCATGCAGAACTGTAAATTCAGCTTTGTTGTCATGGTTACAGGGTCAAATGGAAGGCTCTGTTTACTATAGAGGACTGATGACATCTGCAGAGAACTTTTTCAGACTCTCTTTCACACACGGGTAAGAGCCATGTTTGCAGGGAATGTGGATCTTTTAACTGTACAATTTATAACAATTCCGCATTCAAATATCAAAAAACGACAAGAACTGTTATTTATTTGTGTGTGCAGGGGTCAGAGTGCAGGGGAGGAGGTTCTCGTGCTGCTAAAAAATTCAGCTCCTCTCAACATAGAGGAGCTGAAGAAGCAGGAGTCCCAGCTTGCCCCGGCTGACAGTAAGTAAACGTGGAGGTCTTGTCCTATGGGCTTCCTTCATCATGGCTCAATGTAGCGCCTCAACTGGGATTCACGCGCTCCAAATCGGACCACGTCATTGGTCCAACATTTCTAGAAAATTGTTCTTGATTAATCTAGCAGACGGCAATGTTCACAAAATGTGTATTAAGTCGTACTCTTAATGATATGTAATATGGTACAAATGGCCGCATTTCCTTATTTTCATATTAGAATATGGGGCTTGGTGTCCCCGTTCATTTTTCTGGAATGGATAAATGATGCCTCAGCGATGTTACCCAACAGCACCGATTTTTTTAACTTCAATTAAACATTGACACAAATTATTTCTACATTATGTATTTTCCTATACTTATTTGAATAAGTGTATGAAATCAGAAAGGACCTGGCCTGATAAAGATAAGCCGGCCCTGTAACCCGTCCTGGTCTAACTGCTTCTCAATGCGTGTCCCCAGGCGACAGCTGGCTGGACCTCACCTCTCAGGACTTGGAGCGTATGCTGGAGGAGAAGAGCGGGGGAGCCAGGGGCATCGCTCTCACCAAACCAACCCAGGAGAAGGGCCAGGGGAAGAGGGAGGAGCCAGAGGGGGAGGAGGCCGGCATCAGCCTGGTAGCCGTGACACAGGGCATGAAGAGCTTCCTCAGTGCCATGTCGTCCCACGAGGGCGCTGAGCTACCCTGGTGAGACCCCAAATATATGTGGTTCATGTGAACTAGGCAGTACAGGACAGGGTTGAGAGTTATTGTGGCACGGGTGAGATCCCCAGACGAATGGTTCTGGGTTAGATCCCCAATGTCCTCAGCCTAGCTGGAGGCATCCTTGAGCAAGATGCCTAGCCCCTAGCCTGGGAACCAGACAGATAAGGTCTGGCACCCTCCCATACTAAATGTTTTGCCCAGTACGAGATAGACCGACCACTCACAACCTTTTATCTAATATGAAGCGGGATAAATATTATTATGGTGCACAGGAGCACCGTAGAGGCACTCGCAGCAACTGAGTAAATATTACAATAGGTTGCGAGATTCATCTGGTTCCCCGGCTTCCAAGCCCCTACCTGCTCCTTAATGACATATTTCTCTAGATGTCCACAATCACTGTAAGTCGCTTTGGATAAAGAATGGCTAAATACTAGAAGTAATTAGTCATATTGCTTCCTTTTAGCAGTGTTATGTTACCTCCTAATAGGTTATAACGGGATAAAGCTGCTTGATATAAATAGACGACTAACCTCCTCTTTGAAGTTATTTAGTCAAATATTTTTTGCTTGTTTTTTTTGTCTTTATTGAACACCAGGGCCCATTCAAATGATCCTTTTAGTTTTGATCCAGTATCCATGGCCAGCGCGATGGACAAGTTACTAGGTATGTACTAGTGTGCACAGCAGTATAGCAGTAATATTCTGCTCCAGAGACTTGGGGCACAATTTCCTTCTGTTTCCTCTAGTTCTATTTTATATGATTTATTTATTTATGAAGGAAGGACCGATGAAGGATTGGACTCTGATGATCTGGAGGATGACGATGATGATGAGGACGACGATGACGACGATGATGAAGATGATGAGAAGAGCGAAGACGTGAAAGTATTCTTTGGTTCCCAAGGGGAAAAAGAAACGGAAACTCTAGACAATCTTCGTAAATACATGGACCAAATGGACCATGAGTTGATGGACACACACATTGGAAAGAGTTTCAATCAGAAGGTAATGATATCATCACCTCTTCCATAATACGCATTATCATCAACATAGAAAGAAATGGGTTATTCTCTCTTTCGTATGGTTCAGTACTCTTGCTTTATCTCATACATAAGAGGAACCCTTTCTTGAACCGAACAAGCCAATAAAATCGGAATTCCAAATAAAAACAGGGCTGTTAAGATCAACCCAGAACATCATTAGGACAAATGTTACCCCGCTCTTGAACCGCTGCTCTCCTTCCTGCAGAATCGTGACAAGGAGCGTCCGGCCAGCGGCTCCAAGCTCCCCCCTAGAGGAGATGCTCGCTCACAGGGAGAAGAGGCAGCAGATCCAGCAGATCCAGAGCAGGAGGAGGAGGATGAGGAGATCCAGCCCCTGGACGTGGACCTCAACCTGGTCACTAACCTCCTGGAGTCCCTGAGCTCCCAGGCAGGCCTGGCTGGCCCTGCCTCTAACCTGCTGCAGAGCCTGGGCTTCCAACTGCCCCAGAACAACGACCCTTCCTAAGAGAGCAGGCCCTGTTGAATGTAACTCGCTCTTCAGCTGAAGTCCCCCTTTTGATACGGTTTTGCCTTTTCCTTAAATTTCACAGGCTTTTCCTTGTAGCCCTAGGCGTCGCCCTGGAGGTGTTTAACATTTTTCGTAGTGTTCTCACTTATGGAAGACCGTAAACGTTTTCGAAGTTGTGAAAAATGTTGATACCATCTTGTAAAACTGTTTGGCATTTAATGTTAGTTTTTTTTACAGAGCACTTAAATGACACTCTCGTAGGCCAAATAAAATGACTTTTATAAATACTTTACAGCCTTTTTTTGTATAGTTAACTAACTAGCTTTCAGTCATTTTCTAGACAGACTCCTAACAATACTTTTAAAGCATATAACTTCACATTCCAAGTCCTCAACTAGTTGAACATTAGTATTACCGATTCTCCACTCCTCCACTCCAAGTGGTAAAGCATTAATTGTTCATCAGAGCAGTGGTTCCAAAGGACACTAGATGGGCTAGGTTATTTTACTCAATATAAGTTATACATTGCCTAGGTTTTTTTTTTGATCCATTCGTTTTTAATTTTTGCACATGAACCATTGATCGTGTTCCTGAATGATGGGTTTGGCAGCAAAACACTAGTTGCATAATCAGAATTGCACAGTGTACTCTGCCAAAATTAGGTGGAGCTAGTTATGATTAGTACCAGTGTGTACTTGTAAACGGCTGAAACATGCAGTTATTTTCTTTGCATATTTTTATAAATTGCATTATGAGCGTTTATTTGCTAATATCCTCTAACTCGGCTTTTGCATGCCTATTTATAAATCACTTGTAATGCAACTTACAAACAAAATGAATACCCCGCAGGCCGCATGCATACAGTCCTTGCCGATACAACGCAGGCTCCCTTAGTACAGATAGAAAGACAGGAGCGGTCCCGTCAGCTCGGGCCCCGTAGAGAGCAGCGCTGCAGCCAGCGGCGACCAGCGCTGAGCAGTCAGGTAGACGGCGCATTGCAGCCCCGCCCCCAGCAGGAGTAGGGCCACCAGGTACCCATGGAAGAGCAGGCAGCACCAGCTGCCCTCTGTCAGCGCCCACCAAGGGCCATCTGGGTGGAGGAGCCACAGCAGGCCCAGCACCCAGCTCTGGTGGACCAGATGGGTGTAGTACAGGTCTAGGGAGGAGGCCTGCTGCTGGTTGTGGGGGTGGTGACGCTGCGCCTCCGAGACCTTGGCCAGCCATGCCAGGGCGAGGCCCTGCAGGATGAGGCTCAGAGGGGCGTAGAGGTACTCCAGAGGATGGGTGCCCGACAACGTGGCCTGGGACCCTGAGAGGTGAGACGGAAGGACCGGTGAGGAGTAGAGGACTGCTATATAAGTGTGTTTCCTTGTCCTTATCTGTTCAAGTCGATTGTATTTGCTTGTTACAGTTATACTACAGTCTCAAAGATTCTATAAAGAAAGAAACTGATCTGGATATAAATTAATAAAGTATAGCGTACTGGCCATGATGTCTGAATCGCTAGCCCCTCCCTGCTCCTTTAAGACATGCATACCAAAAAATACTCATTTTTAATCCACTCCTTATGAAAGCACCGACCAGAGGAGTAAATAATAAACAGACAGACGCATCACCTCAGACGGGTGGTATCACCTGTGACCACCAGCGACACGCCACTCAGCGCACCGACCAGCCCGGTGACGCAGGCCGAGGGCGGGGCGGCCAGCCTTAGGGTGTGGCTCCAGCCTGCGGTAACCATCGGCAACAGGCACGCGGCGAGGGGGAAGAGGCCACCGTCCGCAGAGCTGTTGGCCCGGGCCCACAGCGCCATCACGGCCTGGGCGCCGCCACAGACGGCCGGCACCAGCAGCCTCTCGCCGCCCAGGGCCCGGGAGCACCTCTTCAGAGAGACCAGCCTGAGGAGGTGGAGGAGGTTCAGCACGAGGAGAGAGAGCACCACCTGTGGAGGACGTGAAGAGTAAAGATCATGACACTAGGAGGTGAGAAAGAAGACGTCATATGATACAAATGGGATATGTGTCTTGTTGCGCAGAGAGGTTCATTTGATTTGGAATGATATTCTTTTCATCCGTCCTCATGAGCATGCTTTTAACAGATTGAAAAAAGACAGAAATACTTTTCAAACTGAATTCGATATGGCTTTCTTCATTATCCAAAATAGGCTGCATAAAGAATACAATGCGATGAGAGTAGGTCATTGCCATACCTCCATCACAAACGCATGGATACACTACTGGCTACCTTCACCCACTGGTCAAACACAGAATCAGTATAAACAGTGTGTGTCATCAGAGTAGCGGGTACCGACCTGGGCAAAGCAGAGAGCCACCACATACGGGTAGTGATACTGCGGGATGAAAATTCCTGCCACAAAACGGTGGAGCTTGTCAGCTAGGACATAGATGACCAGCAGTGGGACCCATAGGACGGGGACTGTGGTGGCCTTCGCTGAGGGGTAGATGGGGAGACTCTGTAGCATTGGGAGACACAACACCCCTTCCTGGACTTCGGAAGAAGACAGGGATGTGATACAAAGTGTGTCTGCAGCAGAGGCATGCACAGTAGAGGACATATTTGCATACTTCAACCTTGATTGTATTTCAGAGTCGTCCCTATGTTTTTGCCAGAATATCTTACATATTCTAATTGTATTTCAGAGACATCCCTTTATTTTTTCCAGAATATCTGACATTTACTATAGTAGACTAGAGAAATAGTATATTTCTCTAGTCTACTACAAATGTATATGAGTTGTATTATACATTTGCAATACAACTCATAATCACAAGTATTTTGATGACTAATTCCGTTTTCCGTTAATGAATAACCAATATTTAATTAATCCTACCATTCACCTTTATTCCAGTGGCACAATACAAAAGCAGAATTATAACAATTTGTTAAGAATGGGATTTTGCCAATATATCTGACATTTAACGTGCATTTATATAATAAATATATAATAAATTATATAATCAATACTTGAATCTTGAATCTTTAGTTTGAATGTGTTCTGGTCGGTTACTAATTGGAAAGCAGCCAAACTGATAACTGACAATATGAGTGTCCATTATAAGGTTGCATTCCACAAAATAACAAACCATATATTTAACCCCAAAGTGAGCATTTGAACTAGTTTATTGGCTACAACAGGAGTTATGCATGTTGGTTACGAAAGCCAGTAAAGTATGCCAAAGTAGAAAACCAAAACCTCTTTTCAATGTCCTTCAATATTCAATACTTCCCATTGTTATGTGTATGAATAGATATTATGCATTCAAACTAAATTCAAAAAATGGTATTCAGTTGGGAAGAAAATATATAAACTGATTGTATTCCTATACCCACTAAAATTTGAAAAGTGGATGAAATAAAGAACAAATTAAATAGGTAAAAAGCAAGCACACAAGCAAAGATATACTCACCATCTAGCCGTTGTCAGAATGTTGATCCCCTTTCAGATTGTTTTGAGCTATATTTCCATTATTATGACTCAATCTGATAACTAAAAATAACTTAAACAGATTTCTAAAGACCATTTCTTTAAAAAAGAGAACTATCAACTCTCTTGCGGGCTGTCCTCTCTGTTAAAGCCTGCTCGGTGAAGGACATCCTTCATTCATTACTTTTCCCATGGACTTTGCTTTGTTTGTGTTCCCATATATGGGGCCAGTCCTTTGGGCAGTAGGCTGACCAATCTCCACACCTGGCTGGAGGACGGGCATGACAGTAGATGGAAATACTTATCGAAAAGGGTGAGGTTTTGTTGGCATGAGTTGAAGAATCCATTTCAGCAATAACGACAATTTATAGAACATTATATGGGGGAATAAATAAGCTTTTTATTAATGATTATGTGATGATATAAAATCATTGTTTTTGTTTAATTAACATTTCTTTCGTTTATAAATAATATTTTTTTGTACTCTAACTAAGCAACATTCCTAAATGCTGGCCCCCCCCAATACACCACCACAACAAAGAGACCGAGGAAAGTAATCAGAGCCCTGAACTAAGTCACTCAGTAATACCGGACCACTGGACAATCCCCCCACCCATCCCCCCTGCACACTGACACTTTAACCCTGGCCATATTGCACAATACAATTTGTACATCTCCCTGTTTATCCAGTTTTCATTGCATACATATTCATAATATTCTTAATTTATTTTAAAACTTATATTGTATTTTTATTCTATTGTGGGTTTTTTTTACGTCACACAAACATTTCACTGTACGTACTACGGAACCCGTTAAGCGACATGGGATAAGAAAAAAAAAGTAACGTTTCTCGTGAGCACGAGAAAGTATCTGGTGCTCATGAGAAAATATCTGTTGCGCACGCGAAAGTTTAGTGTGTGTGTGTGTGTGTGTGTGTGTGTGTGTGTACTTTAAATGTGAATAAGTGCACATGTAAATCTAGATTTTATTTAAATAAAGTAGCCTATTTATTGTTCAGCATGATGCAGTCTAGTGGGGGTCATCCCTGGGGGTCATCCCTATGTTCCCCGGGTCCTATGTAGGACCCTTTTTTTTTTTTTTTAAAGGTCCTATGTTCCCCGTTTTTCCCAAAAAGGGTCCTATGTTCCCCTGTAGCAATACATACCGGGGAGCATAGGACCCTTTTTCTGAAAAAGGGTCCTATGCTCCCCGCAACAGTTCGGACCATAGTCCGAACTACAAGGCACACTAACCATCTCGTAGTTGGAGGCAAGAGATTATACGCGCTCCAATAGTGTGTGAGCTAAAAATATAGCACATTCATTTGAATGATTTTAGCTTGTGTGTGCCCGTGCCCGCGATAAATCACACACAAGCTAAAATCATTCAAATGAATGTGCTTTATTTTTACATCAAATTATTGGATCACGTATACTCTCTTGCGCTCCGCCTCCAACTACGAGATGGTTAGTTACACCTTTCCTGCTGTCGGCTCCCAGACCGAGGAGCACAGGTGATACGTTCCCTCCAGGACCGATGCTCTCTCGGGGGCAACACCCTTCACTTTGACCGACAGTGGGTCTCCTTATAGGTTGGAATATGGTTGGAATGAAGCGGCCACCGATTCTTGACAGGCTGGGTAGGCCTACTTTATTCTTACAGACAACCGGACTCGTTCATTACTTCACTAAACTGACACGCACGCTATTGCTCGCTCTCCTCGCTCGTCCACACACTCGCTGACGTCACACACACACACACACACACACACACACACACACACACACACACACACACACACACACACACACACACACACACACACACACACACACACACACACACACACACACACACACACACTGATATGCGCAAGATAAGACCCCGTGCTCATGAGATACTTTCCCGTGCGCACGAGAAACGTTTAATTTTTATTTATTTTTCCCGCTGTCCATTTACGGGTTCCGTAACATCCTGTATTAGTAGGCTATGTGGAAAATAAAATCCTTTAAATCTTGAATCTTGAACTACTTAAAGCGACTTGATAAGACTCTCTTCAACTAATATTTTGCCATAGCAGTTAAAGAATGTAAATTAGACCTATTTTCACTCTCTCTGTTCAACTCTGACATCTGTTTGTGACATTCCTGACAGTTTCCCCATAGGCCTACTTAATAAACCAAAACCCCTTCCTCTCTCCCAATGGCTTTCTGCCCTTCTCTCCACCACTGCTTGTGTAGCCCATGTGGCCGTATATATGAGCGAGGCCGTTAGAGTCAACACAGGCTTCTGACGGCAGGGAGTGAGCAGCTAGCCCTGCTCCCCCTAGAAGCTTAAACAAACAACGCACAGAACGGCACAGATTTCACCAGACACGTTAAGGCACCATGGAAACGAGCCTGGGAGCTACTGCTGCATGTAAACTGTTGACTAGCTTTACTCCCCAGCCCCTTTACAGCTGGAGTTATTTTTGGCTACAGCTTGGAATAGGCAAATAAATAACAGATAGGATAATAGTTTCAATTTTTTCCCTCATTAGTCAAGGTTGAATACAGGAATGTGTGTTTCCGGATTCAGAGAGTTTATTGAGAAACTCATTAAAATAATTCAATATTGTTACAGATTTATCCAATATGATTCTGATGACGATTACAGTTGATCTGTAAAATGTTGTGTGCATTGTTGTTGTAACTGATTCATGAATGCATACCATAATAACACAGACTACAGAAGGTTATGGCAGATGAAGTGAAACTTCCTTAGAGCACAATAGAGGGCAGTGAAGGCTTTCGATCTTACATTAATAACCTGAACAGAAAAAAAGAGAGAAGAAAGGATTTATTAAGATACTTTATTTGGACTTCAAACATTTCTAATCAGTGTAACTGATCGCTAACCCCAGTGTAACTGTTGTGTTTTTTCTGCCTGTCCACAGAACAGATATTTAGCTGCTTTATTAAAGACCTTTTTGTTAGTTTGTGAGTCGTCTATATTTGGAACAATACCTCCTTTTTCCTGCAGCACCCGACCCTGACAGACCGAACCGACACGAGAACAAAGGAAGTGAACATATATTCATATTTACTTATTTTAACCTTTTTCCTCTGCGGCGAGTTGTTCTTCTGATCAAAAGCTTCAGGGGACAGCAGAGGTACTGCTACATGCCTCGGAAAAGAAAGGTGCAGTACTTACCAGGGGAGTGAAGTATACAGTAAACAAACCCCATTATCGTAAAGGACCTAGCTTGTCTCTCACAACTCCCCGTTGAATGTTGGGAGTTGTGCATTGAACATTAACGTGGGATGGTTTTTGAAAACAAACCAAATGTCTCTGATGAGAGGCCAACAGCGCTGACTGTAATCAAGATGATTCATGTTTTCATTCTCCTCTATTTATTCCCTAATCCTATCGTTTTTATGACCATGACAATGTCCTCTCTGCTCTGTTCTCCTCCTGCACAGCATGCAAGGCTCATGGACTAGGGAGGGGGGGGAGGGAGGGTACCTGCCCTTCTGGATATATCCCCCACTCAGCAGGTGTTGTAGGCCAGCAATCTGCCGAGCTCGGAGGCCCGCTGGCCAGCCCTGCGTGTCCCTCAACCACTACATTCTGCTCCTGGGCTGTCGCCGTGCAGACAGGTGGGTGTCATTGCCGCACACCGTGCCACAGTCCTCCGTGCTGGGGCCACCTGCTTGCCTCAAATGACTTTGATGAGGCAAGGTGACACGTGTCAAGCAACGCTGTTGATCTTAGGTTCTAGCATTGTAGGTCTATGAAAATGCTTTAGATCCATAAAGATCTATGAACACATATGTGTCTTTGTTTTGTTCATATGTATGATGTGATGTGTTTGATGTGAGAACTGTTTTGTATTTTTGTGGAAATCCAAATAAGATATTCTGTTTTTGTTCTATGAATATTATATCGTTTTATGGGATATTAAAGAAATAGTTCTTTAAAGTAGCTGCCAGGGTTGCAATGCACATTCCACAGGTTCTGTGTGTGTGTGCGTGTGTGTGTGTGTGTGTGTGTGTGTGTGTGTGTGCGTGTGCGTGTGCGTGTGTGCGTGTGTCAGAAATATCTGGTAGCAGCAAGGGATCATGTGACAGTGATTCAACCCTAATGCTAGGATGCCTGATCCATTTTGGGCAGTATTCTAGGAAATATGCAATTCAGGTTATCATTAGCAAAGCATGACACACGCCTTACCAAGGTGACGAGAATACCATGTGTGCGACAGGATACTTGCTGCATTCCCTGCACAAAGGGGTGAGTCTTTTTTTTAAGTTTAGTTTATTGACTTCACTTTAAATCTACAATTACATGGTTGCTTGCTACACCACTGTACATGCACAACTAAAGGACAGCAAAGACAACACAAGCAATCAACCGACTTATTGTGTGGTTTATGTTGTAGTTAGGCAGTGAGTCAGGTTCCCAACAAGCACTTTTTTGTGGTTTGGAGCAGACTGGCATTGCTGGGTGAGATCCGTCTGTGATGAGAACATACTCTATCTCACTATGATTTAACTTTGAGGCAAAGGGAACTTACTGGAATAAAGGGCCTTGCACAATCCCTCCCTAATAACTTGGAGGACACGTTGTTAATCAACCATGGGGGAGCCTTTGGCAGTGTCTGATTTATTCAATGATGATATTATTTTGATGTAACCCAGGCTAAAGTTCTGATAAATGCCCCTTAAAGCTGCAGTACAGGTATGATTTTTGGAGTTTGTTTACTTATTGTAATTTTGCTCCAAAACATTTCTTAACGTGTACACACTGTCTACTGTGAGGGAGTTTTATTGACCAGTCTAGCAGCAATAGTATTCCATCCAAGAGAATGAGAATAAACTTGCTGTCAATCAACTTTGTGCATGTGATTCAAGACAAGCATAGCTTTTTGGGCATACAGCTTGCTAGCTAATATAACCCTAACCCTAACCCTAATTAAAAAAATCTCTTTAATGCTGCTACACTGGTCAATGAAACCCACTCACCCCTCTCTCTCTCTCTCTCTCTCTCTCTCTCTCTCTCTCTCTCTCTCTCTCTCTCTCTCTCTCTCTCTCTCTCTCTCTCTCTCTCTCTCTCTAGGAAAGTAGGCCTGTGTCCAAACTAAATTGAAAATAGTGTGAATCAACAGTTTACATAGGAGATGCCATTTTAAACAAAGTTGGAAACTTTGCTCACTAATCACTGCATACCTCTAATCTGCACTGTTTGTCTGACACACAGGCACACGCACACCACACCACGTTCCACCCTTTCCAACTCTGCAGCGTGCTGCAGGAATTCCCTCCCACCAGTAGTTTTTTTTTTTTTCAACAGTCGAGGGAAGTTTCTGGAATGCTGAAACAAAGCCGTAGCTCTGGCTGCACAGTCTAAAGGAGATGACTATAGGGTTATTTGGTCACATTATCCATCCCTAAACTTGTAAAAGTGCATATTAAACGGAAACAGAGATACAGTTCAGTACCCCAGCATTGATTGATAAATTAGTGAGTAAATGTCAATAATATTAAAAGGAATGCAACACAAATCCAACACTGGCTCCAACCTCTCTGACGTTTCAGTAAACTTTAGAGAAGAGGGGTAGAGGTAACATATTCAGCCCATTCTAAGCATCATCCTAAAAGTGGGGATGATTATCAGCATGACTGCCAAAATTCGGGTCAGGACACCTCCCATCGAAATGTTTGTGAGACGAGACGAAAAGTGTGGTAGGACAGCACCAGTACCACGGTGTATGTGTAACTCTGCACGTAGCGCTTCTCCTGACGGGAGCTGAAGACCAGCCCACTCCAACAGATGGCGAGCACTGTCCCGCAGCAGCGTGGCTGAGTCAGAATCACCGAAAAGTATGTGCAGTCAACTTTAGCAAGTCATCTTTTTTTGGAGCTTAGTAGACCTACGACTTGAGCCTTGGATTGGAGCTACATTTATTTATTTTTTGAAGGATCCGTTTACCACATCAAGATGTTTGGGTAAATATTCACGCAAGGATTATCGTTTCTTACAGCTGGAAGTCTAGTAGTAATGTTGTAGTAATGCAGTAGTAATAGTGTAATGACCGCCGGTGTTTACAGCATGTAGCCTGCATCATAAAGGGGGGTGTGGGGGGGGGGGTGAAAGCGTTAAAACATTGGGATGGTTTAAATGAACTGATTTTCCTCATTCATACGATGATCGATCAGTCGTCATCATCTGAGAGTGGGATGCTTCCGCCTATCAGCTTGACTACGCACACATAGCGGTGCTTTTAATTTGAAAATATCTTGAATTCCATGTTGTCCATAAAATTGTTGTTTTCGGGGCGGTACAATTCATTGAAATATATACTCCAAAATAACCCGTGTGCAGCAAATGCAATGTGAGGAATAGAATAGACCATACAATCAGTGTTGTATTGAGAATAGTCGTGCATTATTCTGATGTATTTTATTTTATTTTGATATTCTGCCTACATGCTGTGCCACTGTGAGTTTATGAGAATAGGTTAATGAGGCGAGTTATTATCCCCGCTCACCCGCAGTGGACCTAACCCATCCCATCTGGCCCATAACCTCACGAGGTTCTCCCAGGAAAGAAGGTACCGGTCCATGCAGAGCAGGAGAGCCCGCTCTGAGAGTTCACTCTCGTTTCTCTCTCTGCGGGGGAGGGGCGAAGACGTGGCAGTCCTTCCTCAGCTCATTCAAGAACTTTCCCTTAAGCTCTGCAGAGACACCCAATAATGATAATAATGAGGAGCTTCTGTGTTTACAATGATAAGCATTCTCACGATGTTTGTTGTGAGG
Organism: Gadus chalcogrammus; assembly: GCF_026213295.1. Taxonomy (NCBI): domain Eukaryota; kingdom Metazoa; phylum Chordata; class Actinopteri; order Gadiformes; family Gadidae; genus Gadus; species Gadus chalcogrammus. Next base: position 17,789,278 of record NC_079426.1, on the reverse strand, counting down.
AACAATGGTGACTTATTCTAGAGAACAGAACTTCCAGGTATTTAATTGATATTCCAGTGCATTTGAAAAAGAAAAACAACATAGATGTAATTTTAAACTGTATTAGCCCAAAGCAGTCCTAAAGCAGTACTACATCCCAGACCTCAGCAAGGCAGTTTATTGAGGACATGTTCAGAAACTGGTTAAGAGTTAAAGGGGATTATACATTATGTGTTGCTAGGTTCCAGATGTCCCCTAAGGGTTTCTGAGCCCACTCATGTCCATTCATTATGAATACTTCACTCAAGCTTGCGAAAAACCTTTTGACTGGAATATCCCCTGGAGTCTTGGGTCATACTAGTGTGTTGCAATTATTGGTATCCATAAACCTTAAGTATAATAACTATAAAACTCAGTCCCTCTAAACACAGGAGAACCGAATGGTACCTAACGTCATAGATAAAACATTCTAACCCTATAGCGGATAGCTTTATGGTCATCATGCTTGTGGAGACAAAGTATGCTCATAGCTCTGCTGACGTCTGCGTGGGCTTCTGCATGAGAGCCTTCGCTGCATGCATGCAGACAGGACCTTTCTTTCATTGACTTTCATTAGAGTCAGGACTTGTCTACGAGGGACCTGCCCAAGCCTGTGGGTAAGGATGGCTTCTTAGGGCAACACATAGAGGAGGTAGCCACAGGCTGCCCACGTATGCATTCATTTGTGACCTTTACTTTGTGTGTGTGTGTGTGTGTGTGGAAAAAAAAATGATGTAAATACAACTCTGGCTTTCTCATATGGGCATTGAATATGGCCAGTTTATGTGATAGGATTTATTTTTAATTGTGAATTGTGCTGATGTTTTATTTCTCAGAACGGTTTTCTTAGTTTAGCCCAGTGTGTGGTTGGAGCGGATGTTTTAAGGTAGTTGTTATTACTGCAGGCAGTGGCAGGGCAACCTCAGGACCAAGGCTTCAATTTGTGATGTCACTAAAGTGACCAGATGCTAGGGAACCTCCCTGTTCATTAGAACAGAGTCTCGTACGCTACGTTACTGTCTACCCTGTGCTGCTACACATGTTCTTCAAACTTTGCGCAACATTGTCCATTTTATTATAAATGTTTAATATTTAATTCCTACTTCGAAGGATTGCAAGGTTAGCTTATATGTTAGCTTAATAGAGTTTAAATCGACCGATCCAAACAGGAATTATCTCAAAATATATATTTCTTAACAACTATTGTAACTGCGTTACAATGCAACTGTCTTGCATTTGAATTTACCACTCTATGTATGAAGTATGAATTGTGTTTGTATTTCTTATATTGCCCAACAGTTGTTCAACAGATAAAGCAGTCCTCGTATTAACCTCTAGCCTCTAGTTGACTAAGATAGTTTATCTCAATTCTGCAAAGAATGTGAACCCTGTCAATCAAAAGTATTTTCCAAATTTCCTTTTTCGTCAGATAAGGTTTGAATATCTACAATATTTAAGAGTATTCTAAATTACATCTCACTTCCTGCCAGTTGGTCCCTTTACTCTTTCCATCTGCAAACCTGAAATGAACTCCCTACCCTCTCTCTCCTGCTCTCTCTCAATTGCACACGCCCAGTGACACTTTGCTAGCGGCCAGGGCTGCACCAGCGTAACCAGGGTTTTATATTTGGCCTGGTGTGGTGGGTGGCAAGCTGTAGCTTGATAGGAATTACAGACATCCTGCAGTTGATGTCAATCTGGTCCACTGGCCCTATCACTCCATCTCCTTTTCAAATTCAAATCCCTAATTTCTTTGTTTATCTATTGCTGCGTCACAGTAGTTTTGAATCCAACTTTTAGATTATTTGATTTACTTGGCTTGTATCCTTGGAGGTGCAAAGTGTGGCCCCCCAAACACTGTAATGCCATTCAGCCTCAACAAACAAAAAGGAATTTTGATAACACTATGCATTGCAGTATCATTGTTTTCTGATATTTGGAAACAGCAAAAATCATTTACGTAAATAGCCAAATTCATGCGTAGGAAATTGTAATTGGAAAAACTATTTTTAATATTTTTCTCTCTGTCTGTCTGTCTGTCTGTCTGTCTGTCTGTCTGTCTGTCTGTCTGTCTGTCTGTCTGTCTGTCTGTCTGTCTGTCTGTCTGTCTGTCTGTCTGTACCATATTCAGGATGAAACTGCAGTTATGTATTTTCATGAGCTTCCTCTTGAAGTCCCTCTCAGCCCACAATGACTTCTACACCTCAATAGGTAAGTTTAGAAAATAGATATATCTGTTGTACATGCATGTATATCTGTGCATGTACAGTGCATCAGTCCTTCATTCTCTTTAGATTGAATGGAGTCATCTATTGATATCAAATGGTACTGCTGTGTGTGTGTGTGTGTGTGTGTGTGTGTGTGTGTGTGTGTGTGTGTGTGTGTGTGTGTGTGTGTGTGTGTGTGTGTGTGTGTGTGCGTGTGTGTGTGTGTGTGTCCTTCAGGTCACATGACAGACCTGCTGTTCACAGAGAAAGATATGGTCACTTCTCTCAAGGAATATATCAGAGTGGAGGAGAGCAAGCTGGAGCAGGTCAAACGGTACTACATATACGCACATACAAACACATACACAGTCCCCCACACACACACACACACACACACACACACACACACACACACACACACACACACACACACACACACACACACACACACACACACACACACACACACACACACATTTGTGCACATGTGTAAATTAACAAACAAGAGAGGCACAGTTAAGCACATTTACATGAACACACACACACACAAATAGATGCAATCTGTAAATATTGCTTTCAGTAATGAGCTGGTTGACATTATGTTCTTTCATCAGCCCCAGCATCAACACTATATGAACCATAACTGAACCCCCCTGTGGTCCCGTCTTGTATCAGGTGGGCCGATCAGCTGGACTCCCTGTCCATCACGGCCATCCAGGACCCTGAGGGCTTCCTGGGCCACCCGGTCAACGCCTTCAAGCTGATGAAGAGGCTCAACACGGAGTGGGGCATGCTGGAGACCCTGGTGCTCACTGACACCACCGAAGGTCAGTGGGGTAGAAAACGCCACGACTCAAACCCGGATGGATGCATGGGTGGATGGATGGATTGATGGGTGAATTAGTGTGGATGGATGGATGGATTATGGGTGAATTGGTGTGTCGCATGACACAGACATTTAAACGAGGAGAAGAGAAAGCTATAGAGACACTAAACAGTGTGAAAGTGGAGGAATCAACGTTTAGAGAGAGAGAGAGTCAATTTGAAGGACCAAAAGGACCCATTTTAAAGATGGGGATAACGTTGAAGCTGCCTTGGGTAATTAACAAATTGGGAGGTTTACTTTTTTTGTACAGGGCTATTTAAAGGCAAAACATCCTCATTTAAGACAAACAAGAAATGTCAGCCATGCATTATAAAAAGAGGACAATTTTTTATTTGTAATCGGTGTCGGATGCTGTCTTACCCACATCCCACACAAACGGTATTTCCATGGATGACTTGATTCGATCAGTGGAGGTCGAAATAGACAGTTTTACAAAACAGTGAACCATGTGGAGTATGGCTACTTGTAGACAGTATGTAGCTCTGATCCAGTACGATAGTGAGTCTGCCTCATAGTGTCCCCTCCCTCCGTCCTGGGCTCCAGCCTTCATCTCCAACCTGACCATGCACCGCAAGCACTTCCCCACCGAGGACGACCAGACGGGGGCGGCCAAGGCTCTGCTGCGGCTGCAGGACACGTACCATCTGGACACCAACACCATCGCCACCGGCAACCTGCCTGGTCAGTAGGCCTCCGCACACCGACACACGCACGACCATACACACACACAACATTGCTGCTGGATGAAAAGCTCTTGAAAAAAAAAATCATGGTTTCTTTTTTTTTTTTCCCCTTTTAATTCCGTTTTTTTTTTTTTTTTCTCTGCTTTTCTCCACATTCCTTTTCTTAATCGTTTTCTTCTTTCTCCTTATCATCGTCGGCATCACCATGACAACCATCACCTTCATCATCACTATCCTCCTCCTCACCTTCATCATCACCACCTCCACCATCACCTTCATCACCACCTACTAACATCACCCCCCACCACCATCACCTTCACCACCAACATGAACATCACCATCACCACCACCATTACCTATACCACCAACATGGCCAATATCATCCCACTAGGCGTGACGCACAAGAACCCCATGACGGTGGAGGACTGCTACGAGCTGGGGAAGATCGCCTACTCGGACTCAGACTACTACCACACGGAGCTGTGGATGAGCCAATCCCTGCAGCAGCTGGACCAGGGGGAGGAGTCCACCATCGACAAGGTGACCGTGCTGGACTACCTCAGTTACGCCATCTACCAACAGGGAGAGCTAGAGAGAGCGCTGGAGTTCACCAAGAGGCTGCTCTCACTGGGTGAGTCTAACACAAGCCCACAAGACTTGTGTTTTTTGCATTTTTTCTTAATATATTTATATTGGGATGAAATAAAATGACATGGACGATACCAAATAGGTATATATCACTGTGGAGTTCCGCGAAAACATAGTTTATTATAAACATTGGTCATGGAATGTAGACCGACCGCAGGAAAGAGTCATGCCAGAGCCTCACTGGTTGAGTAACACTTGGTTCTCTGTGCCCGGTGTCTTCTGTCCCTGTCAGATGTTATTTCAAGGCTTGACTGAAAAAGTTGTTGCTCCATAATATGCACTTAGTCCATATTCTTTCTCCAGATGTTTGGCTCATATTTAATACACCACCCAATGAGGGAAAGAAATGGTCACTGAATAACTTCAAAGATCTCTAGAGATCTCTATAGTCTAAAGAGAAAGCTCACAAATGTTATCACATCATAAATTTGCTGTTTAATCCAATGCCGGCGACATGTTTAAATTACTTTACAAAAATGAGTAAACAATATTTAACATTGTGATAATAAGTTGATGAGATGATCCTGTATTAAATAAAACTGCATAAAATAATATGTTGCATTCACATGTTAAACTTTTCTATATATATTATATATAATATATATATATATATATATATATATTTAATCGCTTGACAGCCCTAATATATATATATATTGGGGGATATCCTATACGCATTAATGCCATAGCCAACTCACGATTAATCATAAAAAAAAATTCTATGCTATATATATATATATATATATATAGCATAGATTTTTTTATGATTAATCGTGAGTTGGCTATGGCATTAATGCGATTATCAAGCGATTTTAATCGCTTGACAGCCCTAATATATATATATATATATTATATATATATATATATATATATATTATATATATATATTATATATATATATATATATATATATATATATATATATTAGGGCTGTCAAGCGATTAAAATATTTAATCACGATTAATCGCATTAATGCCATAGCCAACTCACGATTAATCAGAAAAAAAATGTCTATGCTAAATATCCCTTGAATTCTTTGTCCCATTCATTTTTCTCATTTGAATGCTCTTATCAACATGGAGAAGTGCATCGGCTTGCCTTGTGCAAATGTTTTTTTATTGATAACAACATTGGCATATACTGATCAAAACAGGACGGTACAAAAAAAAGCCTATAATGCAATTAAACGATGAACATACGAAGATATGCCTTGAACATAGCAGTCAGGCTACTGCTTCTTTGGTTTGAGCCCAAAAAAAAAAAGAAAAAAGAATAATAATTTTGGTTTAAAATTTAAGAATTTGTGTTAATCGCGCGTTAAAAAAATTAACGCCGTTAAAATTGGTTTGCGTTAATGCCGTTAGTAACGCGTTTAACTGACAGCTCTAATATATATATATATATATATTTAAATAAAAAAAAAAAATGATTGAATAAAACCACATTAAATAATATGTTGGATATACATGATTTCCTGTTCTGTGCATGTATGTTTACAATCATATCCAGATTCGGAGCACCAGCGCGCCCGGGGGAACCTGAAGTACTTTGAGTTCCAGATGCTGCAGCAGAGGAGCGATGAGGAGGAGGCCGCCCAGAAACAGAGGAACGAGGGGACGGTGGGCAACAAAACAGAGGAGAAGAAGAAAGGCTTCAAGGAGCCCATCCCCGAGAGGAAGATGTACGAGAAGCTGTGTCGGGGCGAGGGCATCCAGATGGTGAGGTCCCCACTCCCTGACACCCACTTGACACCCATGTTGCCCCCCCCTCCCCCCCACCCTCCACGTTCAGTTGACGCCGCTGACCCATCGCCTTATTGCAATCGTTGTCCTTCTATGGATTTTTTGTTTTAATGATTTTAATCCGCACACAGACGCCGCACAGACAGAGCCGGCTCTTCTGCCGTTACTATGACAACCACCGCAACCCCATGTACCTGCTGAGTCCGGTGAAACAGGAGGATGAGTGGGACCGGCCCTACATCGTCCGCTACCACGACATCATCTCCCACAGCGAGATCGAGAAGGTCAAGAGCCTTGCCAAGCCCAGGGTAAGGGACGTCTCTCTTGTGTCTTCTTCTGTAAGCTGCTCTGGTGCCATGAATAGATCAGTTTCACCCAACAAATAAACAGTAGAAACTCTGCATAAAGAAAGCTGGTAACAGCAAGCAGGTTAACAAGTCATGGTTCAGTGACACATGCATTGAGATTGCCTTAATGCAAATTTAAATGTATTTTAGTTATTTTATTTCAATGCCACGGGTCTAGAATGATATTGCCCGTAAACTCATTAGAAACCGATTAAGTGGCCTGAGCACAGACACACACTCACATGCACAAGCGCACACACACACAGATGGGTTGAACGTGTCCCTGGCTCCACAGCTGCGCAGAGCCACTATTTCCAACCCAATCACCGGCATATTGGAGACCGCTCCATACCGGATCAGCAAGAGGTAAGGCTTCGGGGGCGGGGAGGAAGGGGAGAGGAGGAGAGGCTGTTCTTGTAGAAATATATACATGATATATTTATCTCAGCCCCTCCCACCCCTTCTCCTCTCTTCCCCGGTCCGGGCCATGTAGCGACGCATTGAACTCACAGCACGTGTCCTCTCCTGCTTTTAACAAAACCTCTGGCGTCATAGAGCAAAAGAAAAGAGGGAATGGAAAGGAAATGCAACCTACATCATGTGTGATTGGCTCACACAGTCACGTACCTTCCGTTGAACAGCAATTGGTTCATATGGGTGTTTTTGGAGCTGCTGCTGATACCCAGTAAGAGATTTTTTACTCCAAAAATGTTTTACTAATTAGAGGTTGGCTACTGAACTGTAAGAAAATCAAAAAATCGATTAGTTCTTTGCTGTAGATCTAATGATATTTAGTTAACGCCATGGTAAAATCACAACCAAAATGATTATCATAATTCATTCATCATCATCATCATCATCATCAAAAAACATCAACAACCAAGGCAACCTCTTACTCATAGATGAAGTTCCATTGAAGCACCAGTGACCGCATCTGCTCTTCTCTCTCTTTCCTTACCTCTCCGTGTCCTCTCTGTATTCCTGTGTGTTCCCTCCCTACGCCGTCCTCTGTGGTGTCCTGAGCTAGTTAAGGCGTGCTACGGTGCATGACCCCCTTACCGGGAAACTGACCACGGCCCGGTACAGAGTCTCCAAGAGGTAAGAGGTCACAGGTTACAGCTCAGAGCAGCTCCTCTGCATCACCTATCCCTTGGATGGAAGCCCACACCTATGGAGTGAATATGTCAGGCATGCTGACCAGGCACCATGTATAACACTCAGGCACCCGGCTGAACCTATGCTGGTCGAATCCAGTCATCCATGGAAGTACCGTTTCTGTGGAATGTGGATAAGACCACAGCCGACACGATTACAAATTGACCATTTGTATTTTTTCTATCATGCATGGCTGACATTTTTTGGGTCATTTTTTGATGAAGTTGCAATGGAAAGCTTTCAACTGTTAGAACTGTTGTTGAGGCTTTGGACTCTATTTGACCTGGTTATTTCCTCTGGAATTATCATAAGCACTTTTTTCCAAGGCTATAAAATCGGTGAGCTTTCAAGATGGCTGCTCACTCTCCCTCTCCCAAGCTTCTCCTGTTTTTTAGTGGAGCTCCTCGCAAGTTCATGGGGTGACATAAGCGTGTTACAGATGCATGCATTCACTGCGAGGGTGCTTTTTCTTATCTATTTCCCCATCTTAGACTTAAGACTCCTACAAAGCTCCAAGGAATTAAACCTTCATGAAAGTATATAACACATTCATAAATTTACTCCCACAATGCATTGTGAGGCTTCATGCCATCTGTTTATAGAAGCTCTGGCATGTGAGTCAACAATGTCCCTTGTAAAATGCATGAGAGTTATGATACAGAGTTATGAGCAGATACTTTGGCGATCACATGGCAATAAAAGTGAGCTTCCCCCCAGCCACATATTCCTTGGTCTAATTCCGCGGCCTTGTACCCTCACTTGAAAGGGTTCATTGCTGAAACCCTGTCAGGAAGTCATTCAGTAAGTCCTGAGTGCTAGACTCTCAGAGGGTGTCAACCCTCTTGATGAAAGGTGTCTAGTGTAAAGGAGGGGAGAGGCTACCCCTATGACAACACTAGCGGTAGTTAATGTAGAGCCATTCTGAGGTCCTGAGTGAGACCCTCTGTGATCCGGCCTCAACCGCCTCGGTTGTACACATTGGGAATTGTGCTACGTGCGTTCCTTCTGTGACATTCTGTGTAACCTCAGCCAATTGGAGATTCTGAATTCTGGGCCGTCGTCTATAGTTTGTCCTTCTCTAGTGGATAAACTTCATGCATTGTGTTGCCACAAATTCATCATGTAATTTCATTCAGTAGGCTTGACTAAGCATGACGATTTCTTTCTGCATGTTTTATGTTCTCCAACTCGGACCTTTAGTGCCATCTTGTGGGAGTTAACCCGCAATGCATGTGACACATGTTGTTTTCTCCCAGCGCCTGGCTGACTGGCTACGATGACCCGCTGATCGATAAGATTAATCAGAGGATTGAAGATCTCACCGGGCTGGAGATGGACACTGCAGAAGAGATGCAGGTAGAACTCAACTTTGCGTTTGGAAAAATAAACAAAAACTCTAATATTTTTGTATTAGCTTTTCATAAAACCATGTATAAACTTAATCACTCATAATATATGTGTAAATATATTGTAAATCTTTTGTCTTGTACATCGGTGTGTATTTGATTCATATTTATTCTTGGTTTTCACCCTTTTAGGTTGCAAACTATGGTGTCGGAGGTCAATATGAACCACACTTTGACTTTGGAAGGGTTGGTAACTGATTATCCCGAGACACCTTTCTGTAATCATTCTTTGTTGTTGAGCTGTGAGTGTTTAACTCAGTCTGGCCTCGGCAGAAAGACGAACCGGATGCATTCAAAGAGCTGGGCACGGGGAACCGTGTGGCAACGTGGCTCTTCTATGTGAGTATGTCCATACGGCTCTTTGTTTCTTCACAGGTATCTGTTCACTATTCTCCTTGTGAAATATTTCCGTTATCAGACTATTTATTTTTTCTTGATAAAATAATTAATCATTTTGTAAGGAGGATACTTTTTTCCATCATTCATGTTCTGATAGTTTTGGCACTCCTATCCCTTAGCGGGATAGGAAGAGATTTGAGCGCATCCAGCTGTAGTTACATAAAATGGAAAGTTCTGAGTTCACAAAGTAAAAGTCTGGGCCTCTTCATCACCGCTCCTCTCCTCCTGCTGATGGGTTCACTCGGTCAATCCATCCCTGGCAGGAATTAATGAACCCGTCAGATAGTCCAACTATAAAAAAGGCGAGGCCATAACAATTTCACATACTGCATCAAAGGTTCAAATGTTGTCCTTCATTTCTCTGTCTGCTGCAGATGACTGACGTGGCAGCAGGGGGCGCTACAGTGTTTCCAGACGTAGGAGCAGCCGTTTGGCCCAAGAAGGTACCAAGAGGATTCCCATTGTTGTCCTTACCACGACTTGATTTGTATTATAATAACGTATTAAATAAATTATTAGACTCCCGGTCTAAAGTCTATATTACGTGTGCGTGTGCGTGTGCGTGTGTGTGTACAGGGAACTGCGGTGTTCTGGTACAACCTGTTTGCCAGCGGGGAGGGAGACTACAGCACGCGGCACGCAGCATGCCCAGTGCTGGTGGGAAACAAGTGGGGTAAGTCCAGAGCCAATGGTTAAAATGGATCAGAAATACTATAGGATATCTATTATGATCGTGGTTATGTTCCTGAGAAACACTCTTTTACCTTGACCAAAACAACATGTTACTGCATTTATTTCGAGGTCAGCTTAATTTAATTAGTAATCTAAAATGAGTCGCCAGTGTACAGTAGTTGCAATGCGTTACTCCCTCAGCTTCGGAACTCTACCACTAGAGGGCGTGGGTTTCTACTCTCCTCACAATCTGTCTTTGATCGGCCATCCTCGTTATGAAAATCCAACCTACTCCATACCATCCAGATGAAGATCAATTTCAATTAAAGTTGAAAGGTTGAAAATGCCACAGTTGGCGTTTTAGGCAAAAAAATAAGTCTTCATTCCTTTATTTTAGGACATTAAATGGTTCAATAGTATCTCCTCCAACATAAACCATTACATCAAACTGCTTCTCCATCACACAGCTCAATATATTGCTTATCAATAGTATCTGGATACATCGATTTACCTTGTAAAATAGTAGCATAGAAGGATATTTGATTTATAGGTAACTACTATAAAACAATAAAAAATATATATAGTAAAAAGGAATTCTCTGTATGATAAAAGTTATCTTAAGTTAGGAAATCCTATATTGTAAAAAGATTTTGTAGTATACAAAATATACAGACTCTTACGATTGTAAGTAGTCTGTTCAACATCATCATTTTCAAGCCTCATAGACCTTGTAGTTAAAACAAAACAATATGATTCTATCTGCAAAATATCATATAGGCCTATTGTTTGATGAAGCCTCATAATTGTAGTTTAAACGAAAACCAACCAGAATAAATAACTTGCTGTCTGAAGTCATATATTTGTTGTTAGTTTCAAGGGTTTAATGTCAAAGGTGACGTTGGGTTGAAGATGGGGGCAGGCGGCTCTGTGGGCCCTTGCTGCCGGACTGTGCCGGATGCCGCTGTACGCTGGCCAGCCAGGGGCACAGCGGCATAGGCAGCCCTGCTCTAGTGAGTTCCGTAGAACTACCTACCCCTAACTCCATTTACGATTTCCCGTCGGTTTCACGATTTGTGAGTTTAATGATGGAGTTTTACGATTTACAATTTCATGTTGGACTTACCATTTAATACGCTCAGACACTATTATCAAAATCCACTTACAGTGAGTTACAACTCATGTCCTCGGCTCAAATGTCCGGTGCGATAGGATACCCACACACAGGCAGCCTGAGGACATTAGTGAGGACCTTAGTGGACCGTTTGAAAACGATGACATGTTTTTGCGTTTGCCCTTCTGCTTCTCAGTATCAAACAAATGGATTCATGAGCGCGGCCAGGAGTGGAGGCGGCCCTGTGACCTGGACCAGTCTAAGTAATAGGGGTGTTTATCACGTCTCCCAGTACCAGCTCCTCGCGATACTGAACTCTCCGACCACCACAACACACAGAACGGTGATGGTTGTCATCACCCGGCCCTCCGGTCACTCCTTGTCCCCTCCGGTCCGCCCGGGGCGCACGGATCGTTGATTTGTTTGTTTGGGGTCCGTTGTGCATTCACAAGCAGCGTTTGGGAGTGATGTAGTGGTCTTTTTGGCCGATGTCTTCCCGCCCCCCCCCCTGCCCCCTCCACCGAGGCTACCACACATGCTGTCCTTGCACTCCGGGTGAACTGTTGTTGTAGAGCCCTCTGAGAGACCGCAAGCTCCATCCAGGCGTTTGGCCGCCTGTTCTTTTCAACGCAGAACAGGCTGCAGAGGTTTTTTTTATGTTTTATAATAGCCCACACTAAATTCTCTCTAGTCCGATGATATAGATAATATATTATGTATGACATAAAAAAACTATTGGATTATGCTTTAAGAGAAGGAATAAAGGATGAAATAATGTTCCCAATACAAACAATGCAGCTAACATATTTTTGGAGTGTTGTTGAACAATTTATGGTTTCAAAAGGCCAAAACCTTGATATTGTTTATGAAAATCACTACGCAATATGTGAAAGTAGGCGTATGGGGTTACCTACTCCATAAGTTTAGTTTTTTTTGTATTTATATTTTACATTTTCTTTGTGTCTCTTGTAAAAATAAGAAAGTTTGTTTTTGCAATAAAAAATACTTTTGTGTTGCTAAATTACTGACATTGTCCTGCTGTGTGCGTGTATGGTGCGTCTTTATGTTTGAGTGTGTAGGTCTGTTGTGTGTTAGAGATATAGACATAGAGAGAGAGAGAGAGAGAGAGAGAGAGAGAGAGAGAGAGAGAGAGAGAGAGAGAGAGAGAGAGAGAGAGAGAGTGTGGTGTGTGCGTGTGCACGCGTGCGTCTGTGCCTGTGGTGTGTGTGTGTTAGAGTGTCTTGTGTGTGACAGAGACATACCATGAGAGTTTGTTTGTCTGTGAACGTGCGCTTGACAGAGATATAGACCATGAGAGAGTTTGTGTGGATGTGAGATAGAGAGAGAGTTTCTGTTGTGTGTGCGTGAGAGATATGGACCGAGAGCGAGAGAGAGAGAGAGAGAGAGAGAGAGAGAGAGCGAGTGTGTGTGTGTGTGTGTGTGTGTGTGTGTGTGTGTGTGTGTGTGGTGTGTGTGTGTGTGTGTGTGTGTGTGTGTGTGTGTGTGTGTGTTTGGGGTGGTTTATAGGGGTGTGTGCTACTGGGTTGGGCGGTGGGTGTGCAGACTTTGCGAGTGCCCTGTGTTTGCGTCATGCGTCCCGCCAGTACTAATTGTGGCTGTCCGGTGTTCCGCTGCGGCAACTGGGGCCAGACGTCACTCGGGTAGGAAGGTTCAGGGAGAGTTGGAGAGGCAGTAAAGAGAAAATAAAAATAAATTACAACCAAACCAAAGAGAGATTTTACTACAGATCATCCTCTTTCTCGTGACAACAACCAGCTGAGCTAAAACACTGAAGGGTAATATCGATTTGTTGTGTGTGGAGGAATTAAAGCAGGACGCCAGGATGATGACCCAGGTGGAGACCATCGTGCACTACGACAACGGCTACGGCTACGAGGAGGAGTACATGCTGCAGGAGGATGAGTGGGACAGGGACATGCTGCTGGACCCCGCCTGGGAGAAACAACAAAGAAAAGTAGGTTGTGAGTTGGTTAAACGCGTACCCTAATCACATTTCGTAAACCTGAGAGATGAAATCCGCCCAAAAAATTAAATTATTTGTAAAGCATAAAAAAAGGTTTGACGTTCCAAAATTCCATGACGTTCCAAAGTTCATGTGCTTTATGACCATCATTAGTATGGTTTGTATAGTTCTTTGTATGTGGTATGAAGTCAGAGCCCCTGGTGGCTGGTTTAGCTCCATCTGACTGGAGGGGTGGGGTGGGGGGGATGCTTTGGGTACCAGCTAACAATAGAAGCTATGAGCTGCTCTCGAGACTGTTGCCATTCCACTGATACGCCCGGAATGCAAACTGTCAACAGATGCTTCTAACACATGATGACGTTCACGGGATTAGAAAGGATGCTATATCTAAATTTAACCTGCGGAGCGAAGGCATTATAGTAGGTTAATCCAGTGTCCTTGCAGCAGAATTCCTTTGTTGATGGAAACCACACTAAAACACATTGAACCCAACAGTTGGTCTGTAGGCCCATGAGGCCTACCAGTCCCCAGGTTTTAAATCTGTCCCCTGCATTAATTTAAGTTGTTGATATCGAAGGCAATCCCTACCTAAAGGTCCTAAAGCAGAATATCACATATCACCAACCACATATTTGTGATAACTTCATTGCACGTAATGTCAAAGAAACCTGGTTCATTTAAAAATGTGAACTTTATGGCAGGCTAAATTCAGGAGGTTTCTACATGCCTCACACTCCTCCATCACATTCAACATCCACCCTACCCCTGTTGGAGACCTTTATTTGACATATTGGAGACATTTCAACTTTCATCAAAGCATTCCATTAATAATTCAATTTCAGTCTCCATGTGACACGCTTCCTGAGTGGGCATTGGATTTCAGTGAACTCTGAAAAAAATCACAAACGGATTGGATTAGAATTCCCGCCAGTCTCTCGTTTGCTCGTTGACTCTCTGCGTTTTGATTGGACAAGCTGCTTGTTGACCCTGTCAGCCCTCAAAGACATCAGGCACTTGTGACAGGGTGACAGGGTGGTCCTCCGAGCTGTATATGATTCATGTTGTATATTTAGATCTTATCGTCACATTTGGCAGGGCTGTGGGCTCTGGTTGGATTTAAGAAACACTAGCTGCATTTTTACAATGGTTCAACACCACATGCACACTGCAGACTCCTTTTTGCCCCTCAGGAATTGGCAGGCCTTTGTCCCAAAGCCTCAAATATTCCCCTTTTTAGACAGGCTCCTCCCACAGGGGGGTCCTTGGGTTCCTAGGTGGCATTGGGATGCATGTTAGCTGCACTTTGTTTACCCCCCCCCCCCCCCTTCCTTCAAGAGAGAGACAGGGACAGAGCATTGTGTGATGTTCCACAGGAAACTGATCACTCCCCTAATCAGAGTCATCAATCACTGCCATCACCCACTGACAGTATATCTCCTAGGATACCAGCTTATTAGAAACAAGTATTCACATTGAGTCTCAGAGTGAGTTTACCAAATCTAAACAGATGCTATGCTAGATATGAGGTACCATGCATCTAGGATAAGGACGAAGGATTCTGAACCGTATCATCATTCATAGGATCAAATATGGATTTGTAACGATTTCAGAAGCGTCAATAGCAAATCCTCAGCATCATATGTCACACACTTTCAGATAGAGAAGGCTTTATTTAGTCACGGGGAGTATTGTATCGGTCGGAATAGCTGTGGTTAAGATAGAAAGGGCTGCGTGCCTTTGTTCTTACAGGCCTACTTGGGGCTCATTTAAAGGCTGCAAAGGGAGAAAGTTGGGAGGGAGTGACAACGGGGAAAGATCCAGTGTATAAACCACGTGACATTTCACCTCACACTGTACGTGAAACATTTTGAGGTTTTTCCTTCCCCACGTCTATCTTGATGAACACCAGAGATGGCTATATTTACCCCCTTGTATCAGCTGGAATGTGCAGCGGGCCTGGCCCCCGCAGAACGCTGTCTGTGTGTGCATGGATGCCGGCCCCTGAGCTACAGCTCTGTCGCAGGCCATTGAAAGACACGTGTAAAAATAGGAAGAGAAAGACAATGATCCAGTCTTGAATTACATGTATCTCTATATGGCGCGTAGACGGCCACAATGCTAAGAGATATTGTTGTGCTGTGAGCCAGGAAAGTTTTAAAAAGACCTGCATTTTCGCTGTAAATGCTTAACCACCACCACTTATTTAAGAATACATTTTTCCACCTAAATGACATGTCTGTTTATAAGCTTATACCTCAGTACCCGGGATGACCACATTCACACATTGATATTATTTGAACGACTTTTTAACTAAACACATAATGATGAGAATATGAAATCAAGTCTGCGTTGTACTTTTGCAGAGAGGTTTATGATATAAAATACTACCAGTCATATAATATACTGCTCCTATATGTGCCAAGTGGGTTGGTGGTATAGAGGGTATAAAAGTGCTGCTTTTTCACTAAAGACACTTTAGTTCGCATTATGCGTAGCAAGGGATCTAACTATGTACTGAGAGATCCAAACACACAGACCCAAACCAGCTCGGGGCAACTTATGTTTTATTATTATGACACGTAATGTGATGATGATGATAATGGTTAATATTATTTGACACTTTATTACATCACAACACCAATACCAATTTTTGATTTACACAGAAGGATGAGGTTCATATGGGGACAATGTAACCCCTCCCATTGGATTGACTCATGGCTGCTCTGTCCTGTTAGACCTTCACAGCCTGGTGCAACTCCCACCTGAGGAAAGCAGGGACACAGATAGAAAACATAGAGGAGGACTTCAGGAACGGCCTGAAGCTCATGCTGCTCCTGGAGGTTATATCAGGTAACAGAATCCACTGTTGATTGTACAATACTAATACAACCGGTAGTACTGCTACTGCTACTAACAATACTGCAAGGTAGTACTATAATAATAAGCATAATACCCATAATATGCATAATAACACATATTATGACCATAATATATATTAAATAATAATGTAGACATATCTTTTGTTGGGTTTTTCTTTTCCCTTATGCATCGTCTGTAGGAGAAAGGTTACCCAAGCCAGACAGAGGGAAAATGCGTTTTCATAAGATTGCCAACGTGAACAAAGCTCTGGAGTTCATCACAAGCAAGGGGGTGAAGCTGGTCTCCATCGGGGCTGAAGGTACCGGGCCTTCTGCCTGTTGACGTAATGAAAGAACTACCGATTAAAATAACATCTACTCCTGGTTATTATCATTATAATACAGTTTACTTGATCACACTTTACAGCAAAGTGAGAACACAAAACATTTTACAGAAAATAAATGCAATGAAGACGCTGCAAAACGTTTTTATTTATATTTTATTTCCTTTTTTATTATTATTTAATTATGATTTTGATTGCCACCATAACTTGTCCATCAGTTTCTATAAAAGTTTATTCATATAAAATCTGTTTATACGATTTAGATGAAGATGATGATGATGATGATGGTGATTTTGATGGTGATGGTGATGTTGATTATCTCCAGTAAACCACAGGAGGGTAGGAGAAAGACAAACAGGGCAGATGCGCTTCCATCTTACAAACTAGGGTGGGAATATGAACGCCAAAACTTTTACTCATCATCATCATCATAAGGTTTTTATTTTCTGATTCAATAAGGAACAAATCCTTCATTACAATAACGGCCTGGAAAGAGGCAATTACCTAGCGTGGGACCGGGGGCTGGGAAAAACATAATTTGATAAAGTTCTGTAAAATGTTAAAGTCAGCTTATAAGCAAACATGCTTTTGTGTCTTCAGAGATTGTGGACGGGAACGTGAAGATGACTCTGGGAATGATCTGGACAATCATCCTGCGCTTTGCAATCCAGGACATCAACGTAGAAGGTGAGCTCATCACTTTAAGGACCTCTCACATAAGGTGAGGGATACATGTGGTTAACTGCATTTCTTTGGAAGTCAATTCCACCAGTGCCATAGCAATCTGGGAAGAGCTTGTAGATTGCAATCCAATTGACACGATAACATTTATCTTCCCACTATATTTTGGGAGTGTGCTTTTCTCAAAGGTCACAGACAAATGTAGGCCTCACTTTCATCTGTTAATCATCCTCTTCTTCAGAAACATCTGCCAAGGAAGGTCTCCTCTTGTGGTGCCAGAGAAAGACTGCCCCCTACAGGAATGTTAACGTCCAAAACTTCCATGTCAGGTAAGGTCATCAACTACTGCTTGGTAGCCAGATATTTCATAGAGGTTTTAACACATTGTCATGCGGCTCAAATACCAGTTCTAAAATATGTTATGTTAAGTCATGTCTCTTTTTTGTAAGTGAGGACAAAAGATCTGCCCCTTGATCCACATTTATTTTTGTATTTTTGTGCAGACACTGTTCTAATTAAGTCTCATCAAATGATGTGTCAAGCTGAAATTAAACCCTATTTCACGGTTGTCATTGCTGAATTTCATTCTGACAACATCTAAATTACAGTGTCACTTTTGAAATGATTCCATATTCCACAGAGTCTGAGGTTAATCGTTTGGTGATGTTATGCCTGTGTGAATCTTCCTTTGGACCAGTATAGTTTGTGATTGAATGCAAACAAAGTGGAAAGTGGCCAACGTGGATGCTACTGTACGACTATACCTTTATGTTGAGTTGTAAGCTTGATGTTTGACATGTGGGTTCTCTCTACTGTTTGGCCGACGTAGCTGGAAGGATGGCCTGGCTTTCTGCGCCCTGATTCATAGACACAGGCCCGACCTTCTCGACTACTCTAAGCTCAACAAGGTTCTCTCGCGTGGCTGTAACAACCATAATGGAGTGTGTTTCAAACACTAACTGATTAATGTCCTCCACACTCCCTTTTCTATAACTCCAGTTTTCACCAGAAAAAATAACCCTCGAAAAATATTTTCAAGCTAGGAAGACAATGACTTATCCTTGTTTTCACTTTTACCTCCACACATAGCTTCCTTTGCATGTTTTTCTTGTGACCAGTCATGGATTCGTTCTGTTAAACAAAAAATGGTCCTTGATCTATTTCCTTGTTCTGTGATGGATAGTTGATGGTACTTGTTATATGATCTTGAAGGAAAACGTCACAGCAATTAAGGGAAATAGACTAAGAGATTACATTGTTCAATACACACTCTCAGATTTGCAGTACATTTGGTGGCAATAAGTAAGACCTGCTGAATGTGGCAGTGCAGTGTATATAGACCCATTACTTTTATTCTGTTTATTCTAAACAGTTCATATCATTCATGACTCTAATTATGGGTCTGCTGGTTTGATGCACCAGGGCACAGTAGTAGACTAAACTTGTGTAGATAACACCATTGACCCTTGACCATGGACTCTTTTCACAGAGCTGTCGTGTAGCCCCCGGCATTAGCATTGGCTAGGCATGTGTTTAATTATGTGTATCAAAGCACAAGCCTTGCGTGTTATTTACTAGTCTACGATCTGTGCTCTGGTACATAAAAGGAGCAGAACCATGATTAGCGTTATGAGCGACACCGGTGTTGGTCCTATGGTGACGCCTCTTGGAATAGGGTCTGTATGATATTGGCATACATTGGCAGAGGAGGAGTGGACGGTGCTTTCCAAAATTGGGGTGTGCAGTCACACCTCTCCCTTGTTTTATTCTGTAATGAGGCATAAAGTCATGTTACATGTCAAAATGATGTACTTTACTAATAATAAATAATAATGAGTAAAGTATTCCTTAACCATTAGTAAACAGTTTATCAACTGTTCGTTGATTGTTAGTTAAGGCTAATTACTACATTAAATAATGGAGAAGAATGGTTAATTAATCTACTTTTATTGTAAAGTGTCACCACTTTACCCATTTAGTTCCCTGGCATGACTCAGCCTTAACACTGAATAGATAGAGAAACATAAACTGGGCTACCTTTGTATATGCCTTTATACAACGGCTACCAACTACCACTGCAGAATATTACCTTCAAAATGGAGGCAATTTTCATTTCCTAAAGTGAACTTCACTGACCGCTCTGTGATGTCAAAATGTTGGTGGTGCAGACATTTATAGATTTAATCTAAGTCTATAAATATGATCACAGATCACAAACATTGCAAGTACACAAATATGCACCCGCCTCCCCCCCACACACTAACACACGCACACACACACACACACACACACACACACACACACACACACACACATACAACACACACACACACACACACGTGCGCGCGCGTGTGCGCGTGCGTGTGCGCGCACACACATACTCGCACACACATACTCACACACACGCCCACGCCCACACACACACACACACACACACATACACAGACACACACACAGACACAAACACACACACACACACACACACACACACACACACACACACACACACACACACACACACACACACACACACACACACACACACACACACACAGTACGTACTCTACTGGATGTAGCTATGCAAACACAAGCTTTAAACAAACCACACCGGCCATACTTTGCTTACCCCATCTATTGTCATGATTACATCTCTAAATATATCGCCTCTGTCAGACATATAGCATCCATTGTTAGAAGAACCAAGGAGTTGGTGGCTACTCAGCTGTTGAGCATGGCTCCAGGTGTGCATGTCCAGTAAGCTCAGTGTTATAGCCTGCTAAAATGGCACACACACGTACACGTACACACACACACACACACACACACACACACACACACACACACACACACACACACACACACACACAGAGACATAGAGACACAAGCACACACACACATGCACGCACACACAGACATGAACACACACACACGCAAATACAAACATACAAAAACACAAGAACACACACATGCAAACCTACAAACACACAAACACACATATACAAACACACAAACATGAACAAACACACACACAAAAACACACACACACACACACACACACACACACACACACACACACACACACACACACACACACCCACACACACACACACATACACTCACTCTTTCCATCCATCTATCTATCCGTTTGTCTGTCCATCCCTCTGACATGAGCTGTATCGGGGAAGCAGCTGGCCCTGTCATTCAGCATGCTCTCCCCTACCTCATCTTAACCCCACTCCAGCAGAGCGTGAGGCTGGACTCACAGGCAACAGCAGCAGCATGACGGAACCAACAAAAACCTTTCCCCAACCTCAACTATTCTCCCCCATCCAAACCCTTCTCCCCCTCCAAAACCCTTCTCCCACATCCACCCTGTGTGTGACTTTTTCCATATTCATGTTTTGATATTTGATTTTAAGCACCACATCACAGGGTTCCAGAACAGCAGTCCTGTTCTTCATTTAAGGTCATCTGCAAAGTATTTTAAGTCCACCATTGCTGCACAGTGATTTACCATTGTGTTTCTTTTTTTAGGATGATCCTCTGGGGAACCTGAACCTGGCCTTTGACATCGCAGAGAAACACCTGGACATTCCCAAAATGCTGGACGCAGAAGGTAACAGTTTATTTTTTTAGCTTTATTTCAATTTCTATGTCAAATTTGTCAGACAAAACTATTTGACAAACATTGTCAACTCAATTAAATTCAATTACAATTTAGTTTGAAGGGAATATGTGCAATTACAGTTTTTGCCAATTGCTTGAACAGTATTGACACGTGCTTAGACCAAAGTAACACAACTTTAAGTTTTTGTTACTATACCTTAAACACATGTAACCATACCTTAAACAAAAGCGCTGCTTTGCAGTAAGTGTACCATTGGGAAAACACATCTATTCAAAATGCAAAACAAATTGGGTAATTGAAAATACTTAAATACACATCTGAAAATACTTACTTACAAAACTGAATACCTATCAGCCAGCTACAAAAAGGCCAAAGGGCAATGGTGCACGTCCCGGGGCAGCGCGGGGGAAATATATCATTGTGTGCCTCCATAAGTCTTCGAGAGTAACTGTACCATCATGCAAAAATAGGTCCCTACAATACCCAACATATCATCACATTTCTAGAAGCACTTCATGATGCAGCTGGACAGGACAGATCATTGCTGCTGATCTGAAAGTGTATTCATATGATACAAGTGTGCATGATTTTATCATCAGAGTGATATTTTGACAAAGGATGGTTAGGTTTCGATAGAAGAGTTTCAATTTGACATAGGTGTGAATGGACTATATCTCAGTGTTGCGTCTTATTTGCTTGTGTGTTGAGTTTGACACAATGAGCCAAGTTTTGCTAAATTCGTTCAAGCAATTAAACAAACTGTAAAACATAAATGTAACCATTGTATGCATCGCACCAGAGTTAGCCTTAGGTTAATTTACGTATGCAGTCCCTAGGTAAAAATAAATACAACACATATCAAACTTTATCAATGCTTTTCAATGTATATGTGGTTGTCTTTATCTCATATACTTATAGAATACAGAAAAAAATGAATGCTACAATTTGAATATGATTTAATTCTATTGGAATTTAAAAATAAATGTATGCTGGAATCAAAGTAAGAGTAAGAAGCAAAAAAGCAGAGTTTCCTTCATTTTATGATCTGTTTCCCCGCATGTATTCCACATTGTGCAAAACAATAACCATCCCAAGGTCTGCCCTACATTGCGATGAAAGCCTTCCGATAGAGTTTCTCTCACTAACCTCCGTGACTCCTGCCACTTTCCTCAGCAGCAAATGAACAAGTATCAAACCCCCAGAAATAGCATCGGGATAGGACCCAAATATACTAATGCTGCTGTCTTCACCTTCCCCCCGGGGGTTTCAATGCGTCTTCAGACCCTGCCTTGTTCTAGTTTTCCTTTACATCATCTTCTGTGTCACCCCCACATTCTCCACGCTGCAGATATCATCAACACCCCCAAGCCTGACGAGAGAGCCATCATGACCTATATGTCCTGCTTCTACCACGCCTTCGCTGGAGCCGAGCAGGTAGAAAATAAGATGACAAAAGGCGGTTTAACCACCCTGATGGGCGGACCATGTGGTTAGGGTGTTTTGACTCCCAGCTGAAACGTGGTTGTTTTCTACCAACTAAAGCCTAGGTTTATGCTCCTACGTGACATGTACAGACAAAATCAAACTTATCCAGATTGGATAACAGTTTCTGCAAGATCACTCTAGGTCACCTTGAATAGAGGGTCAGCTAAATGGTAGATTCATTTCAGTGCAGTGTGTCAAAGGTTCCCTCAAATCAAGAGGATGAGTGCCTATTCCTTATCATTTCTCTTTCTCTTTCTCTCTCTCTCTCTCTGTGTTTCCATGGTCAGGCCGAGACAGCAGCTAACCGGATCTGCAAGGTACTGGGCGTGAACCAGGAGAACGAGAAGCTAATGGAGGAGTACGAGCGACTTGCAAGTGAGGTAAGAAACTAATTTTCAGACGCTATTGCCTTAACACAAAGCCTCAACCATAAAAAGCTCCTAGCAGCAAACTCGGTCTCAAACATCTATATGTGGATGTGTACATTAAGTCCTATACTTACCCTCCCTTCCATCCTTCCATCCTCCTCTTCTCTTCCCTCCCTCCCTCCCTCCCTCCCTCCCTCCCTCCCTCCCTGCCTCCCTCCCTCCCTCCCTCCCTGCCTCGCTCCCTCATCCCCCTTCCCTCCCTCCCTTCCTCCCTGCCTCGCTCCCTCATCCCCGTTCCCTCCCTCCCTTCCTTACATCCTTCCCTCCTCCTCCCCTCCCTCCCTTCCATCCTTCCTTCCTCCTCCCCTCCCTCCCGACCTCCCTGCCTCGCTACCTCATCCCCCTTCCCTCCCTCCCTCCCTCCCTCCCTTCCATCCTTCCTTCCTCCTCCCCTCCCTCCCTCCCTTCCATCCATCCTTCCTTCCTCCTCCCCTCCCTCCCTCCCACCCTCCCTGCCTCGCTCCCTCATCCCCCTTCCCTCCCTCCCTCCCTCCCACCCTGCCTCCCACCCTGCCTCCCTCCCTCCCTCCAACCCTCCCCCCTCCCTCCATCTAAAGCTACTGGAGTGGATCCAGCGCACCACCCCCTGGCTGGAGAACCGCACGGCGGAGAAGACCATGAGCGAGATGCAGCGGAAGCTGGAGGACTTCCGGGACTACCGGCGCATGCACAAGCCCCCCAAGGTGCAGGAGAAGTGCCAGCTTGAAATCAGCTTCAACACCCTGCAGACCAAGCTGCGCATCAGCAACCGGCCCGCATTCATGCCCTCTGAGGGGAAGATGGTGTCTGTAAGTCTGGCCCAAGTCCTCACACCACCCCCACCCTACCAGCACCCCCAACAGCCCATCAGCCTTGATGGACAATCCATAGTTACACACTGATTGCTACTGTATTGGATTCTTGGTGCGCATTGAAACGACCATTTGATCGCTTTGAAGCATCTTGAATTGATGCGTGCATAACATAGGGGAGTTGTATATCTTCAAACCGTACGTTGTAGCATTGTTTTCAATGCACATACAACAGAGTACTCTCTTATTTCTTAGCCCATGGGTTTGGAATGAACTGTTGCATGGGCTGTGTGCGTTGTGTCCTCACCCAGGACATAGCCAGTGCCTGGCAGGGCCTGGAGCAGGCGGAGAAGGGCTATGAAGAATGGTTGCTCACAGAGATCCGCAGGCTGGAGAGGCTGGACCACCTGGCTGAGAAGTTCAGGCAGAAGGCCACCACCCATGAGACCTGGGCCACCGGTCAGTCCCCCCCACGGGGTTTTTTGTCTCTACTTTTCCCCGTGTGTTACATCCTCCCCCTACAATACATGCCCAATGCTAGCCTAAGACATCATTATATTTGAATGTCCTGCATGTCTCCTGCGTCTCGTGTAGGCAAAGAGCAGATCCTCTCCGAGAAGGACTATGAAACGGCCTCGCTGACAGAGATACGAGCCCTGCTGAGGAGGCACGAGGGCTTTGAGAGCGACCTGGCAGCCCACCAGGACAGGGTGGAGCAGATCGCCGCCATCGCACAGGAGCTCAAGTATGTACTCCAGGAATAAGGACCGCTTTTCGCTTTTTGTGCCGGTGTCACACAAAATTTGTACCGGCTGCCAAATTTGTGCCGGGCGCGTCATCCATACGTAATCCACTCCAAATCTGCCTGGCATAGATGATCGCTTCGTCCGTTGCCTGGCAACGGACGATCGCGTCGAATGACGTGAAAGGTTCACGAACATTCGCGAACCTTCTATCTAGCGATCCGTTATCTGTATTATGCTATTTCGTCCTTGACTTGCTTTAAACACTCAGTTTACTTGCTAAATTTGACTAAAAAAATTAAATACAATACAAATATAAAGTAAAAACAAGTGTTATCTAGATCCGTTTTCTGTATTATGTTATTTCGTCTTTGGCAACATGAGCGCGAATGTTTTTTGAAACCCGCTTTAAACACTCAGTTTACTAGCTAAATTTGATCAAACAATTAAATACAATACAAATATACAGTAAAAACAGGTGTTATCTAGCGATCCGTTAACTGTATTATGTTATTTCGTCTTTGGCAACATGAGCGCAAATTTTTTGAAACCTGCCCTGCAACGGACGACGCGATCATCTGCTGACAGGCAGGTTTGGAATGAATTACGTATGGATGACGCGCCCGGTACAAATTAGGCAGCCGGTACAAATTTAGTGTGACACCAGCTCTCTGGTTACTCATTCATTACAGTAATTACCTGTTCACTTCAGGGTTATGAAAGGACAGTGATAATTTTTATTTGTACCAATTTTGTTCAATATATATGTGTGCTATATATATATATATATATATATATATATATATATATACAGTACATATATATACATGTATCTATACAAATATTTATAGTACATATATATATATTGAACATATATATATATAGATATAGATATATTTATAAAAGAGATATATAGATATAGATATTATTATTATTTGGTGAAGACTTCGATGTTTTGGATGAATTCAATTTCGTCAATGTACAGGGACATTGTAGTTTGTCTATAAAGACAGATAATTCGGCAATATTTTCGGCGCTGTGATCATTAGGTACCTGTGATGCTCTGTTGCAGTATATTATCAGCTGCTACTTGCTGGGTATCATCATCACAGGCATCGTTTATTAAAGGTGTCAAACAAAGGTGTGTTTGTAGTCGAACTCCATTCTGGTTACTAAAACTCGTTTTAAGTTAGTGAATATTCTGAACACATTGGGAACCTTTGAAAAGTAATTAAAAGTGTATTCCACCCACATTAAGAGGAGATAATGTCTCTGTAACTCTGCCAGTCAATCATATTAGCTAACGTAAATCAAACCCTTACCCAGAAAACTCTCCTCTGACGCACATTAATGTATTTAGAATTGAACAAACCCAAATAAACTGATATCTCGGCGTACCCTTTAAGCTCATGAGCATACCGAAAAATGTAGGTTCTCTGTAAACAATACCAGTTATTCAATACAATACAATACAGTACAGCATACAGTACACAAGTAAACATAGGTTGTGTTTTTTAAAATGAGAAAATAAGTAGGGCATTCCATGCCAGCCCAAACTTCACAGTGCCCTTCAACATCAGCAGAACCCCCATCTTTTGTAGCAACAAGACTCGAGAGACGATGTTTTGCATTACTTTGAGCTTCTCTCCCGGTGAGGGCATCACTTTAGCCTGGCGTGTCAAGGAACATTCAGGTGTAGAGTACACAATCCCAGCTGCATCTGCCTGCAGGTGTTATTTGAGGTTTCATCCTGTGTCGCAATACTCTTTGAACTGTGATTGTCAAAACAAGTAGAGAGTGAGTGAAATAAATACGATCTAATTGGCTCCATCCCAGTGTGTACACACACACACACACACACACACACACACACACACACACACACACACACACACACACACACACACACACACACACACACACACACACACACAATAAAGGCTGTACATGCACTCTCAGTCATGTCTGTGTTTGTTTGTTTGTGCCCAGAAAGGGTCTTTGTGTATGATAAGAACATAATGGGTATGATCTGGAAGAGCAACCATCAAAAAATATAATTCTGACAGATGATTAGGATGAAAGGCCTGATAACAGATTGTTCCCAATGGAGGTTGATTGAGAGGCAGAGAAGGGTCTAGTTCAGCTGTACTAGTGACTGCTGGCACTGAAGAGGAGCCAGCTGCAAAACAACAGATTCATTCAGACTTGAGTTCACAGCGGGGTCACATAGCCAGAGACCAGACAACATATACCGGGCTACGGTCACATTGAAGGCCTGGATGTTCAATTCAGATGTCATTTTTCTCTGATCTGACTCTCCATATTATGATCGCATGGCCAGAGTTTACATATCATATGCATATCAAGGGCAAGATTTTAGATTACCAAATTAGTTTGATGACATCTAACGATGAAATCATAAACAAGGACTGAGGCCACTTCATTGTGATTTGAGGTAACATGTTTTTTTCTAACCAGAATTTATCAATTAGTAATCAACGACAACAAGGCGTCTACTTTTACCTTGCTGCACTTTGATTGGACAAAGACAACTTCCTGGTTCATGTTAAGATGATCCACTTAAGTTGGACTTCCAGTAGCCTTGTATCTTGGTGGCATAATGTCTCTGTGGATATTAAGGTAAGCAGTACTTTTAATCAGTTTATTATGTACTGTGTTAATTTAATATTTGTGATATTTCTAAACTATTCTTATTCAAATACTGTACTCTTCAAAATGTATATATTTCCAGCACGTGGCTTTTAATTGCGGTGTTTGGACGCCTGGCCCATAGCTACCCTCTTAAAAATGGTAATTATAATAAATATGCCTTATTTCTCCAACATTGGAACAATGGCCCTGTTTGACTTTAACTTAATTGTCTCAATCCTCTCACAGAATGGAATCCGAATGAGGCTGATTTTGATGGCCCCTTCACCAACATGGACTCTTCTCTAAGCTACAACAATGGCTATTCTAAAAGTTCTTATTCTGACCCTAGATATGAAACCCAAAATGGTGGCTACTTCCCCCTTGATCCTGTTGACGGTTATGATGGATTTGGTGGTTCTGAAGGTTACCAAGAAAGCTATAGCTATTCTCCAGTAGCTTCACTGGGTGGTGGTGGTGGTGCTTCTTCTGGGTGGGTTCCTCGGACTACAGGTACCGGCACCATGCGTCTTCCGCAACAACAGTTCCAAGCTGGTGAACTACTGCGCTCTGAAGCAATCCATGAAGATGGGCATTCAGAAGGTGAAACGCAAGAACGTAACTACGTAGACGATCCGACGTCAACACCGTATGGCTTCCAGCCGGGCGAGCTGACCAACATTGAGGCCTTCTATGAAGGGGGAAATTTCGAAGGGGAAACCCAGGAACGGGGGTTCAGGCCTGCCGGACAGACGGAAGAAGGGCAGACGGCTGGATCAGTAGGTGACGAGCCGGCCGACCCAGCGTTGTCTGCTGATGATGGTAACCCTACAGTCCTGTCTTCGCTCCGCCACTTCTTGCTCCTCTACAAGAGGGGTCTCCTATATCCAGGAACGATGGAACACTATGCATCAGAGTACATAGAAGGCAAGAATGAGCGGGAGGAGCTGCAGAAATGGCGACACGGCTTGTACTGATGTGAACCACAGCTATACAGACTCAATATAGCCGCTATATTGATGGTGCTGTTACCAGTAAAAAACATCCGAAGGAATGTCTCAATGAAGGGGAGTTTCATTGCTTGGCTGTTGTCTGTCTACAGGAAATGACTTGCCACTGTTTCCTGCTCGTTTACTTGGAAAGAATAAAATATTAATCAACCTGGCTTTTCAATTCATTTTTATTTTCTATGCAGTTTATATGCCGCATACTATGGACTAATCTATTTAAATGATTATTCCCATATCAATAATTGTATACAGTTCAACAGCAATTTGTTAATGTCACGGCCCTCCACCCTAGCCAGATAAAACTAAAGCATTGTTATGATGTGTTTTCAGTGAACTAGACTACCATGATGTGGCTGCTGTTAACCAGCGCTGCCAGGCCATCTGTGACCTATGGGACCAGCTGGGAACGTTGACTCAGAAGAGGCGGGAAGCACTGGAGGTGAGGAGGAAATTAATTTCAATGGGCAACAATATCTGGATTTAAGAACACATGACAAACTATTCAATAAAAGCGTTTGTTTTTATGTGATCTCCTCCCTATACGAACTTGACCCAGTCAACTAAACCATACAAAAGGCTTCACTCCATGCCGGCCAGATTCTAGGTGTAAATGGTGCAGACATGACTTGATTCATGTGGGGATAAATGGATTCCCTCCCACAGCCATAAGCCCCCTTAACCTAGATCGGGGGGGTGTAGCAGTGGGGGGCTGTCTGGGGACGGTCTGTCCTGGATGTGTCTGGATCAAAGCCCACTGGCCACTACATCTGAGCTGCTCTGATCCTTGGTGGCACGGCGGCCCTGGCCCAGTGTGTGGGATTAGCCTGAGTGAGTGACAAGCACAGGGGCCTACTTTCTGTAAATCTCCCTCTGCTGGAAGCCCTTGCTGGTTGGCCGCATCTCAGATGTGTGCCAATCTCTGGGCAGCGGGGGTCAACGAGGCTAACAATGAGTTGTATCCAGGATTAGCCATCCAAACAGGTGAAGGGGATGTTGCTTTTCAGAATAGTCTCGGTCGATATTTAGATCTGTCCTCATCGCCTCCAGTAATGAATGTCATTAAAGTAGACCATGCAAGTCTATCATTAGTGTACTGTATCTAATGTAATACTGTTTCCATGCATTTGTTTCATACCCATGTCATGTATAAACACAACTCCCAACACTGCACCACTAGGGCTCCATTTGCGAAAAGGTGTTTGTTTAGGTGGTGTTTTTACGGCCTTGCCTCTGGTGATCCTCAGCGGACAGAGAAGCTGCTGGATACCATAGACCAGTTGTTCCTTGAGTTTGCGAAGAGAACGGCTCCATTTAACAACTGGATGGAGGGAGCCATGGAGGACCTGCAGGACATGTTTATCGTGCACACCATCGAAGAGGTCCAGGTATGTCATAGGAACCAAACACTGTCCAATAAATCTGCTCACTCTTGATTTTTGGTGTGTGTGTATTGCCTTACCACCAGTTCATTCTAGGTATACTTTTATGAGTATTCACTTTTGTTTATCCTCCCTGTTTTATATCCCTGTTAAGAGTATTCCTCATGGGAAGTCACTTTCCTCTTTTATAAAACACTACAGCAAGTCACGAAAGTGCATACGTGACTCTTCTTTCTGAGGAGATTTAAACCTGTTGTTCAAGGTCATGGTGCATGAGTCACGGTTGTGTTTTGGTCAAGCCTTCCTTCGTGTTCCTCCCCTTGCCTCTCTAGAGCCTCATTGCAGCCCACGAGCAGTTCAAGGCCACCCTCCCCGAGGCGGACGGAGAGCGGCAGGCCATCGTGGGGATCCAGAACGAGGTGCAGAAGATCTCCCAGAGCTATGGCATCAAGGCCAGCGACATCAACCCCTACTGTACCATCACCATGGAGGATCTCATGAACAAGTGGGACAAGGTAGCGGGGACTTAGTTAGTATAGAAATGTGTAGATTGATTGATTGTCTGCATGTATGGCATCAAAAAAAGTAATGAAACTGAGGTGGATTTATGTCAATTGGCATTTCATATGGTCAGTAATGCTAGGGATATTATAATTATTAAACAATTTTATATCTTGGAAGAGTTGTAGTTCACTCCAAAGTTTGCTGCATTTTATTAAACTAAAATACAGACTTTTGTTTTCCTCAAAAGAAACCTGCCTTCCTCAACAATGTCTCATATGCCTGTGTGTTTAGATCAAGAAGTTGGTTCCTGGGAGGGATGGCTCCCTACAGGAAGAGATGGCGCGCCAGCATGCCAACGAAAGGCTGAGACGACAGTTTGCTGCCCAGGCTAACCTCATTGGACCGTGGATTCAGACCAGGATGGAGGTGGGTCTTCAGCCACCTGGCATCGCCAGACGAATTGAAAACTAGAATTAGTCAAGAACTTCTCTGCTCATTTTTGCTTTCCAAGCCTGACGACCAATCACATCAACGAGATGGGTGTGCGTCAGTGAGCCAGTCTTTGTTTGTAGTAGTTTGTTCTTCCTTTTGTGAAATACATACCCTCCTGTTAATTTTATCTTGAAAGTGGAATCAACAGACTCCTTGGTGTATAACTTATTTTACAACAGAAAAAAGTTATCCATCTTTGTTGTTGAAAATGCCCTCATGCACCTAATTTTAGACCAACAGTTGTGATTGGTCGGTCTAGCTCGTACCGGGAAGAAAAGGTTTTGTATGGGAGGGGAGCCAGACCTTTTCTGCAGAGCAAATGAAATATGATTTGTCAGGTTCCCAGGCTAGGTCTTTAGACATAAGCCAGAAAAAAACTGAGCCCAAGCACGAAGAAAATCAGCTTTCTTTCTTTCTTTCTTTCTTTCTTTCTTTCTTTCTTTCTTTCTTTCTTTCTTTCTTTCTTTCTTTCTTTCTTTCTTTCTTTCTTTCTTTCTTTCTTTCTTTCTTTCTTTCTTTCTTTCTTTCTTTCTGATGAAGGTGGAACTTCACCAGTTGTATCATTAATTGACGTGTCAAAAAGGGTTGAAGTCACCTATGCTGTCTTGGCAGGAGGTTGGCCGCTGTTCCCTGGAGATGGGAGCCCTGGAGGACCAGATGACCCAGCTGAAGCAGTTTGAGCACATCATTGTTGCTTATAAACCCAACATTGACAAGCTGGAGGGAGACCACCAGCTCATCCAAGAGTCGCTGGTGTTTGATAACAAACACACCAACTACACCATGGAGGTACACTAACAACCAAGACAGTTTCGTTAAAACACATGCACGCACACTTTTTTTCCACCTAGTCTTTAATTTAGTGAAGCTACTTAAGTCCTTGGCAGCTCCATCAATCTATACCTAGAATTGCAGTACATAAAAAATATATATTAGCAAGTTGTGTATTCAGTCCTATTGTGGTGTTCCTGTTATTCCACCACACCATCAGAGGGGCGCACTTACTGATACTGTGTAGTCTGATGTAGAGTGAAAGGAGAAGAATACAGTGATCCACGTCTATTGAACTTACAGTGCCCGTCTCGTTCTTTATTTCTTTAAATTAGCAAGTACAAGTCTAGTATAGAACACAAGTGTTTCGCATACACGTGTCCTCAGAGGAAAAAAGAGCAGCCATCCTTAATTAATGATTTATTGGATTCGTTTTTTACCTCAGAAGTCCTCAATCACCGTCCACAAAACTATCAATGGGGTCTGAATATGTGCATATATTCAGATGCAGGCAGTCTGCACTCTAGCATCATCAACATCTCTTATTTCGGTGTAGCAAATCTTTGGAGGGATACAGGAGGAAATACATGGAGGAATACGTGTCTTCATCTGACCTCTGAACCCTGCGCTCAAACAGCACATACGGGTGGGCTGGGAGCAGCTGTTGACCACCGTCGCCCGCACCATCAACGAGATCGAGACCCAGGTCCTGATCCGGGACGCCAAGGGCATCAGCCAGCAGCAGATGAACGAGTTCCGCTCCTCCTTCAGTCACTTTGACAGGGTAGGGTGCTGCGGCTCTCACTCAATGTATATAAGGAGATCAACAAGATGGCGAGAGAGGGCCTAATGTTTCCTAGAAGATATTGGCCCAGGGTTAGATTCTTATGGTATGTAAGAAATGAAAGGAGTATTCATTTGCTAGGAAGCAATTTTTTTTTTACCAGAATGTTGATCTGGGCAGATAAAAAAACAAGCACTATTCAGAACACAAAGTTTATTGTAAGTATTTTTTATTATGTGTGTAACCTATTTTGTACGAATTTAAATATTTTCTTCATCTTATAACTGACATCATTTTTGTTTTTCTTTCTATAGGTTTAGGTTATATATTTGTTAGGTTTCATTCTGTTTCCCTAAACTTGTCTGACTTCTCCCAAGTCACTAATGCTCTTAACGCTAACAGTTAACACATCTGAACTTTCGCTCTTAGAAGAAGAACGGAGCCATGGAGACAGATGATTTCAGAGCTTGCCTCATCTCCATGGGTTACGATCTGGTAAGAGCATGGTGTTGCTAGGGTACAACAATTTCGAGATCTAAAAATGGTTTGTTGCGTTTCTAAAACCAATGCACCTGTTACCCCTGATAACTTATTAACAGGGAGAAGTGGAGTTTGCCCGTATCATGCTGCTGGTGGACCCCAATGCCTCCGGGGCCGTCTCCTTCCAGTCCTTCATCGACTTCATGACCAGAGAAACCGCTGACACAGACACTGCTGACCAGGTCGTGGCCTCCTTCAGGATCCTGGCAACTGACAAGGTAGATGGGTTTGGTTTTGCCTATTCTATCTGTCTAGTTTTCCCTTTTCTTCTGAAGAACGACTCGGATGGTGAAATACCACAATTGTTTTTCTTCAGATTAAAGCCCAAACCAGTGTGCCAGGCTCTGACACATGCAAATAAGTTTTTTCCGCCTCATGTGCTTTGATACATTAAGAAAATCTGTTTTATTTATTTCTTATGTCACACTGCAAATGTGATTCACACTCCATATGCTGTGTTATGTTAGGTTAATTATATTCAAGATTTAAAGACAATGCAATATATTAAAAACGGCATATCTTGCTTCTAGAATTTGATATTTGCAAGAAGCCTGTTAAAGGAGATGTAAAGAAGATGTTCGGAACAAAGTGGCAGAAATACTTGGATCGAGTCCTCATCGAGTCCATCATTTCGATGGATCCCAGAGATTCAGTCATTATTTTATTCTAATTTATTTTATTTAGTTTTTATTTGTTGAGTGAGCCAATATCATTGTAAATAATAGAGTAATAAAGTGGTTTGTTCATGTTGTCTATAAAATGTCTACCCTCATCATATTCCCTTCACACAGTATACTGTATTTCTTTAGCTTTGGTTAGCTCTGCGGAACCTCCCTCACCCATGCCATCTCATGCTATCTCATGCTAGCTCATGCTATGTCATGGTATCCCATTATCTCATGGTATCTCATGCTAGCTCATTTACTCCCTTTCTGTCCCAGCCCTATATCCTTGTGGAGGAGCTGAGGAGGGAGCTGCCCCCTGACCAGGCGGAGTACTGCATCATGAGAATGCCTCCCTACAAGTGCCCCGGGGCGCCACCGGGGGCGCTAGACTACACTGCCTTCTCCACTGCGCTTTATGGGGAGAGCGACCTTTAACCCCACCAATCTACTCTGCTAATGGTTTTATTTTACCCCCCCCCCCCCTCCTCGTGGGTGGACTCTTCCTTTTTTGATTTATTTTTTGTTGAAAATAGCAGATGAGTTTGAGTTTGAAAGGAAATCTGCTTGTGGTGTCAGCCATTGATATTTGTATGTTGGTCTACAATCATGATGCACATTATGAAATTGGATTGAATGGTCTTTTTTGAATCACGTTGCCCCTTAAATTAATTAAATTATTAAACACTACAAAAATGTTCAATTCCATTCGCATCCCAACATGCGTCACGATTTTATAAATTATTTTTGGTTTAATGCAAGTTTATTTTTCAGTTGCTTTAAATTTGTTTTTTCAGGTCCGGTTGAAAAGCCTTATTCTTTGCAAATACAATGCCAAACGCAATCAATATGAAAAATTATGCAATAAATAAATACACCACAAATGTTAGACACTATCTTGTCACTATCAGAATGTTTTAGAACAGCTGGATATCTGTAGCACTCGAAGCTTCTCTCAATGATGTATCCTCAAGCTACAGAATATTAACTTTTAGAATAATTTGACCTTTTCTGAATGACGAATACAGCCGTGTTGTGGAATTTCTAGTAGGTAATTTGGTGGATAGAAAATTAAATAATTTTAGTAGTCTAATTGTTGGCTTTGGCAAAGTAGGGAGATGAAAATTGTACTGAAGAGGGTATGCATTCAATAAAACTAACTGAAAAAAATGTCATGCTTGTTTATTAGTTTCATTTCACTAGAGCTCTAGAGATAAATGAAAAAAATGGTGAACACTGGACATTAAATATTCATTAGGAATTGTGTAGGTCCTTAAATGTTACTGTACTGACTATACGATACGGAGTATTAACGTCCTGGAGGTTGTTTTGTTAATTGCACCAAATGAAGTTGTGCTCTCGAGGAACTTTCCTCATTATGCAAATTTTATGTAATTATAATTTAGGCTCCGCCCACTGCTGAGCATCCCGCGAGCTGCGCTCCAAACTTTCACCGTCTCCCTTCTCCTTCAAAACTCCCTTTAACTTCGGCTGCTTTATTTGTTCCTTGGTTAAAATGACTGAGGCCAGAGAAAACGAAGAGGAAATTCAGTTTCTGCGCACGGTAAGGCCGTTTTCAGTTGTGTCTCTGGTTTATTAAATCATTTACAGTGTATTTTTATGATGGTTTTCCATCCAAACGACTGTAGCACACATGCCGGCTGGCTATTGTTATCTTTGGATGCGGCTGTCTTTATTAAATTAAGAACTGAAACCATTTTTTATTTACTTTAATAACCAATACATTCATTAGGTTAGAAAGGCTGGGCTAGCTTATACCTGTTTCATTACATATTTTATTGTTGACAAATGCACTGTAGGCTAGTGGGCTACTGTAAGTTAAATCACATGCATGCTGCATTAACACTAGTACAACTGTTATAGGTTTAAATGGTAAGTATCATGCAACATTACTCTTATTTCTGCACATTGTGATACTATACAATACTTTACTACATTGTGTTAGCAAATTAAACCTTTTAAAAGGTGTTTCTTTTTTTTTGCGTTTTTTTTTCCAGACTAGAGATTGTTTTATCATGTTATCATTGCTCCAGTGTTTAGAGTACTCGATAACATCTTGCTATTTATACCCTATGATAAAGACATGTCAGAGTGAGCGTGTGACTGATGTGCAAACACACACACACACACAAACACACACACACACACACACACACACACACACACACACACACACACACACACACACACACACACACACACACACACACACACACACACACACACACACACCACATCATCTCGGTGGTAACATTCTATTAGCACTCACAGTTATTGTTTACATGAGCATGAACCTTTCTGTCAATTAATTTAGTTGATCTGAGAGGTTAAGTCTCAGATTACAATTCCTTACAGCAGTTCATCATCAATGTGTATAACATTCTTGCCAAAGTCACTTTAGCGTTGTGAAAGCATTGTAAACATGCTAGGGAACGT
The DNA here is from genome assembly GCF_026213295.1 of Gadus chalcogrammus. Lineage (NCBI taxonomy): Eukaryota > Metazoa > Chordata > Actinopteri > Gadiformes > Gadidae > Gadus > Gadus chalcogrammus. The sequence continues at coordinate 17,753,814 of NC_079426.1, read as the reverse complement.
CATTAGCGAACGACACAGTAGTAAATGCAACGTAACCACTGTCAGCTCCAGCAACTGACACTGAGAAGGCCCCTTACTGTCTGTGTGTATGATGATGTGTGACTGACAGACTCCAGGGTTCCGTTGATATGGGAAGTGGAGGGGAAGGTGAACGTAAGGTCAGGCACGGCACTGCACTACTGTCCCAACATAGTGCCATGCAGCCTGGTTGCAGAGGTGTTGGTGGTCTGGTTTGACTGTGGAAAGCAGTCATCTGACCTTTGCATCCAGAATCTCCTTAAATAGACAGTGGAAACGGCTCATTCTGTTGACTTGGATATCTGTCCAGGATAGGAATGAAAAGGAGTCGAGCTAGCTTTCACGGCTGATGTGTCTATGCATTTGCGCTTCTTCAAACCTGTGGCTTCTATGTTGATTTTGGCTCAAGCAGTGATCTTTATTAATGTTTGTGTGTATATCTGTGCGTCTGTGTGCATGTGCGTTTATCTGACATTTGTGTCTTCACGTATGTCTGTGTGTGTGTGCGTGTGGGAGAGACTTGTATGGGCATCTCTTTATGCATTTGTGTGTGTGTTTGTGTGTGTGTGTGTGTGTGTTTGTATATGTGTTTGCACGTGCACTTGTCTGTATGTGTGTGTTTGTGTGTCTGCATGTGTACTTGTCTGTGTGTGTGTTTGTATTTGTGTGTCTGTGTGTGTGTGTGTCTGTTTGCGTGTGTGTGTGTGTGTGAGTGTGTGTGTGTGTGTGTGTGTGTGTGTGCGTGCGTGCGTGTGTGTGTGTGTGTGTGTGTGTGTGTGTGTGTGTGTGTGTGTGTGTGTGTGTGTGTGTGTGTGTGTGTGTGTGTGTGTGTGTGTGTGTGTGTGCGCGCACTGGTCGTCTGTGTGTGCCTCCATGTCAGGGGGACGAGGTGGTGTTGCAGAGCACCTTCAGCTCTGAGCAGGAGCAGCTGAAGTTGTGTCTGGCGGCTGAAGGCTTTGGCTGCAGACTCTGTGGTCTGGAGCCCACCTCTAACTGCAAGGTGCGGACCAAAACATCTCCTCTCCAACAGAGATACACCAGGACTAACTAATAATGCAGAACATGCAGTACTACTCTCCAGGGACAAAACAACATTTAGACATTTTAGAAAAATGGATAGAAAAGGGAATGCTGCAGCAAGCAGATTACAAATTAATCAATTAATTCATTAAACCGTTAATTCGGAAATGTGTTACCTTTGAATAACCTATTACATATTAATGATGAGTAGAGGTATAATTCCGACTGCACCACAGTTAAGGAAATTGTTAATAGTTGTATGATTATTAATTATAATGAAACATTTTAAGTCAATAATGAATCTGTCAATAATGAATTTGTATTAACCTCGCTTCCTTTTATTTTTCTATATATTCTCCAGAATGTACCACCGGACCTCTCTGTGTGTGTATTTGTTCTGGCCCAGTGCCTCTCTGTCCGAGCCCTTCAAGAGATGCTGGCCTCTAGGGAGGACCCCACCGCAGGGGTAAGAGTGTCTCTTCACTCTCCTTTTATTCTATCCATTTCTCTTTTCCTTGCTAATTTCTTATTCTTCATTCTTCTCTTTTCCTCGTTCCTCTCTATTTTTTCTCTCCTTCTCATTGCTCCTCTCCTCTTCTCTGTGTTTATCTGTCTTGCTAATTCATAAATGCCCCCTTGATAAATGAGACGGTACAGTGATGACCATTGTTTTTCCAGGCAGTCCCAGACTGTCATCGAACACTGTTGTATGGCCAGGCGGTGTTGTTCCGACATTCATACAGTGGCATGGTGAGGCATATGGATTATGTTAATGGATACATGTTGTGTTATGTATGGAAAGCAGTCATTATTTAATTAATTGCACTTCAAATCTTATGCATCATGGAAAGTTCTAAAAGCTTCCACTTGTTTTAACCCTTTATTTTTACCCACAGTATCTCAGCTGTTTGTCCTCTTCTCTGTCTTCAACTGATAAGCTTGCATTTGATGTTGGTCTGCAAGAAGATAAAGAAGGTAATATTTTTATTGCAATAAAGCATTTCAAACTGCATAATCACGACACTTCCATGAGGAGTTTTACACCCGGCTGCAGCAGAGTGACGTCTATGTATGTGTATGTGTGTCCGTTTGTGTGAGTGTGTGTGTGTGTGTGTGTGTGTGTGTGCATGTGTGTGTGTTTGTGTGTATGTGTTATAGGTGAGTCATGCTGGTGGACTGTCCACCCAGCGTCCATGCAGAGGTCAGAGGGCGAGAAGGTGCGTGTTGGAGATGACCTCATACTGGTCAGTATCTCCTCAGAGAGATACCTGGTAAGTGGAGGCATTTGAAAAGGTCAAACGTCAGAGTAATGTATTTTTAGAGGTCAAACAGTGACATGTAAATTCTATTCCGATACCATATTAACTCAAACACAATGATGTCGTACTTACTCAAACACTATAAGAATACTAAAAGCCAAGCTTCTCTCAGTTCCAGGCAGAAGTGAAAATATACAATGCTTTATATTTGTTATGCTTAATCTTTTTTCTGTAAATGTAAGTATTTGCTGGACAAGGCTCTTTGTCATCATCAGGTGAACCAGTAAATTAGGGTCAGAAGCAGAGGTGAACCTAAAAACTATTCTAAACTGAACCTTGAATCTGTAGTGTTATAAATAGGTCTGTCACGGTTAAGAATTTTCCCTGTGGTAATGTAAGTTGGCTGAGCCAAGCCAAGTTTCCAAAGACGTGGCTTTGGAAGAATGAGAGATCGAATCATTGGGCCTAAGATCATTACAATGCTTAAAAGGGGGTCTGTTCATTGTGCAAGCATAAATGAAACCGCACAGCAGAATTAGAGCTTTGCACGAGGATGGATGTCATGCCACCAAGAAAAGAAAAAAACACAGTCGTCTAAATAGCTTTTTGTGTTTATTAAATCTGCATCCCCTTATTAAGTCAATGTTTAGCTTTTGAATGTACTTTTCACTTGTTTTAACATTGAAATAGCTGCTAACCCTAACCCTAAACCCAAATGCCTTTTTTATACTACCTTTTTTTAGTGTTTAAGAAAGTCTATTTATCTTTATCTTTAAGTTGGAGTTGCCAGCTCAAATCTGCAGGTCATAGAAATGGTCCTGAAGCCCTGATTCTAATTAAGTGGTGATTAGGAACGCATGAAGATGAGTTTTTAACCTAGTTGTGTGCTATCTGATCAGGGTAGTGTTGTGATGCACCACGTGTTTTTTTTTTTTTTTTGCCAGGCACATAAAAGTTTTGATGTGTTCAACTTTTGGTGCGTGGCACAGTGCAGCAACGCTCATCAGGATGACAAAACCTAACAAAATATCCTAGTTGAGTTTCCCAGTCTTTGATTGATGCAATTCAAGTTTGAATGGGGTTGAGCACAGTGCTTGGTATGGTGATGAACATGTTGTAATGGTCTTTGGTCTCCCTCAGCACCTGTCCTACGGCACTGTGCTGGACAACAGGCAGAGTGGGAGGGTGGTGGTGGACGCAGCCTTCCAGCAGACTCTGTGGAGCGTGGCACCGGTCTGCTCTGCCAGTGGAGTGGCTCAAGGCACGGTTTACCCTATTTTTTTTCTCCTTATCACCGCCGACAGAACCAAACTTCTGATTAACAAATCAATAATCCCAGCGTGTCGCTCTGTTGCAGAACGTCTGCGGTCTGTGAATAGAGCAAACTAATTGCTCCATCGCTATTTCAGTAAATTGGAAGACGAAAGAAAGAAGGAAATCTCCTCCGTTATAATTATGCATTACACAGAGTTTGATGATGGCTTACTGAGGTTATCCTTCCACAGATTTTTCTCATCAGTACTACTCTCAAATGTTTAATTATTCATCTTTACCTATCGCAATTATAACTGCAGATGTCACATTAATGAGCTTTATCCCATTATACGTTAGCTTTAGTCTGACTCTGGTCTCAGGTGGTACCTGCAGGCTACCTGGAAGCTTCAGCCTGACTCTGGTCTCAGGTGGTACCTGTTGGCTTACTGAAAGCTTCAGCCTGACTCTGGTCTCTGGTTTCTTCTGGTACTTGTATGCTACGTGAAGGCATTAGCCTGACTCTGGTCTCTGGTCTTTGCTGGTCCTTGTAGGCTACGTGAAGGCATTAGCCTGACTCTGGTCTCTGGTCTCTGGTCTCTGTTCTCTGGTCTCTGGTCTCTGGTCTCTGGTCTCTGGTCTCTGGTCTCTGGTCTCTGGTCTCTGGTCTCTGGTGGTACCAGTAGGCTACCTTAAGTCTTTAGCCTGACTGGTTTCTGGTGGTGCCTGAAGGCTGCCTGAAGTCTTTAGCCTGACTGGTTTCTGCTGGTGCCTGAAGGCTTTAGCCTGACTCTGGTCTCTGTTCTTTAATGGTACCTTTAGGGTCCTTGAAGGCTTTAGCCTGACTCTGGTCTCTGGTCTCTGCTGGTGCCTGTAGGCTACCTGAAACATACGCCAGACGCTGGTCTCTGGTCTCTGGTCTCTGCTGGTGCCTGTAGGCTACCTGAAAACAATAGCCTGACTCTGGTCTCTGGTCTCGGTTGGTACCTGTAGGCTACCTGAAAGGAGGAGACACACTGCGGCTGCTTCACGGACACAGCGACGCCTGCCTCACCCTGCCCTCCAGAGAGTATGGAGAGGAGCTGCAAAGGTCAGTCGGGAGGCTAAGGTCGAAGCCTAACCCTTAACTTCCACTCCCATCCACACTGAAGACAACGTTTACTGTGTCAGCAAGGATATTTAGAGCTACTTTATTGTTCATATCATGTCTATATGTGTGTGTGTGTGTGTGTGTGTGTGTGTGTGTGTGTGTGTGTGTGTGTGTGTGTGTGTGTGTGTGTGTGTGTGTGTGTGTGTGTGTGTGTGTGTGTGTGTGTGTGTGTGTGTGTGTGTGTGTGTGTGTGTGTGTGTGTGTGTGTGTGTGCGCGCGCGCGCGCGCTGCGCGCGTGCGTGCGTGCGTGCGTGCGTGCGTGTGCGTGCGTGCGTGCGTGCGTGTGCGTGCGTGTGTGTGTGTGTGTGTGTGTGCGTGTGTGTGTGTGTGTGTGTGTTTGTGTGCATCCAGAACAATCCATTATGGGATTGGCTCAGTGTCCAGCCAGGCCTGCTCCCTCTGGAGACTGGAGATTCTGCGTGTCATGTAAGTAGTATTAGCAATGACCCAATTATTATTTGTATATGTAATGTTATGCCCACACTGGGGTGTTCAATCTGTATTGGTTTAGCTATTGTGATGGTACTTTTTCGTCTGCTGACAAGAAAACTGTTACTGGTTTTCCTCATTTTGTACAGAAAAGCGTAAATTATGTATTGTTTTGTCCTAAAATAATAAGGGTTATATCAGAATTTTGTTGTCCTGTTAGAATCTGCAGTATCAGTATCTCTGTATCGCATTGCTTTTTCCCCACGGCAACGCCATAGAGGTCCCTCTTTGAAACAGCAGGCGCTGTGGACTGGTGTTAAAAACATTTAATCACTAGAATGTACTTTTGGAACTATTTTCACAGAGCTATTTATTATCGAAGCATGCTGTTCTCAGTTCAAACATGAGATATGAACAGACTCCTTGCAACTCCTTTTAAACTCCTTGCAACCGCCTCTCGCTTTTTGCATGTGAACCATCACAAATGTTAGCATTTGCCTTGCAAGGTAGCCTGCACCCACTATCGTCATTGAGAGGGGAGCGAATATACAAGTCTCCTTCAATTAATAGTAATAAAAAAGTGTGCAAAAGTACCCACGATTATATTTTGGATATGATGATCTTAAGAAAGACTGCAATTAAAAGTAAGTATTCTGAAATTAAAAAAATGCAATACAACTCACAACAAAAAGAACAACATGACATTGGTGTTGTTTTGTTGTTGGTTGTTCCGCTTCTTAACAGGTGGAGCGGGAGCCACGCCCGCTGGGGCCAGCCCTTCCGCCTGCGCCACCTGACCACCGGGAGATACCTGGGGCTGACGGAGGAAGGCGGCCTTCATCTGGTGGAGCGCAACAGAGCTGACGTCGGCACCTCCTCTTTCTGCTTCCAACCCTCGAAGGTCAGAGGTCACACGCTCAACTATACTTTATGTTGTTTGCCTTTTTATTGTTTGGCATAGCATTTTCAGATAAATTGTGTTTACCTAATCCCCTCCTAGTTTGACCTTAACTTATGTCCATTTGCTACTGACAAACAACAAAGTATTCATTTATGTATCTAGGAAAAGGCTCAACCATGCTCTAAAAAGGATGTTGAGGGCATGGGCACGGCAGAGATCAAGTATGGAGACTCAAGCTGCTACATCCAGCATGTAACCTCCGGCCTGTGGCTCACCTACCAGGCGGTGGACGGGAAGTGTGCACGCATGGGGTCCATTCAGCGCAAGGTAGACTACTGCTCTTTTGCTGATCGTTTTCGGTGACTTGTGTGGACGTTCTTAGAAACAAAATACAACACACTGTCAAATGCCATGCGTCTTTTAGTTTGATATGTTAACAATTATCTTAGATCAACCTAGTTTATTAAACAAATGGTCTAGATGTGGTCCTCAATTATTTTAATTAATTATAGCTGTTAATTGGCGTTGGCCTGTCTTACCATCATGTGTTTCATCATTGTGCGTCTAGAAGGGGAGAGTGCTGGGTTAGCGTTTGCTTTCTATTCCATTGACTTACAGAGTTAGCCTAGCTCCTGATTACTTTCCAAAGATTTAAATTTGTTCTGAATATTCACTCAATTCAGAACCCTCAAAAAAGGGAGTGCCAGTAAAAACCCAACAAGTTTGTAGTTTGTCTACAAACACACAGATAATTCGGCACTATTTTTGCAACTAGTGCAATTATAGAATCTGTTGCTTCTGGGTGGTTGAAGCAGAGGGTAGAGTCAGCGGTGCCTCACAGGTAGACAAATAATCACTGCGCCAAAAATAGTGCAGTGTTACAAATTACAATGTTGTTGGGTTATTAATGGCATCCATTTTGAGTAATTGACTATTTGGAACACGTATAAATCTTTGGAGAATAATTACAAGTCAAGTCAACTTTATTTATGTAGGCAGACAACTGCATTCCCCTCACATGAACAGGAGCTAGGCTAATGTAACTCTGCAAGTCAATAAAAGCTACTAACGGAAAGCCATCACTAACCCAGAGAACTCCCCATCTGACCGCACGTTGATGATTTTGGAATTAAACAATTCGTCCTAATCTGGGTAAGACAGGCAAACAGCTATTTATAGATATCTTTGTTTATCCCTTTAAATAATTTGTTATTTTGTACCAGAGCTCTATCTGGTAATGTGATTGAGATTTCTGTGCAAACTTTAATCAAAGATGCTGTATGTAGAATTTAGTGCTATTGAATCCTACACACCTTTAAGATCATTGACTTTAGCATGTGGCTATCGAGCAGCTCTAACCGAGGTTCCTCTGCAGGCCATTCTGCACAGCGAGGGTCACGTGGACGACGGGCTGACGCTGTCCCGCTCCCAGAGAGAGGAGTCGGGCATCGCCAGGCTCATCCGCACGGCGGTTCACCTCTTCACTGCATTCGTCAGGTTCAAACACTCAACCATATTGGCCTCCTGTAGTCTCAGTCCACAGCGGGCTAGAGCCGTGGTGTGTCAGTGGCAGTGATGTCATGGTTAGATTGACGTTGTGACACAGTGATCTGCTATGCATGCTTATTAACGAGTGCCGCTTGATGATGATATGGCTAACTTAAAAATATTTTGATTAAATGTTTATTGAAGAAGATTGATTTCAACTGACTTTACAAAACGAGGTTTAGAAGTTCTGCGTGTTTTGGCCTTCATTATGTAAAATTGTGTGTAGTCACGCTGTCGGAAGCCTTTTCATATCACCTTTTATACAATTGGATAATCAAACCATGCCTTTTCCTAGTGTATTTGTCATATTATATATTTGATTTTTATAGGAAACTGGACGGTCTGGATCAACAAGAAAACGTCTCCTCGGTAAACCTCCAACTAGAGACAATACAACTCTGTCTGGGGGATCTGATTCATTTCTTCAAGCCCCCAGAGGAGGGACTGGGGCATGAGACCTACCAGAACGGCCTGAAGACCTTGAAGAAAAGACAAAGCCTGTTTCAAGAGGAGGTACACAGAGTGAACATTGTCATAACATTACATTTACACCCAACGTTGTTATGCTAGTAATCTTGCATCAAAGGGAACGTTTTGTGCTGTTATTTGGCATTTCTATGTGTTGTCTTGTATTTAGTTTGATCATTTGCGTTGTTTCTGTCGAAATGTTATTGTGTTGTACTTGCATATTTTGTTTTCCTTTGTGTTTTGCTATTTCCTGTTGTGTTATTTGGGTTGTGTGTTCTAATGTTTTTTTGTGTTGTGTTTAATTGTGTGTTATTTTGTTTGTGCGTGTGTCCTTCCTGGCTTTCAGGGCGTGGTGAACCTGGTGGTGGACTGCCTTGATCGTCTCCATCTGTACACCAGCGCCGCTAACTTTGCTGAATCTGTTGGGGGGAGCGGAGAGGGAGAAGGCTGGGAAAGCCTCCTCAATGTTTTCTATCAACTACTGGGTCAGAAGGAATACAAACCACACACATTGATCTTGCTTTAATGAGGATCATTCATCACCATAATGATATGAACGACATAATAACGTTTTATTGGTCAGAAAACAATTAACAACAATGATGGCTCCATAGAATAATAATAATTTTTATTTATTTATTTTTCACCAGTACAATTATTGAGAAATGGTTGTATCTTAGCCGCAGATAGTTAATCAATGTTAATTAATGAGATTCATCCTTCATCGTGAATTGCTATTACTTAAGGTCTACTGTCTTGCATTCCTCTCCAGCGTCTCTGATCAGGGGGAACCGCAGAAGCTGTGCCCGGTTCTCTTCCTCACTGGACTGGCTGGTGGAGAGGCTGGAGCGAACGGAGGCCTCCACAGGTGTGTGGACCTTTGGGGCACTTTTAGCAAATCTAAAAAGGTCAAATCTAAATTTGTCTTTTACGTAATGCTTCAAGGAATTTATTCTTATTTCTGTTCGGTTTAAGCAGTTGATTTCATTGGTGTAGTTGTAGTTTAGCGTTTAGTCTGCTGGAATCTGTCGATGAAACATTTGGAATTAAAAGTCAAAGCAGCCTCATGTTGCTTTAGCTCAACGCTACGCTGCAACGCTGATCCTTCAGTTGGATCAGCGTTGCAAAGCAAACGGAAAAGGTCTATCTTCTTCCATTTATCTTGGGAGATATTTTGACGGGCATCACTCATGATCAAATACCACCTTGGACAGCCTACATTAATCCCTGATGTTTGCTCGGTGGGCTTTAATTAGCAGTCATTATCTGTGCAATGAATACAGAAAACAGCCACAGTGCCGTGGGTGCTCCCTGTAATAGGCGTACTCCTGTCTGTCATCTAAAGGTGTCTTGGAGGTTCTGCACTGCATGGTGCTGGAGAGCCCAGAGGCCCTCAATGTCATTAAAGGGGGACACATCCAATCCATAATTTCCCTCCTGGATAAACATGGACGAAATCACAAGGTCATGCATGAATATATTACTTGGGGTTTGGGAGCAGAGAGGGGAGAGACCTAGAAAAGAAAAAAAGCAATTATCCAATAGCTAATTGTTTTTGTCAATCTCTGTTCTGTTAAATAGGTCCTAAATGTGTTTCTTGTGTTTCTTTTTCTTTTGTCAATGCACACATGTTTATGTATATAGAATATATTATATATATATCTGCAATATATGTACTTTTAAATGTGACATATTTTCAAAGACTTACCGGTATATTCTTTCACAATACAGCGGTTAAAACTATTTTAGATAGTGCCATGGCCCCAATTGTATCGTCTAGATCTGCTGCCTCAAACCATTGTTCCATAACCCTGTCAACGTGTCATTTGTGGGACACCGTGACGGATACCCCCAGGTGCTGGAGGTGCTGTCGTCCCTGTCTCTGTGTCACGGCATGGCCGTGCGCTCCAACCAGAACCTCATCTGTCACGGCCTGCTCCCCGACCGAGACCTGCTTCTGCAGAGCCGGCTGGTCAACCAGGTCACAAGGTAGAGCAGCAGTCGCCCTCTTATGTGGAGGTTTTATTTATTTCCAAGTTGAATCAGAGAATAAACCCCTTGAGAGGCAGCATCTCGTTTTCAAGGGGGCCCTCAGGCACAGAACATTTAGACAATGTTAAACAATCAACATAGTAGCATCAACCCACCATCCCAAATAATTGGCAACAAGAAATAAACAAATGAACAGAACTAACAATAACATGTCAAAGTCTACTTATAAACTAAAAGCGAAGGTATATACAATCCAAAACACGTGGTAGTAGTAGCAACAAGTAGATTTAAGGTGAACAAGCAAAGAAGCCTTGAAGTCATGAAAAGAAGTATGGTGCATTGTATTCTGATGGTGCTTCAAACTTAAGTTGTGATTGTCCTCGTTCTATACCCGCTGCATTTAAACCTCTGTGTAAGCGCATGGTTTTCCTCTTGTCGCCCTCTCACTAGCATGAGGCCCAACGTATTCCTGGCCCTTGGGGATGGGTCGGCCCAGCATCGCAGGTGGTACTACGAACTGGCAGTGGACCGTGTTGAGCCCTTCCTCACGGCCGAGCCCACCCACCTGCGTGTGGGCTGGGCCTGCACCGAGGGCTACAACCCCTGGCCCACCGCCGGCGAGGGCTTTGGGGGCGATGGGGTGGGAGATGACCTCTACTCCTATGGCTTCGACGGGCTCCGTCTCTGGTCAGGTGGGCGAACAGGAAGAACACAGGATGGATCCAGTTTGGGTGCCGCTGGTACAGACAGATTAAAGGTCCCATGGCATGAGAATCTCACTTTATGAGGTTTTCTAACATTAATATGAGTTCCCCTAGCCTGCCTGTGGTCCCCAAGTGGCTAAAACTTGTGTTCGGTGTAAAACGAGCACTAGGTATCCTGCTCACCTTTGAAAAAATGGAAGCTCAGGTGCGCTAATTTGGGATGTCCCAAATGTCGTCATAAGGGGCCAAGTTACTTCCCCTTTCTCTGCCTTGCCCGCCCAGAGAATGCCATGCCATGCCAATGAGACAATGGGCGACCCGCCACATTTGTGTGTGTGTGTGTGATACACACACTGTAATTCAAGTGTTGTACACTTCTTTGTTATTTGGATAACCGTTCTGCTGTTGGTGTTATGGCGCATAACACGTCGGTTCTTTGACGTCTCTGGTATTTCCACAACAAGACTGTAGTTGGGGTTATCTCAGCCATGGTTTAGAAGGAATTGAGGGAAAGGAACTTTGGCTTTGACTCCCTGAAGTACATGAACCACGACATGGAGGAGAAAGGGATTGTTGCCAGCGGGCAGCGGGCAGCGGGCAGCGGGCAGCGGGCAGCTGGCAGCAGGCGGTTCAGTCTACCTCAGATTGATGTTGGAGAACCTGAAGCATTGGTTGTGATACATAATATCATCTGGAGGCGCATACAGCTTTTGGCCGTGATAATATGCATTATATGATATAGATATCTCTGTATTATATGATATTATTAAGTTAAAGAGCTCCAGGACTGTAACGCAAGTGTTGTATACTTCTTTGTTATTTGGTTAACCGTTCTGCTGTTGGTGTTATGGCGCATAACACGTCGGACTCTCGTCTCTGGTCTTTCCACAACAAGACTCATAGTTGGGAGTCTTGTTGTGGAAAGACCACCTTCTGCCCACTGCAGAAGGTGGTGGTGCCCAAGCGCTGCCCGCTGCCGTGGCGGTGGTCCCTCGGCAGCGAGGCTCCGGCGGGAGACAATCACGGTTAACAATCGCAGGCAACAATCCCTTTCCCCTCCATGTCGTGGTTCAGTCTACTTCAGATTGATGTGGACGTGGAAGAACCAGAGACGTCGGGAGAACCTGACGCATTCGTTTGAGATTTATAATATCGTCTGGAAGCGCACACACCTTTCGGCCGTGCAATATATATTATATGATATAGATATCTATGTATAATATGATATTATTTAGATAGAGATGCAGGACTCCCGCCGGAGCACCCGGAGTGTTCTAGAATATTTACAGAACACGGCCAAAGGCTGTGTGCGCCTTGGCATTGTGATACATCCACTGTAAACAGAGCGCATGGTACCACGGCTGCAAGATGCTCAGGGCCACACCCCCACCCTCCTCCTTGACCCGCCTCTCTCCTCCTCATTTGCATTAAAGCTACAGACACCGAAACGGCGCGTTTGGGGAAAGCTCAATGTGCGACTGGCTCGTAGCGGCTGTAATTCTGCACCACAGCTGAATTTTGGGAACATCTTCAAATACTGTATAAGGGGCCCACTAATATCTATATTAAAGCATCCATAAAGTAGCATGCCATGGGACCTTTAATACAGTTTAAGGGTGAAACAAGCATTTACTGACAATGATCAACACTCACTCAAATGCTGCATTCAAGTAACATTCGCTGAAATGCTACATTCTCACACTCCATTCCACATTTGAAAAGCGTAATTTCAACGTGATATCAAAATTCAAATATGGCAAAGACACATCGAGGCTCTGGGATTTACTAACGATCATTTGCACAATGTTTAACAGTTGCCGTAACCCTCTGGACCCCCCATGGTGCACTGTGCAGGTTGTGTCAGTCGCCGGGTGAGTTCTCCCTTCCCTCACCTGCTGAGAGACGAGGACGTGGTCAGTTGCTGCCTGGACCTTGTGGCGCCCTCCATCTCCTTCCGGGTCAACGGGCTGCCCGTGCAGGGCATGCTGGAGAACTTCAACAGCGACGGCCTGATGCACCCTGTGGTCAGCTTCTCCGCTGGAGTCAAGTCAGTATGAAGGATGTGCATCCATTCCTGATTTTCTGTCTCACCCCATCTCCCCATTAGTTAGTGTGCCTGCTTTTTCAGAATGCTAATTGTAGTGATTATTATCATCAAACAAGTCATTGAAAAGAAGCTTCTATCTAAAACAACTTACTGTGCATCCTTTAAATACATGACATTAATGATCAGGGACAAGTTGGGCATCAGAGAGAGAGACTGGTATATTACAGATGTTGGGGATGAACCTATAACCCTTTGGTTAAAGTTGATCACCCTCTTGACTCATTCTTGCTCCTCTTTTACCCATCTGTGATGAAACATTGCATTGGGATGCCAATGTATTTGTATAATACGTGATTGAGTGTTTCAATACTATTATTTTGTCAATGTCATGAGCTCAAACTCCTTCTCCGTCCGGTCCGAACTCTGACCCCCAGGGTGCACTTCCTGTTCGGAGGACGGCACGGAGAGTTCCGCTTCCTGCCCCCGCCGGGTTTCGCCCCGTGCTCCGAGGCCCTGCTGCCCGGGGGGGCCAAGCTGAAGGTGGAGCCCTGCCAGCGCTACAGCCTGGACCCCGAGGACGGGGGGCGGGAGCTCCTGGGCCCCTCCATGGCCCTGCTACCGCCCACCTTCACCCCCACACCCGTGGACATCAGCAAGGTACGCATCATGGTGTGATCCCATAGGAGTGGACTGACAGTGCCATGGATCTATGTTGGAGATCAGGGCATCTTTACATGCTTTGCGCTTGTATCTTTTAAGTTGCAAAGCAAAGAGCAGTAGCCTTTCTTTGTGAATGGAGTAATGGGAAACGTTTTGTTTTAGTATTAGACTTAATAGTACAAATACAAATGTAGCTACCATAAATCACACAGTCCAGCGGTAGTAGTGCTTATATTGTTTTGTTTTATTGTAACAGCTTCTCTCAAATGATATCTATAGGTGGAATTACCTGCGCAACTGGAACACATCCGGGAAAGACTGGCTGAGAATATCCATGAACTTTGGTCAATGGACAAGATAGGACTGGGCTGGGCCTACGGATCTGTAAGAGCAATACAATTAGCAGCACTATGGAAGCAATAATGCATAGGACTACAGACCCTTCTGTCGTATCTTAACATGTTCTGGTGATGTCCATAAAGACAGCATAAAGTCAAACAGTCCAGAAACTCAGGATTGCTGTTTGGTAATAGAACTGCATTTCTCCTCCTTTCAGATCGAACGTGCACCACTTTAATTATGCAAGCCACATACTGCATGCAAAAATCTAATGTATATAGTTAATCTAATTAACCTCCCTCTCTATGTCTGTGGCCTCTTCTGCACCAACTACATTTGGTCTGCCTCGGTTTCTCAAAAACGTCAGGCTGAGGTTGTGTCTGCTGTGTTTGATCTACAGGTGAGAGATGAGGTTAAGCGTTTGGACCCCGGCCTGGTCGAGTTCCAAAAGCTTCCTGAGAAGGAGAAGAACCAGAATCTTCAGATGGCTCAGATAACAATCAAGTACATTTCAACCCTTCGTCAGAGAGTTTAAGATTCTAATCTAACTATGATGCACTACGATGCACTGTTTCTCATCGTTAAAATTATATATTTTTTGTATTTGATTTATGGATTATTTTGTAATTTGTTAGGTAGAGTTTCAATGAGATTTGGGTAGGGGATGCTCCCTCTTTGAGAGAATGTCCTCAAGACAAACACACACACACAATATTGGCATTGCCACCACGCTCAGTGCGCCAGCATTGTCTGATAAACAATATTTCACCTTAAGGACGCTCCTCGCTCTTGGATTCCACATTGGGCTGGCAGACGACCACGCTGAGAAACACCTTCAGTACATACGGCTTTCAGCAAAGTAGGTATCACAGCAGAGAACACATTGTCCATTGTCAAGGTGGCTCGCACCCTGAAACCATTTCTGTGCCAATACAGAAACTCATGAGTTAGTACTTCATATCAGCAACGGCTGACAAAAAAGGTTTCGTCATTTCGTCATTCTTGACACGAACAGCGACCGCGAACGTCTATAAACAAGAGGCAGGCAGAGGCGCTGTCATCCGTCTGTCTGGCAGCTGGGACCCAGACATATTGATTCCCTCTAATTGATTGTGATTTGTGGTTGATGTGAGGTATGAGCAGCCCAGTGGCTACCGGCCCGCCCCGCTCGACCTGAGCCAGATGGTGCTGGGCGTGGCCCTGGTGACGGCCGTGGACGCCCTGGCCCAGAACGAGCACAACGCCTGGGCCGAGCAGCTCATCGCACAGGGCTGGACCTATGGAGCTCAGCGGGTAGGCGCTGCACAACAGCACCGGAGCGCCTGCACACGTCTAGGATCAGAGTGTCATATAGTCAACAGGGCGGTAGTTGGGAAAATTGGTGAAAGCAGCGATTTTATTATGCAATTTTCAAAGGTTAGTTGTGTGGTAATCGAAGTAATTATATATATGGATCAAAACGGTTCAAATCGAGGTTACATCATCAATTTAAAGTAGTGGAAAGCACTTGTTTAAAGTGTCTGCGTGGGGGTGTGTTTAGGAGGGGAAGGCCAAGAGGAGCCCCCAGCTGGTGCCCTACGGCCTGCTAGAGGAGCAGAGCAGGGAGGCGGGCAGAGACAGTGCCCGGGAGGCGGTCTGCACCCTGCTGGCCTACGGATACAGCCTGGAGCCCCTCGCCCTGGAGCCCGGTACGTCCCCCTCCCCCCTGAGAGCCATCACCCACCACCTTTATCCCCTCAGACCCATGATGAGGCCTCTTTCATAGAGCAGACCACAGCCATCACGGTTTATCGCATGGACCCTGATGGTTGTAAGGACAATCTGAATAGCTTACTTTTTTCGATAACAAGATGGCAATTTAAGCCTAATGTATTTTAGAAAATGTATTTTGTATTGATTTAAAATAATACATTTTGAATTGAATATTGAAAGTTTAACTTTGAATAGAAATGGAAAATGCATGTTGCTAATTATATCAGCGTCATAATTCATTGTATGCATTTATTTTATAGTATATTTCATTGCATCCTTTTTTGGGCAATACTTCTTTCTTGCTTTGGTGCTGCAGCTGCTCTGAGCGACCCGTGCAGTCTGCCCTCCGCCGAGGGGGGCCGGATGTTTCGTGCCGACCAGCGCTACGCGGTGACCCAGGGCCGCTGGTACTTTGAGTTTGAGGTGCTGACGGCGGGGGCCATGAGGGTGGGCTGGGCTCGACCACAATGCTCCCCGGACCGAGAGCTGGGCTCTGACGACATGGCCTATGTCTTTGACGGCTCCACGGTGAGCTGGAGTTTTATCAGAAGTTTTATGAATGATGACTTTCAAAAGGATCCATATTGGATGCCTGCGCCATGTAACCTTCTCACTGCAGCGTGTTTAAAATAATAAAACCCATCCACCCACAGTCCACATCGGACATTATATCCTCTCTAAATCAATGTGGTACGTTGAAGAAAAATAAGAAGCAAGAAAATCCCATTCTGAAGAAAAAAGCGATTGCTGCAACGAAAAGGTTAAATGGTGCGGGTGTAAGGGCGTGGGCCGACGTCGACGAGTGTACAAAGTAAGCATCTGGGGCTTCTTCCTCCAACCCTCCAGGCCCAGTGGTACCACCAGGGGGGCGAGCCTCTGGGCTGTCCCTGGAAGAGGGGTGACGTGGTGGGCTGCCTGCTGGACACGGCCCAGCGCACCATGGTGGTCAGCCTCAACGGGGAGGCACTGCTCAACCACCTGGGCTCGGAGCTGGCCGCCAAAGACTTTGACATCGGAGACGGTGTGTGGCGGGTTTCAAACGATAATGCTTTCTGCACGCATCGATAAGTCTCTCGCCAATAGCCCTGTAGCATGCCCCTGTTTTTATGTGCTTAAAGTTTGGCTTGCTCCGGACAGCTTTGACACAGTGGTCGGATTTTGAGTGGTATAGTAGAAACTTGAATGCTAATACTCAATACTATAAATAATACTGACTTCACTGATACTGAAAAAGTTCACTGATACTACTCAAAGTTCCATATTCTTGGAATGCACCACCCATTAATATATGATGTAGACGGTGTGTAAGAGTTTAATGTCTGCTCTCCCGCTGTGTCTCTCCACTGCTCTGCTTGATTTCACTCATTCCCCTGATCCCACCTCACAGGCCTGCTGCCTGCGGTGAGCCTTGGGCTGAACCAGGCGGGGAGGCTGAACCTGGGCAGGCAGGGGGCCACGCTTCAGTGCTTTGCCCGCTGTGGCCTCAAGGAGGGCTACCAGCCCTTCGCCGACAACATGGCCAGAGAACCCCCCCTCTGGATGAGCTGGAGGCAGCCTCAATTCATCTCCGTCCTGCCCCACCACCGAGACCTGATGGTTAGTCGGCACCTTTATTGTACTTGGGTCTTTAGGAGAGGTGCTGCGGCCGCTGGACCGTCCTGCAAAACTGGGACTATTTTTATATTTTCTGTAATGCTTGCAGAGTTTTTCTCTGTTTTCGTACTGGCGTCAGTTTAAATGTTGACCGTAAAAATGTGATGCAAGTGAACGATGCCTTGCTGAAAAGATTGTGAATTCCTACATGTTCGATGAAGGCAATTAGAAATGATTATACCCTGCATTGGAATTACGTGTATTTCAACCGGTTCCTCAAGGTCACCAGAGACAATGGGAAGGCCGATGCTTCCCCAAGCCTTAAGGTGTCTCAGCGAACGATGGCGTTGTCTAACCTCGGAGGCATTGAGACGGGCTTCTACCGACTCAGCATGTCTGTCCAGACGGCTGCAGTACTCGCCAGTCCTGCAGGGGGTGCTCTCCCGGGGACCACCAGCCCGGTGTCTCCAAGTAAGTATTCCACAATTCATATTGTTTCCTATTGGTTAAAATTCCCATGCCATGCTACTTTATGGATGCTTATATATAGGTGTTAGTGGGTCCATAATACAGTATTTGAAGACCTTCAAGAAATTCAGCCTTTGTGCAGAATTACAGCCACTACGAGCCAGTCCCACAATGAGCTTTCCACAAACGTGCAGTTTTTTTGTGGCGGGTCAAGGTGAAGGGTGGGGGTGAGGCCATGAGCAGCTTGCAGCCACGGTACCATGCACTAGGGTGTACAGTGGATGTATCGCCATGGCTCGTATTCATAATATCATCCGGAGGCGCACACACCTTTTGGCCGTGTTCTGTAATATTCTAGAAAACTCTGGGTGCGGGAGTCCTGGAGCTCTATTTCTAAATAATACCATATTATACATAGATATCTATATCATAATATATATTATCACAGCCAAAAGGTGTGCGCCTCCAGATGATATTATGAATCTCAAAAGACTGCGTTGGGTTCTCTGACGTCTCTGGTTCTTCCACTTCCACATCAATCTGAAGTAGACTGAACCTCGGCATGGAGGGGAAAGGGATTGTTGCCCGCGATTGTTGACCGCGATTGTCTCCCGCCGGAGCCCCGCTGCCCGCTGCCGAGGCACCACCGCCTCGGTAGCGGGCAGCGTCGAGGCACCACCGCCTCGCGGCGATGGTGCCTCGCCGGGTGGGGCCTCGTGGTGCTAGTGCCTCACGGCGGTGGGGCCTCGTGGTGCTAGTGCCTTGCGGCGGTGGGGCCTCGTGGTGCTAGTGCCTCACGGCGGTGGGCCCTCGTGGTGCTGGGGCCTCGTGGTGCTAGTGCCTCGCGGCGGTGGGGCCTCACGGCATTGTCTCATTGGCGGGCCAAATTCTATGGGCGGGCAAGGCAGAGAAGGGGAGGTACCCCTTATGACGACGTATGGGACCAAATTCGAAATCGAATTTAGCAGGATACCTAGTGCTTGTTTTACACCTAACACAATTTCTAGCTACTGGGGGACCATAGGGAGGCTAGGGGAACTCATATTAATGTTAGAAGAACTCATAAAGTGAAATTTTCATGCTATGGGACCTTTAACATTGGAATAACATTTAGCTAGGGGCCAGTTTGGCTTGTATTGGTTGTATTATTTATGGTTCATGCAGGTTGGTTTCAACCTGTCAATACAGCGCAATACAAGTGCAATGGTTAGGTCATCCCTTTGTGTGGATTTTAGTGAAGATGGCATATAAATGACCGTTGCTTCGTTAATATGAAATCTTTTGGAATATAAATTAACTTTGCCCTTAAAGTACAGTTGTCCATATGACTTAAAAAGGGCTTCACATTGGCCTATTTTACATAAAATGTAGATTTAAAATTACCATTTGGTCTCACTGATATTTAGGCCCCATGGTATCATCATCCTCTGTTGTCTGTCCTTAACCTTAAAAAGAGGTCACAAACGATATACTGTTTAACTTAGTTTCGGTTTTCATTTTCTCAACTTTCTGGGTCTGCCCACAGGCAGGAAGGAAATGGAGGAGTTTGAGGTGGACTCAGACTTTGAGGTGCTAATGAAGTCTGCCCATGGGTTCTCTGGATCGAGGGACGAGCTGAATCAAAAGGACCAGAGCCACGACAAAACATCCAGGCTCAAGCAGCGGTAGGTTGGGAACGGAGGGTGAGCAGAAAGGAAAACACAGCGGAGAAGCCTAAGAGCCTGAGCGTGTTTGTGTGTGTGTGTGTGTGTGTGTCTATTTGTGTGTGTCTGTGTCTAAGGTATTTGTCCATGTGTCTGTGGGTATATTTGTGTGTGTGTTTGTGTGTGTCTGTTTATATGTGTGTGTGTGTGTGTGTGTGTGTGTGTGTGTGTGTGTGTGTGTGTGTGTGTGTGTGTGTGTGTGTGTGTGTGTGTGTGTGTGTGTGTGTGTGTGTGTGTGTGTGTGTGTGTGACTGGAGCGTAGGAGGTCACCAGACCTCTCTCAGAACTGGGTATACTGCATGTTGGCTAGAGTTAGAGTTGGAATGGACCTCTTTCACTTTGGTGCACTTTACTCCTGGAATAAACTGCAAAATACTTTTTGCTGCAAAACAAGATTTGTACATCTTTGTGCGCCTTCAATGGTAAACGTTTACAATGTGTAAATGTAATGTTCCAACGCTATGTGTGTATAATATTGTTATGGCATTCTCTTTGTAATCTCGCCAGCATTTAAATAGGTTCTCCCTCGATGTGTCTCAGAGACCTCAATGAGGAGTCAATAACAAACCAAAGCCTGTGTGTCCTGCAGAAGGTTCATGCTGAAGAAGAACAAACCGGACTTGGTCTGCAGCAACTCCTCCGCCCGGCTGCTGGAGGACGTGCTTGTGGAGAAGGAAAACAACGGCTGTCTGGTGCAGAGCTCAATGGTAGGAACCCTTTAAGAGAGTTTTCACTGGAACATGATGTTCTTCATTTGTTTAGTTGATATTCATTTATGAATACATTATTCATGTTCTTTGTGGTTTTCTGTTGTTAACCCTATGAGGGTATGGGGCAGGAATGACTCGTGGCTAGAGTGATAATTTCCAAGACAAAGCTAGCCCCAACCTGTTTCTAAACGAGCTGTCTCCGAATTTACTGATTAACTATTTATTTTATGCCCCTATACATTTCATTATCAACAATAAAAGATCATGAGAGATCTTCTTATACATTTTTTTCCAGTATTACTACTCAGTACGGGTGCTTCCTGGCCAGGACCCCTTCAATGTGTGGGTGGGCTGGGTGACCTCTGACTTCCACCAGCATGGGCCCACCTTCGACCCTGACAGAACCCGCACCGTGACGGTGACCTTGGGGGACGACAGCGGCAAGGTGCAGGAGAGGTCAGCATGAGCACACTTTTAATCATCAGCACGGTGATATTTGTCCAGAATTTAACAGAATTCTAGATGTCGCTGGAGGTTAGGCTTGAGCGGCAGCTATTATTTCACCCTGTCACACCTGGGTAGACAGTATATGACAGTATCTGTGAAAAAAATATATATACAAGGTGTGCTGGTGGTGATGGAAGTCATTGCAGAATGTGTGACATTTTATGGTCTACAGTGATCTCTGTCTAAAATGCAATTTTCCTCCTTGGACCAGTTTTGCTGGGTTTAAATACTGAAGACACATATAATAATGGATAGACAGGAAAAAAGGGCCCTTCTTACATATAACCGGTCCAAATCTCAGGCGTGTTCTTGTTTTTGATTAAAAAAAAACACGTAGGACTCATACTTTGAAGACTAATGATACCCAGTGTGTTTATTCACAAGAATGAATAAAACACTTTTTTATTATAAAAGTTTTATCATAATAATTCATCAAACTGATATCCAGTGTGTCACGACCACGTGCCTGTGGTGTGTGTGCTCAGCGTGAAGCGAAGTAGCTGCTACATGGTGTGTGCGGGAGAAGCCACCGGTCTGTCCCAGAGCCGGAGGAGCGCGGGCCTTGAGATCGGCTGTCTGGTCAACAGCGCCAGCGGGCTGCTCACCTTCACGTCCAGCGGAGTGGACATGGCCACTTTCTACCAGGTGGGAAGGACATGGAGCGCTCGGGGCGATATTCACCTGTTCAAAAAGCATGACACAGACCACATAGTGTCACACTACAATCTGGTTCCCCTGTTTCTGATGTTGTGCCTTAATGATGATCCATACCCCTCGTGCATATCGCCCAGGTGGAGGGAAGCACAAGGCTGTTCCCTGCCGTCTTCGTCAAGCCCACTGCCTCCCAAATGTTTCAGTTCAATCTGGGTTGTGTCAAGGTAACCACTGCTGCCAATTGATCCACTGGCTGTTATACTTTCTCTCCGTGTTTATATCTGGATGCTTTGTCTCTGTTCTCATCGCCCTGCAGAACGTGATGCCGTTGTCAGCGGGTCTCTTCCGCAGCCAGAGGACCAACACGGCTCCTCAGTGCCCTCCCAGGCTGCACGTCCAGCAGCTCTGCCCCGTCTCCTGGACCCGGGTGCCCCAGCAGACGCTGAGGGTGGAGGCGACGCGGCTGGACGCCCGCCACGGCTGGCAGGTGCAGTGCTCCGAGCCGCTGCAGGTCATGAACCTCCACATCCCGGATGAGAACAGGTTGGGAAGAGATGCCCTGTGTTTACTGTTTGGTTTAAACCTTTTTAATTCTTCTTTGTAGGAAATGAATATTAAGAGTCATGTTTTGGTTGCTCTTGCATGAGGCATCTAATCAAAACTTGGTTGCTGAATGGATTTGAACTACACATTTTAAATAACGTGGTATGAATTAACTGATGGAATATCCTACTTCCTCTCGCAAAGCCAGTGTGGTAGCAGGGAAAACCCATTTTGAAATTCTTACATCTCATCATCTGTGATTGACTGCAGCGGTCTGCCAAGGCATGCATAACAATCAGATTTTGCGGATTACAAAGAAATTTAAATGACACAAACACGTTGCAAATGATGAGCCGCTGAGAGTTGGGAGTAGAGGTGTCACGGGTCTCACGCAAATGCTGCAATGTAGTATAACATTTAAATCTGTTGTAACCTTATTATGTAGGATCAGAGTGATGTATACGTAAGGTTTAATGTTACGTCAGGGATAATGGACACCAACATTTACCCAGACACGGGTATCGTTGGTTCGTATGGTTTATTGCTTCTTCTGAGTCTAAAACATATAGGGCCCTATTTTAACGGTCTGAAACGCAAGTTAGAAGTGCCAAGCGCAAGTAGCTTTGTGGGCAGTTCTATAGCGACTCTTGCGCCCTGCGCAAATCTAAAAAGGGTTGGTCTGAAGTAGCCTAATTACCTGTAGGTGTGGTTTGGGCGTAACGTGCAATAAACCAATGAGAGTGCCAGCTCCCATCCCCTTTAAGAGCCATGAGCGCATTTGAATCTGACGAGTTGATATTTTGACAGCGCGTCTGCAGTCTCCGATGAGACGGATGCACATGCATTTCAAACTTCAAATGGCTCAGTTTATGGCCAAATAATATGGCCTAATTCACACATGAAATAAGGTTTTCTTCCACAACTTCAGAAATACTGAGTCCTCAAATAAAATTCGGCAAAGAAAACAAATGATATGATATGCGGTAACTGTGGTTCTATATAATGATACACGCAAAACATTATAAACATCGTTTCTTATCAGTATTGTATGCATTATCGTTATCGACTTGTGTTCCTAAAATATGCATGTGTCCCCCCATTAATATACATTGCCATGGACTGTATTATGCGTTACGTGTTTAGTTTGCGTGTGGTTGAACAGATGGACGCACACACGCGCGCCCGCATTCATTAATTATTTTACACATACACACATGCGCGCCCGCATTCATTCATTCTTTTTAACACTCACTCGCGGTAAAACAATGTTTTCTCACGATCAAATACTCATCAATCCTAAAAGTTATGGGCATGTACACGATGTCTGTGTCAAGAAATTATGTATTTGCTGTACGGTGTTTGCAGATTCATTGATTTAAAAGTACAACTTATTACCGCTGTATCAGCTGTTCATTCCCAAATAATTTACCAAGAATGTGTGGCTAGGTTGATGAGAGAAGCAAAGTATATGCCCAAGGTGCACAAGCAACATTATGCATGCGCCCTTAAAATAGTATCTGAACAACGCGCCACTGACTTTAAACCTGGTATTTCCTGGTTTGTGGTGCAAGTGATTTCTGAAACTGCAAAATAGCACCAGGGAACGTTTGCGCCAGAACACGCCTCCTCCTTTCGCCGAAACGCCCCTTGGAGTGCAAGATCATTCCCTAATTTACCGACGTGTGGCGGTGGAGGGACAAGAACGCTCTGCCCCAGTTGCAAACTAGCAACGACACATGCGCCAGTGAGAAAGTAAATTGCGCCGGATGCAAGATAGGGCCCTTAGCGTCCATAGCAACAGTATGTTATTCATAGCAACTCTATTATTCAGAAAAGCATATCTTGATTGGATTGCCTTGGAGATTCCTACCCATTACTCAAGGCCGACTTCGGATTCAGTATAGAATCAAACCTCTAGTAGGAATACGGGTGCAAATCTCAAATTAATTAATGGAATTGTATTTTTGGAAAACACTTACATAATAATCAATAAAGTCATCAAAATAGCCAACACAATTTTAAATCATCAACATCTTACTGATAACCCTGACCCTGTCCATAGGTGCGTGGACATCTTGGAACTGTCGGAACGTCATGACCTCCTTACCTTTCATCACCACACCCTCCTCCTCTACTGCTCCCTCTGTGCCCTTGGCAACGCCAGGGTGAGCCACGCCCTCTGCAGTTACCTGGACCAATCCCAGCTCCTCTATGCCATTCAGAATCCCTATCTCCCTGGGCCGCTGCGAACAGCCTTATATAAACTCCTCATTCAGGTAACAAGGCTTTTTTCTGTCCTCCCCCGTTTTATTATTACATTCGTTAAACAGCGAATTGTTCAATCAATAACACATTAGAGATGCTCTACTTCTCCATTGATTTAGTTTGTCCAGTGTTTTCAGTGAATCCAACAAATGAGGTGCACAACCTTTAACATAGTGGGTCTACAACCTAAAACAATGATGTTATGCCCTGCTAAGGTTTACCTCAGCTCCAGCGCCACCGCGTGCCTCATGACCAACCAGGAGTACGTCATCCCCCTGACGGAGCAGGCCAGCTCCCTCACCCTTCAACCAGGCTCTGGTACCACGGGTGCGGGCTCTTCCGGTCCACCTAGTCCCATTCCGAGCATGGCCCTCAGCACCTCCCTCAAGCCCAAGATGCTCCTCTCCTTGACCTGCTTTGTGCGTGCGAGCAACGGGATCGCGGACGCTAGCGTAGAAGGTAGCGGCGGCGGCCCCGAGCCCTCGGTCTTCACGGGCAGCCCGCGCATCCCCCTGGAGCAGCTGAAGAGCCTCACCGTGGAGCTGCTCAGCGCGGCAGTGGGGGCGGCGGGGCAGGGCGTCCGCGACCCAGAAGGGGGCAGTGTTGAGCTGCTGCTGGTGCCGCCACTCCGGCTGTTCTACAGCCTGCTGGTCATGGGGGTGTTTGGGGACGAGGATCTGGGTAAGGTGCTGGAGCTGATCGAGCCCGGGGTCTTCCGCAGGGATCCCCGTGGCGAGGAAAAGGGGACGCTTGATGACCAGGGGGGCCATGGTGGTGATGATGATGATGATGAGGATGATGATGATGACGATGATAATAATGGATTTAGGAAGGAACAGATGGGCTGCAAAGGCGGGAAGGAAAACATTCCCAAACAAGGGCTACTCAAGATGAAGCTGCCCGAAGCTGTCAAACTGGAGGTAAATGTGCATACATATCTTCCCACTTTGATCTCATAACACCTTCTTTAGGCGATATTTACTCTAGCCTTCTTTTCTTTTATTGAATCCCCAAATTTCCCATCTGGGACTCATAAAGTGTACCTTCTCTCACTTAGCTCTGAAAATCCCTACAAGAGCAAAGCTAAACATACCACATTTCCCCTGCAATTACCTCCACTAAATTACCTCTCTATCGCTCTCTCTCTCATTCTGACTGTCTATCCCTCGCACTCTCTCTCTCTCCCTCTCACTTACTATCTCTCTCACTGTTTGTCTCACGCTCTCTCTCACTCTCGCTGTTGATCACGCTGTCTATCTTTCACATTCTCTCTCACTCACTCTCGCTGTCTATCTCTCACACTGTCTATCTTTCACGTTCTCTCTCTCACTCTCGCTGTCTATCTCTCACGCTCTCTATCTTTCACACTCTCTTCCTCGTTCTCTCTCTCTCTCCCCCTCACTCTCTCTTTCTCTCTCTCTCTTTCTCTCTCTCCCTCACTCTCTCTCTCTCTCTCTCTCTCTCTCCTCTCCCTCACTCTCTCTCTCTCTCTTCTCTCTCTCTCTTTCTCTCTCTCTCCCTCACTCTCTCTCTCCCCCCCCCCCTCCCTCCCTCCCTCTCCCTCACCCTCCCTCCCCTCCAGCTGTGCCAGCTCCTGTCCTACCTGTGTGACTGCCAGGTGCGCCACAGGGTGGAGGCGGCGGCGGCCTTCTCAGAGAGCTTCGTGGGCCGGCTGCAGGAGAACCAGCGCCTGCGCTACAACCAGGTGATGGAGGCGTTTAACATGTCCGCCGCCCTCACCGCCCGCAAGACCAAGGAGTTCCGCTCCCCTCCGCTGGAGCAGGTGGGTGGACCCCTCCCTCACATGCCGATGGCATTAATATTGAATATGACATGGCAATATGATGCTATAACAATTTGCTGTTAGTGGCAGATAAAGGAGGCTATTTTGTGGAAATGGGTTTTGAGAAAATTGCAAAGCTGTTCATAACGAGCAAGATACGAACAAAGTGTTTTAATATGCTTAAACTGCAGTTTGGCTTATTATTCAAATAATTCTAAAACCGGTGTGAAATGTTGGTATCTGGTAGTATGTTGATGTTGCAATCCCTTCGTCCATTCATCCATCCATCTGTCTCTAAAACCATATGCGGTTCAGCCGAGCAGTGGCGGGGAATGTCTCTGCCTGCTCACGCCTTTCATGGCAGCACGAGGCTGGATCCGAGCCCGGCTCATTATTTTTGCTCGGACATGCGTCACCGTCCTCCCTCTCAGATGAACATGCTGCTGAGCTTCAGATCGGATCAGGACCACGACGACTGTCCCTGTCCAGAGGAGATCCAGGACCTGCTACACGACTTCCACCACCGCCTCACCACACACTGTGGTAAACCGCACGCACACTGAAGTTGTTGTTTTGTTTGTTTTGGTTTGTATCTCGTGTTTCTGCACCAATACACCACAGTAAATTGCTTGTGTGTGAAAGCTTACGGGGCAATAAAACCTGACTGATTCTGAAAAGGAAACCCAATTACCGATGCACTCTGAATGCGCAATGACCTGTTCTGCCCCGAACGATCCCAGAGGAAGCACTCACCACGGGGCTGGTTGGTATTGAAGAAGACACTTCCTATTTTGTGTGTGCCTCCTGTCCCCGGAGCAGGAATTGACACAGATGGTGATCAGGAGAGCGATGAGGGAACAGAGAGCAACATTAAAGACCGACTCGTCAGCCTGATAAGGAGGGTCATCGGCAGAAAAAAGAATTGCACAGACAGCGAGATTGAACGCAGATCAAAGTCTCCCAGTGGGTTTTAAGTTACAAGACCTTTTTATTTTCTCTTTGGGTGTGCTTGTGTGAGTTTGAGTGCTTTTGTGCATGTGTGTGTGTGTGTGTGTGTGTGCATGCGCGTTTGCAGTTTTGTTACCACTGATGGCATCATAGAAATGATGATGAAAATAACCAATGCAAAGAAATGATGTAACCAACCGCCCATCAGCATGTGCTCTTAACCCACGAGCCACAACTGTTTATTCAGGTTTGGATATCACTTATATAGCATTAATCCTAGGGTAGGCCTTTGATTTTTGAAACATCTTTACAATATGCATATACTGTTATATAGCAATTAATAAATCATATGCCTTGACCAAAAGTGATTGAATAAGCCTGTCCAATCATTTCACTCGGGAAGAATGAAATGATTGGACGGCACCCCTGTCTATCAGAGTCCTCCTCAAGGCTAGGTGGCTAGTCATGCGATTTTGGGGAGTCGCTTTGATTTAAATCAAGTCATGATTTAATTACAATCTTTTCATTATCCTAGCAAACGATTTTTTTTACAAATTGTTTGCATCATGCAAAAACATTATACTTCAATTACAGTATTCTTATCTCTTATAAATCAGCAATAAGCTCCCCCAGCTCACTCGTCTGACTGTTAGTAATCTGCAAAAAGAGCATCATTCTGTTAACTACTATTCCCACCCCCCTCCCCCCTCCAGTGTCCCTCAAGGAGCTCATCTCGGCGACGGTGGTCCTCTGGGCCCAGGAGAGCGAGGTGGGCGACCCGGCTCTGGTGAGGGCCATGTTCTCCCTGCTGCACCGCCAGTACCAGGGCCTGGCGGGCCAGATGGGAGCGCCGCTCCGCAGGGCCTACACCATCAGCCGGGCCTCGGTGGAGGACGCCGTGGGCCTGCTGGCCTCGCTGGGGCAGATCCGATCGCTGCTCAGCGTCCGCATGGGGGGCGAGGAGGAGCGGCTGATGATCCGAGGGCTCGGGTAGGTCTCAGGGACGTCTTGTGTTTCTTCCTCGCCGTGCGTCAGTGAATCTAGATTACATTTTGGCTGAATTACCCTGGAGGGTCTGCTGCTCTGCTGTCGTTATCCGAACTTCA
Source organism: Gadus chalcogrammus (assembly GCF_026213295.1). Taxonomy (NCBI): domain Eukaryota; kingdom Metazoa; phylum Chordata; class Actinopteri; order Gadiformes; family Gadidae; genus Gadus; species Gadus chalcogrammus. The sequence goes on along the minus strand of NC_079426.1, from coordinate 17,725,996 downwards.
GCGGGGCGTGCGTGCTGAACGGCGCACGTGGGGAGTGGGGTGTACTCATACCTACGGAAAACCATCAAGACAGTCAGACAATCAGAGTCACGTCCCTAGTCTGATCATAAACCGTAGTATACTACTACTACTAAGCCAGTAGAACGGACAGTAACAGCCTAGTAACAAGGCCCTGTTGTATAGTCAGCCTGCCGACATTAACTGATGCTTTCTAGAAATTGTAGCAACAAACATAGAAAACACAAAAGTGCATTGCTAGTTCAATATTCTTGTAACTTACTTCTTCACAGACTTGCATTTTTAAGCTATTAGTGTTATGTTTCTAGCTGAAGTAATATTCATAGTGATGACTAATATTCATTTCTGCACGATCAGGTGAGCTGTACGCTCATTTAATCTCATTCTAAGAGGTCTAGTGGACCAATCAGGTTGATACTACAGTGGTATAATCACATGCTTCTGTCAGGGGAGACGTTAAAGGGGACCTATTATGCTTTTCGACTTTTATGACCTATAAACGTTGTTTTAATGATTGATAGTCATGTTTAACCGTACACAAAAAACGATGTAGATTTTCGGGAAACTCTACCTCTCATCTGGGCGCTTTCAGCATTCTCTGTCAATGCTCGGTTTCGTCCTTCTCCGCCCCCTCGCCCCCCTCCTGCCAACCCAACTCCGTTGTGATTGGTTACCTTCCTTGAAGCGCGCGCGCGGGCAGATTTGACCAGGCATATGGGGGCACGGCAGGAGTGCATCTACGTAGATGATTCCCGGAAATGTGAATCGCAAACGTTGTCCCGAGTGTTTAGCGCTCTACACAGCCACCCCAGACTGTCAGCAGGGAATACGTTGAAATGCATGTACGTCATTATTTGACACTTAAGTATGGTTAAACATGACTATCAATCATTATAACAACGTTTATAGGTAATGAAAGTCGAAAAAAGCATAATAGTTCCCCTTTAATCACTTATATTGTCATCTGAGTGCCCCGACGTCACTGTTTACCTGCAGGGATATCATGAACAACAAGGTGTTCTACCAGCACCCAGACCTGATGAGGGCGCTGGGGATGCACGAGACTGTGATGGAGGTGATGGTCAACGTGCTGGGGGAGGGAGAGTCCAAGGTAAGGAGCGGTCATCATCGTCTTCATCATCGTAGAGTTCACCACATAAAGAGCTGTGACATTGCTTCACCACACCGTTCCACCATCAGAGGTCGTTAGAAAATGATCCATTGTGAAGTCACTCACAGTGGGCTATTAGCGCGCTTTAAATTAGGAGAATCTTTTCCCTTGACTTGCGTGACTAAGTCGTCGCTGATCCGCTCTAATCCCACTGATGTGAATCCTGCCTTGCTCTCCTGCCTCTCTTGGCGCGACCTCTCTCTCTCTCCCTCTCTCTCTCTCCCTTTGTCTCTCTCTTGCTCTCGCTCTCTCTCTCTTTCTCTCTCTCTCTCTCTCTCCTTGCGTTCCACCGCGATGTCACGGCAGGAGATCAGCTTCCCCAAGATGGTGGCCCACTGTTGCCGGTTCCTGTGCTACTTCTGCCGCATCAGCCGCCGCAACCAGGGCGCTCTGTTCGACCGCCTCAGCTACCTTCTGGAGAACAGCAGCGTGGGACTAGGTGAACCAGCTCCTCCTCCCCTCCTTTACTTATTCCCACTGGCTCTAACATCTCTACGGCCCACAAAGTTGCTCATAAACCTTCTCCTACAGGAGCCATTCACACTCATCGGCCACGAGCCAGGAGATAGGCTTCAGTCATCGTTACCCTTTCCAGCACTATTAAGCCTCCTTTTAAAGCTATAGAATTCCAAGGATTTATTTTAGAATTTCTGATTCTTGGTCCCTAGCCTCTCCATCCATGCGTGGAGCCACACCCCTGGACGTGGCTGCAGCCTCCGTCATGGATAACAACGAGCTGGCCCTGGCGCTACGGGAGCCCGACCTAGAGAAGGTCAACAAAGCATTATGTCTGTCCATTACGGCACCCATTGCACGCCTAACCATCCCTGGAATGAGGGATTCCCTCTTCTCATGTTTCTTCTTTGACAATTAAGGGAGTTTTCCTTTGCCCTCTAGGGGACTAGGTTAAGGGAGCTGTCCTCTGAGACTGTAACTGTGATTAAGGGTTACACACAATAGAATAGAATAGAATAGAATACTTTTATGCATGTTTATATCTGATGGGCTTTAACAAAGATTGTTGTTTGCTTTCTCCCGTTATTTTCCAGCGGGATATGTTTGACACGGTTCCCATTTGCGTGTTTGCTGTCTCAATGCGAAGTCGGGGGAGCTTGGGGGCATCTGACTACAGATGCTATCTCAGAGTAGTGTTTGAGGTTGTTTGTATACTACTGCATACGTTGCAATCTATCCAAGAAACCCGTCAGAAACATCCCCCTATCGCGCGGCCTGCTCCCCAGGTGGTCCAGTACCTGGCCGGCTGCGGGCTCCAGAGCTGTGCCATGCTCGTGTCCAAGGGCTACCCGGACCTGGGCTGGAACCCCGTGGAGGGAGAGCGCTACCTGAACTTCCTGCGCTTTGCCGTCTTCTGCAATGGTACATTTGCTACCGGCTCGTCATGATAACAATAATAAAAAAATAAATGACACGCAAGCACAATATACAAACACACAAACATACAGACATATACACAACATATAAATATATATATAAATGTATGTTTGTGTGTGTGTGTGTGTGTGTGTGTGTGTGTGTGTGTGTGTGTGTATATATATATATATATATATATATATATATATATATACACATATACACACCAGTGGCGGCTGGTGGTTTTTAAAGTGAGGGAGGAAGGACTGCGTGCTTGGTTGCCATTGGCCTGCTTGCACTGTTGGTGTATGGTGGCATAAGAATGTGAGACTCAAGTTGTATCAGGGTGTTTTGGTGAACTACAAAATAGCAGGGAGGGAGTTATGTGAATAAAATGTATACAAAGCCACCAGTGGCCTCACTGTAATTTGAGAAGGAAAGGATGCAAAGCATATTAGTCAAATCAGGCCTACTATTGATTTGTAAAAGTAAATAAAAAAATCTGGGCCTATTTTTGCCCTCACTGACTGAAGTTATTTAGCTATGTTTATTTTCAGTTACAATTGCTTGTAATGCTACCAGTAAGTCATGCGTACCTAGCAAACCATGTAGCACTCACAACACTGACGTTGCCATTACTTCTGGTGACCTTGATTTTGGGAAGTGGTCTACCTCTTTCTTTGGTCGCTAACTTAGCACTGTAACTGAATGAATGGAATGCTTTTTGTAATAAGACGTTAACAATGTCCTCCGTTTCCAATGTTTCCATTGTGCATTTAGGATCTCGCTATCGCAGATTTCACTTGCTCTGCGTCTCTCATGGCGCGTTTCCACTGCAGGGTGCGGAACGGATCGGATCGCAAAGGTGCGGGTCGGGTCGCGTTTCCACCGCCAAAAGTGGGCGTGACCCGGACTTTGCCGTACCCGTTCCGGCCCCTTTCTCGGGACTTCTCCGTTGGGGTACCGAAAACGAGACGAGACGCCTGAAAGGGTACCGGGAAATTCTAGCTACACACACCCTCCGTTGATTGGTCGACAGAATCATCACTTCCGGGTGGTGCGGGGATAAAAACAAACAAACAGTAGCCTCGGGGACGGCCCGGGTATTATTCTTTACAATTAACATGTTGCGTAAAACGCTTGCTTGGGCGAACAAGGAGGTGGAGACGTTCATCTGCATTCTTGGGGAGGAAGACGTTGTTTACGATGTTTACCTAGCTGCCGCGGCGATCGACATCCGGCCTACCACAAAGGGTACTGTCGGCAGTGGAAACGCGACCTCGGAACTGAGCTGGGCTATACCGCCCCCTCCCTACCGCACCTTTGCGATCCGATCCGTTCCGCACCCTGCAGTGGAAACGCGGCATCAGACTGAGCACCACCGCGGCAATGCAGACCGGGTTTGTTATCGACAGCGTTGCCAGATTGGGCAGATTTCCCGCCCAATGATAATTTTTCCAACCTAACATGGTTAAAAGTAGCCCATTTGGGTGGGAAATCGGACCAATCTGGCAACACTGCTCAACATCCAGGGATCCTGCTTATTGGTTCATAGCGCAGACGGATAGATTTTTGCGCGAATCAGACCCCTTAAGGTCCCACCCACTCAGAGGAGGACTTTCCTCCTCTCTCCCATTGAAACCCATGTTATTCACCGGCCGCCAGTACTTTCGGGAAAATGAATGGGAGTCAACGGAGGCTGACGGAGGACGTTCCTCCCTGAAGTAATTGTCAATAGGCGATAGGGGTTGCTAATGTCCCTTTACCCAGGGAAACGAACATTATATAGTCAAAGGCAATAATGTAGTCATATTTAAGGCCATTAATTCATTACAATAGTCTGGGCAATCTACATTTTTTATTCTCAACAATGTTAGGGAGGATCTTCCTCCCTCTCCTCAATGGAGAAGCCTCCACTGATACACACACAACGTGAGGGCTGAGTATTGTTCAAGGAGAGGTTTCAGTATATAGATATGTGTAGCAATTTACCCTGCTATATCCACTTAGCTGACTGCCACACTCGACCACGACTAGCACATCGGTTCAGTTATCAGTTATTACAGATTGTGTAGAATTGTAAGAGTCGGCATGTGTTCAGTAGCCTGGGACCCAGGCAAATTCTGAGAGCTTATTTAATTTGCTCTGACAGAATCAGTATTAGTCAATACGCGATTGAGAACTAGTCTGGCCTCATCAGGCCAGTGTTCAGTACTGGCCTTTCAGAGCTCTCTCTGAGTGTGTGTGGTTGTGGTTGGTGTAACCCGTATGCATGGAATGTTCAATGCACCACAGTGCAGCCTCACCCAGCCACAGAGTCCAAGCAGAAATGAACCATGCACTCTGTTTTTAAGCAGGCAGATCTTAGATCAAATCAATGTGACCTTGCACAAACTCACCTGCACAAAACTAACAATGGTCAAATATGAATATGGATGACTTCCAGAGATTGGATAACTTGAATAAAAAGGTAATGTAATAAGAATGTTCAGTTTAGGTCAGGTCAGTCTTGATTTTTTTTCCTACGAAAAGGGGTGTTTTGATGTAGCAGGAGGCAGGGCACAAAAAGTATTATACCTACTTACATTTCAATCAAATTATATTTAACTTCAATGTTAGATGGTAGCCTGGATTTTAGACGTCTATCCAGTTAATCTTCCATTTTGTGTGTGTGTGTGTGTGTCTGTGTGTGTGTGTGTGTGTTTTTGTGTGTGTGTGTGTGTGTGTGTGTTGTGCGCTTCTCTCCGCCACAGGGGAGAGCGTGGAGGAGAATGCCTATGTTGTGGTGAAGCTGCTGATTCGCCGGCCCGAGTGCTTTGGCCCCGCCCTGCAGGGCGAGGGGGGGGACGGCCTGCTGGTTGCTATGGAGGAAGCCATCAGGATCTCTGAGGATATCTCTATGGACGGACCCTCAACCGCCTACAGGTCCAGCACAACACTGTCAGTGATGGAAACAAGAGTGTGTGTGTGTGTGTGTGTGTGTGTGTGTGTGTGTGTGTGTGTGTGTGTGTGTGTGTGTGTGTGTGTGTGTGTGTGTGAGTGTGAGTGAGTGAGTGATGGCACAAGTGGCCTTGATGTAAGAATTGTGGGAGATCTCACATGCTGACAACGAAAGAACAAATGTCCTCACCTGTCGCTTGTCCCATTCATTACTTGGTCCCGCCGCTCTTCAGCCAATTCCCGATATTTAAGGAATACAGCATTACAGGGTTGAGCGCAGAGAGATTTAATGGTGGAGGACACAACACAGAGCACTCTGTTCGATTTCAAGTCCCATTTATGAAGCCTTTACAAGACTGTGTGTGTGTGTGTGTTAGGGATGTGTCGGTCGCGACTGATTCGTTACAAAGAACGAATCCCGAACGTGAACGACAAGAACTGGTTCCCCAAAACAAGAAGAACTGGTTCTTTGATTCTTTTTTTTTAACATCAACCAAACATATGGTCACGTAAATAAAATATACAAACGAACAGAGCTCCGTCTCCCCGCGACTCATATTGATTGAGTCTACAACTTCCTCAAAGATTCAGCCAATGAGAGGTAACAATGGTGTTGGAATGGCACCTGGGTAAACCAATGACAAGGCGGTACCGTCGAATATGCGCGCTTTCTCTCTCTGACGTATCTTGGGTCATACCATTCGACTCATATATCCCCCTACATTTTTTCGAAAATAGACTTCACCTCCATCTGTTTATTGGATAAACACATTTCCCAATCCCAGGAGTCTTTGCTCCATTCTACGTCAATTTAAGAACAAACAAAGAAATTAAACTGCAGTTCGTATTTTTTATTTATGACCATGCAAGTTCTGTAATGCCTGAACAATGAAGAATTAAATGTAAAGTAAAATAAAATTATAAATGTAAAACCATGAATGAAATATAGAGAGTAAGCAAGTGGTATAAATATTGGTGGGACGTTCGACATACTATATAGCAGGCATCTCCAAACGGCGGACTGCGGATTTGACGGTCCTATCCGGACCCACGACATATTAAAAAAAAAAAAATTATAAAAAAAAGTTTTTTTATTTTTAATTTTTTTTAAGATGTAATCTGACGTAACGAACGAATCAAAACGAACGAATCAAATAAACGAATCGTTATAGTGAACTGAACTGAAAGAACTAGTTCCCGGAAAAGAATCATTTTGCCCATCCCTAGTGTGTGTGTTTGTGTTTGCGTGCGTGCGTGCTGTGATTCTGTCAGCCAGCTCATTCAGCCTTGCTGGCTTTATTCATGCAGGATAAACGCAGCTCATTTAACATCCCATCTATAATCAACCAGATACTATGCGGTAGAACCCCCACTGCAGCGTTTGTTTCGGTGTGTCGGTCACAGGGACGCCGCGGAGGACGCCGCGGAGGACGACGGGGGAAACGATGACCTCATCCACATGGGGCACGCCATCATGACCTTCTACGCGGCACTCATTGATCTGCTGGGCCGCTGTGCGCCGGAGATGCACGTGAGATACAAGTCTGAGCAACGGAGGGAAAGCCTGGCCGCTCAATAGCCCGCTGCTGATGACTTAAGAGTTGTATTTATTGTCTAGAAGCCTAGTAGAGTGTAAAGGGGACGTGGGGGTGTAAATAGCTCCCTCGGCAGGGGTTGGGGGCAGTAATTGAAGTGGAACAGATGACCTTGTGTTTTATAAACTTTGGAGGGATGCATGGATGGACAAGCTTTCTTGATGTTTGAGCGCATGGTCGTCCCTCTAAATAGGTATGCCTGTAATGAGTGAATGAATATCCATGCCATTGTCATACGTGGAGAGCTGCTTCATTCATGAAAATGTATTCAGTATTCAGTTTATCAATAATTATATCATTTGTTTGAAGAATTTTTGAATCAAAGATTTGCAGATAAAACAAAAAGGTATGCCCTCAACCATATGACAACTGACAAAACAACTTCAATACCTCAGAACCGATAGCATGTGTTTGGGTCTCTATCCATGACATGACGACGCTCATGTTACGTTGTGCCTGTTGTGCAGCTGATCCATGCTGGGAAGGGGGAGGCCATCCGCGTGAGGTCCATCCTGCGGTCCCTGGTCCCCCTCTCTGACCTGCAGGGGGTGATCAGTATTCCCTTCCAGATCCCCTCTATGGATTCCAGTAAGATCTGTGGGCTTTGCTTTCTGGACTATCAGCACATAAATCCACCAAGGGACATTAATGGTGCCCACAAAACATACATTCTGTGGTTCACTATTTCAGTATAATGGTCTACATATGGCATACACTTACTTGATGTTAGTATACGTCAGATGTAAACCATATTAGGAACTGTATGAGGAACATACCAAGCTTTATTATCTGAAGTGATTAATGGCCAAGACTATACAGAATTCTGTTATTAATGTCTTTTTTGAACAGAATACAGAATATATAGTTTTTTCGAATCATTAATCAATGATTAAATTGATCACAAATCCAAGTGTCAAACTGCTTAAATATTATTTTTTAAATATATAACTACAACGTCCATCAAATCCCCTTATTCTGTTCAGTTTACTTTTTTTTTTCTTTTTTTCCCCCCTAGATGGCACACTGGTGGAGCCCGATCCAACTACAGTGTTCTGCCCAGACCACAAGGCTGCTATGGTCCTGTTCCTGGACCGTGTCTATGGCATCCCGGACCAGCAGCTCCTCTTCCACCTGCTCCAAGTGGGCTTCCTGCCCGACCTGCAAGCTGCTGCCTCGCTGGACACTGTGAGCAGAGAGAGGAGGAATTACCCCCACTAAATGACCCCTCTCTCTCTCTCTCTCTCTCTCTCTCTCTCTCTCTCTCTCTCTCTCTCTCTCTCTCTCTCTCTCTCTCTCTCTCTCTCTCTCTCGTTCTCTCTAACTTGCTGTCTCTCTCTGTCTATCTCGCTCTCACTGTCTATCTCGCTCTCACTGTCTATCTCTTGCTCTCTCGCGCGCTATCGCTCTCTCCTGCTCTCTCTCCTGCTCTCTCTCCCGCTCTCTCTCCCTCCCTCTCACTCTCTCTTTTATCAGAGTACTGCTTTGATAGCTCCGATCCATGCTCTTTTTTGTTTAACATCACTACACAGTGCACAGTGGGTGACTTGCACTCTCTCTCTCTCTCTCTCTCTCTCTCTCTCTCTCTCTCTCTCTCTCTCTCTCTCTCTCTCTCTCTCTCTCTCTCTCTCTCTCTCTCTCCTCTACCTTTCTGCTGGCCTTTGATTTACCGCACCGCTTCTGCAATCAGCCGCTAGTTATCACCTATTAAGGAGACCTGCTGGCTCATGGCGGGATGCCCAGTACCACTCAGAACCACGTGACCTAGGGATTACCCACTGCACTGGAAAGACCCCTGCACTTGAAACACTGGAGTGATCAACTCTAAAAACCTGTACTCATCCTATTCATTGGCTTCTACCTTTGTAAGGTACCAACTAACTAACGATCTAGGTGTACATCTGCATTACATGACTGGTAAACAAGTAAAGTAATTGCACTGGACTGAATAGTTTATACATTGGGTGTTTCTTGTGTGTTTTTAACTAGTTTTACACTTTCCTTCACTTTGCATGGTTTCACCTCATTCCCTCTCCCCACTGCGTACCACCAGAGCACCCGCTTACGTTTACATCTCAAAGTACCCTCTAGAAGTCCTTGTGCCGGATGCCCTTTTCATAACCGGTGCGACCTTGCCCCCCTGCAGGCTGACCTTGGCTCCGTCGACATGGCCCTGGCTCTCAACCGCTACCTTTGCACGGCCGTGCTCCCCCTGCTCACAAAGCACTCCGGCCTCTTCCACGCCTCCGACGTCACCCCCCCCGCCCCGGCCGCCCTGGTCCAGGCCCTCACCCAGGCCGTGTACCGCCTCTCCGCCTCGCCCAACCTCACCAAGGCTCAGAGGGATTCCATCGAGCAGTGCATGCTCGCTATCTGCGGGTGAGACGGCCTGGGAAAGGAGGGGAGAGGAGGGAGGGAGATGGGGTAGGGAGAGATAGGATTGATTCCCGATGTTAGCGTTGCCTCGCTGAAATATGAATGTGCGTGCAATGAAAGAGACCAGAATCTATTTTTCAGGGGGTGAAGCGATACACGCATGCTGTTTTTTGGGGCTTACCATGCGCTCGCAACTGTGGTCTGTTTACTGCCATCTATCCCCCGTAGGGTTATCCCAATCGAAATGTTTTGAATTTGTTACTTTATTGGTCAGCTTTACTGTCCTTATAATTAAGTCATGTTTCCTTTTTAGATTTTTCAAAGTGATGCTCAGGATGTTTCTGGTTGTAGAACACATATTAATTATTAATGGTATTTGTGTGTGCCTGTGGGACTGGCTGTCTGGCTGGGTATTTCTCTGGATGTCTCAGTGAACTTCAGCCATCAATGATCCAGCCTCTACTGCGGCGTCTCGTCTTTGACATTCCCCAACTCGCGGGCCACACCAAGATGCCACTAAAGGTGACAATCTTGTCTGTCCTGTCTGTAGTTGACATCAATATAAATGTTGCATTGCTGCAAATAGTGTAGTTCATCATTGCTGTTTCCTGCCACCAGTTGCTGACCAATCACTATGAACAGAACTGGAAGTACTACTGTCTGGTTGGCGAGTCTGGAAACCTAGGCTCCGCCTCGGAGGAGGAGCTTCATATGTCCAGGAAGTTGTTTTGGGGCCTGTTCAATGCTCTGGCTCAAAAGGTAAACTCACCCAAATATCATCTTACAAACTCTAAGATTAAAGAGTATGAGGACGGATGAGTGCAAGACAAAGAAAATACTTTAGTAAACAGTTATTAGTAACTGCAATAGGAGGTGAGATCGTGAATAATTTGACAGAGAAAGGCCTTATCAACAGAATGAGTTAGAATGGGAAAACTAGTGAGGATCCCTTCACTATTCAATCATTGTAGGTGAAATTATGTTGACAGAAAAGATACGTCGTCCTCAAGAAGGCACACTTTTAACAAACTGGATGTCGAGTGCCTAAGAAGGGAGAAGAAAAAGACATTCAGGCGGTAACATTGCAGAATCCTGTCGTCAGTTGACATATATTTCACTTTTTTCTTGTAGGATCTAGCAGCAAAGCTTGCACACTTTTGCTCGGTTACAAACGGTCACTCATAGCCCATTGATTAATGGGAAAAGGTTTTAAAAAAACCTTTTCATGAAAAATACTGATGATGAAACGTTTCTCCAAAGTTCAGCTTACTGTTCTCACATACTCATCTCAAATATTTTGAGTAGAAATATCGATTTAACTAAAAAGATTTCTTTGAAGATACTTTATATACTTTTCTTTCATACTGTACAACAGAAAACTTGGAGAAGTGGCTATACAGATTGAGTGAATCTAGAATTTCTGCAATCAATACAAGCCAGTCTCTCAGCCTCCACGGTTCAATAGAAGCACACACCTTGTGATCATCATATTGCTGACTGATACGCTTCAGACTCATTTGCCCAAAGAGCTAGGTTCAGGAGGTGCTCTGAGTCCCACATTAACTAGAGTATCGAAACCTCCTTCATCTACGTTTGAAGGAGAGTTCAATCAACTCAGGGTTGCTCTTAAGGAACGAGCCAGTGGAACGAAAACCGTTTCTTTCTGATTTTAAACATGGCAATTAGTCTTATATGATCTTCAACATAGTAATCTATGCCATTTTATCCCTGTTACTGAGTCCCTATGTTCCCCTCCTGTGTTTTACCACTCTCCCTACACTATGTGAAGGTCTCACTCTGCTGAACGCAGGCGGCCTTCTTTCCGCGACGTCTGAGTGACTTTTCTTTATCTAAATCCACATTTGAAGGCTTAATGTGTTCAGCAAATTCTGCCAAAGTTTGCCAAAATCATGTTGGAAGGGTCTGCAATTACTGATAAACAGTTTGTTTATTTTAATGTGAAATGTAGTCTTTTATTAACTCCAAACTTGGAGACTTGACAGCTAACATGTTACAATAATCTGCCAGTCCAGCCGTTGGCATCCCTGAGCGTGGACGCCCGCCTGCTCATTATTGAAGAAACATGTATTTGAACATATTCAAATCACTTTAGATAAAAGCATCTGCCCCACTCTAATCACTTAGCGTTTATCTGTTGCTGGTGATTGTGTCTCTGCCCTGGGTCCGCCCGCCTGGTCGCTCCACAGCCCTACGAGGCCGAGCTGTTCAGACTGGGGCTCCAGAGCCTGGCTGCCCTGGCCGGGGCCCTGCCCCCCTGCCACACCCACCCCTGCTGCCTGAGCCAGACGGAGGGGAAGGGCTCCTGGGACAAAGAGGGCCAGTTCAACCCCCAGCCGGTGGACACCTCCAGGTGAGACATTGCAACGACTTGTGCCGCTATCCCACAGTGCATTGTGGGATTGCGGATGATTGGATTACTGCATTTCCTGCATACCTCATATCGCGACATAAATAAAAAAAATAAGTTTATTTAATTCTGCGTTTATTCAATTATTTATATTTTACTTTCTCGCTCTCTTTCTTTGGATACATTGATGTTGGCATCGTATTTCCCCTTTGGGGATTCATAAAGTATTCACTTACTTACTTACCGTCTGTTGCATTCCTCAGGGCACTGGTGCTGAAGTGCGGCCAAGTGTTGTTCTGATTTTCTTTCCTTCACCTGAACATCGTGTCTCCCTGTGTTAATATAAAAACTTCAGCTCAATGCCAATTTTCTCCCGCCAGTGTGTCGCTGCCGGAGAGACTGGAGTTTGTTGTGAACAAGTACGCGGAGCATACCCATGAGAAATGGTCGCTGGACAAGGTAATTTCATGACAAAACATTCATCAGCGCTGTTAAATTGGACAGGGGTGATTTGTGGATGTGTCCTTGCCTCGTATTTGCCTATTTAGTAGTTCATTAAAGTCTGTTTGGTACAATGCAAACAACTTTTATCTTCCCTCCCCATGACCTGAGAGCCTGACAGCAGAAGACGAGCGGTGCCGTGTACGTGTGTTGTGTCGTCCACGGGCGCTGGATGTGCGTGTTTGAATCTGTGTTTTTGTTCCGTGTCAGTTTGCTAACGGCTGGGTGCACGGGGAGCAGCTGTGTGAGCAGGCCAAGGTTCACCCCCTGCTGAAGCCGTACCGGGCTCTGGCGGAGAAGGTAACGAGCTAATGCAAACAACCCTGGACTTTACGAAGTTGGCAAAGAAATTCGCGGAGGAGTGTTATTAGAGTATATATATATTAGAGCTGTCAAGCGATTAAAACATTTAATCGTGATTAATCGCATTAATGTCATAGTTAACTCACGATTAATCGCAATTAATCACAAATTATTTTTCTATGCTAAATATCCCTTGATTTTTTTGTCCCATAATTCTTCTCATTTTAATTCTCTTATCAACATGGTGAAGTGCATCGGCTTGCCTTGTGCAAATGATTTTTTATTGATAACAACATTGGCATATACTGATCAAAACAGGACGATACAAAAAAAGAGCCTATAGTGCAATTAAACGACTGCTTTGAACAAATGTCATTTGAACATAGCAGTCAGGCTACTGCTTCTTTGTTTTGAGCCAAAGAAAAAAAAAATATATGTATATATATATATATATTTTTAAATATAATAATTGCGTTAATCTCGCGCTAAAAATTTTAACGCCGTTAAAATTGATTTGCGTTAACGCCGTTAATAACGCGTTTAACTGACAGCTCTAATATATATATATTTGGGTTCTTCTTGAAATAATGCAACAGAGTTGCATTATTTCTTAGAAAGGCTCTTCTTAGAAATAATGCTACTCTGCCTCTGGCAACATCCTTCTGGAGGTTTTTTCAATATAAGGCAGGGTTATTGGAAAGTCCTTGTGAAACATAAAAAACAAACACAGTACATCTCATATTATTGAAAGGCCCTCACTTCACATATTGGATTTCATTGTTGTGAAGCCTGATGCCTCCAACGTGAAGCCAGTCTGCCGTGCTTTTGATCCTGCCAGGACAAAGAGGCGTACCGCTGGGCTATCAAGGGACGTTAAAGACAATGCTGTCCATCGGATGGACGGTGGAGAGGAGTACCGAGGGCGACTCCTTTGGTCTCCCCACCACTTGCACACGCAGGCCCCGCAGGCAGGACCGGTACGTGGCCTTGCGTGGTTCTTTGTTTCTTTACATAAATGTAAAAATATATGTAAGAACTAAACCAAATGGACTAACGATACGTCTTCATGTGGTATGTAGTTGTCTTTTGAGGGAGCCTCCACCTTCACTCCCAAACCCTTGGACATGAGTAGTGTGACCTTGTCATGGAACCAGTGTGTAAGTCCCTTCAATTCAATTAACTTGGCGTACATTTCAGCGGTGACTTTGTCATATATCTGATGAAAAAAGGGTTCTATTTGATTTCAGTCTATGGCCGAACAGTTGGCGGAGAACTACCATAACTCTTGGGCCAAGAGCAAGAAGCGGGAGCTGGAGGCCAAGGTGATCCGGTTGGACTACGTTCCATCCTGTTCTTCTGCTCTTTTCTCTTCTCTCCTCCCTTCTCTTATCCCTCCTTCTCTTATTCAACGTTCTTCTCTCCTATTCTCTTCCATCCTACCATCTCGTTCTCTGTACCCTGAGCGTTGCTTAACAAACACCCCCCTGGAGGGTAATGGTTCAATCCCTGAAGAGCACAGAACACGGCCGCACGGGGGGTGAGTGTGTTTCATCCGTCTCTCTCCCTCTCTGTGTCTCCCTCAAGGTGGAGCGAGTCATTCCCTGCTGGTGCCCTACGACGCCCTGAGCGCCAAGGAGAGGAGCAAGCTGCGGGACAGAGCCCAGGACGTCCTGAAGTTCCTCCAGCTCAACGGCTACACAGTGTGGAGGTGAGCGACGGGCACACAGTGTGGAGGTGAGCGACGGGCACACAGGCCTGGACTGTGAAAGTGCGATGTCATGTTAAGGTAAGTGGGCATGTAATGAGGCATTCAAGGTTGACTGGCTTCTCGAAAAAGGCGCCCGCTATCAGGCACCCCCAGTCAAAGCAGGAGTCTGAACACAATCTGTCTTTGTGATTACCGTCAGCGTGGCCTCATAATCGGGAGCCTGTAGGCGCCGTCAGCGAAACGCGGCACCGTCGCTCAATCTTAACTAACAACAAAACAACTTGCACGTCTGATCCGTCACAACAACCATTTTCCATGATTTGTTTTTTAGAGTGCAGCGTTTCCCCTAGATAGCAGTGGTGCTGTGAGTTGGTAACCTATTAACATATCTGGCAATCCATGCATACAGGGGAAACGGGGAAATGTATATTACCAGTGTTGATGTTTTCCCTTCCGCCACAGGGACCGGAAGTCGGTGGAGACGGACTGCCCGGCCATAGCCACCCGCTACGGCTACACCCTCCTACAGAGGCTGCTGTCCTACACAGAGGAGGCCCAGGAGGACATCCTGGAGCTGGGTAAACTTTAGTTTGTTTGGTTTACAAAAATCCATGAATCAATTTATACGTCTGGTGTGCTCCGCAGGTTTTGTGGACACTGAGCTTTGGGTTTGCGCTTTGGGTTTGCGCTAGTACATACAAGTTGTCTGGTTGATTTTGAATGTGCCTCCATACCCCTTGATTTATTATTCTTTGAAAATGTTGCGCTGCATATTATGCCAACAAATTGCGTCTGTGTGTGTGTGTGTGTGTGTGTGTGTGTGTGTGTGTGTGTGTGGTGTGTGTGTGTGTGTGTGTGTGTGCGTGTGGTTCCACATGTAGAGGTGATGCAGGCCAGAGGGCAGACGACCAAGGGCGAGAAGCCTCAGCACCAGCAGAGGATGCACTTTCTAACCAAGGTCTGCCTCAGAACAGAAGCACGCCAACAGCCGAGTCCAGGCCCGCCTCCGTTTGATATGGAATCCCCCCATAGAGCCGGCCGCCTCTCAAATCCTATTATCTCTCATGTCCAATGCACAAACCCCCATCGCCCCCCATCCTCCCAACACTCCTACTCTCTCCCTCCCTTCGACCCAATACACCCCTCCCCGTTTAGTTTACATGTGAGCGCCGGGGATGATGGAAGGTCGCCACGGGTTACCCGACACGTGAAAGCAACTGCGGTGGTGTCATTTATGGAACCGTTTTGGAAGCGCATGTGGGCGTCGGGATTGATTAAAGCATCTCCCAAGCAGACGTGTGTCCCGGAGAAGGCGTGCCATGAAACAGAGTTTATTTGTTTCTGATGCATGCCACTCCCCCTCCCCCTCCTCCCCTTTTTCACTCAGAGCCGGTCTAGTCTGCTTCTCACCAGACACAGCACATACTTGCACTGAACAACCACAAACGGTTGGTTGACTGTAGAAATCCGTGCCAAAATCGCGTATACACATCTGAAAACACACTCGCACACGCACTTGTGCACACACACACACACACACACACACACACACACACACACACACACACACACACACACACACACACACACACACACACACACACACACACACACACACACACACACACACACACACACACACACAAATAAGCACACATGTACAAATGTGTGCTGACTGAGGCGACGATGGTAACCAAAGCAGAAAGTCATTAGTATATTGACGCGCTCAGACGAGACACTGTCTAAGGGCTGCTCTTCTTGGAACTGGGAATTAGGGTGCTTATTATTGTATGAATGGTATCGGTCTGCAACAGCACATCCATCGTTATTACCTTCACGCAACGTGATCTTTGGCTGTTGGCAAACGAGACCTGACTTTGTTCCCTTGATTAACCTTCTTACATTATACGTAAATATATAAACATATTCATCATTGTTCTTAGAGAGAAATACCATACTTATTTGGCCTTTGTTTATGCAGGTTGGCTGTAGTTGGCTTCAGTTGAATTTGACTATTTTTTATATTAATGAATGTAATAACGTTATAACAAAATAAGAGATTTAGAATCTGTTTTATACAGGATTTACCAATGCTACTGTTTGACACCTAAGGGATGCGGTTGCTAAAGTAAGTCCATTCTCTGTCAGGTGGTGCTTCCTCTGCTGGAACAATACCTCAAGAGCCACCAGGCCTACTACCTTTCCAACTCCAGCACGTACCAAGGCACCAGGGCCACGCTTCTAACAAGGAGAAAGAGATGGTCGTCAGGTAGCGAATGGGACCAGATCCTTCAGAAATGTATTATATATACAATCCCTTCATAAACAGATGATTTAGTTTAGTTTTTTAAGAATGTTGACAGGATTCGTCGGTTGGACTGGATAATTAGCTGCCAAGTAAATACTGTCAATGCAAAATGCCTCATTATTTTTCTTCCCATTTGCTCAGCATGTTTTCTGCCATTAATGTATTTATTTTCTTTCCACCCGCCGTGTTGTCACTAGTTTGTTCTGTAAACTGGCGGGTCTAGTGAGACGTCGAACATCTCTCTTTGGTAAGCACGTCGAGAGGAATGCGGAAACACTGTGTCTAAACTGTGTCAGGCTCTACGTTTGAGGGTGGCTGCATGCGTTAACGTACATGCGGGATTGATCTGAGAAATACCTATTTATACAGTGGCCTTTCATATTGCATTACAAAAGAAGCATTTGGAACTCTGTGTGCCTTTGTGTGTGTGGAGGGCTTGTGCCTTATGTTTCTTTGTGAGTCTGCACATCTATGATGTTATGCATCCCTATTTGTCAGAAAGTGCACTTATGTCGATGTTTATTGCCCCCGTCTCTTCTCTGCTCTTTGTTCCACGGTTCTACCCCCCCTTCCCCAGGTGGTAAAGACGCATCCATCAACAGCTGCCTCCATGTCTTGGCTCAGGCTCTGGATGCCAGGTAGGTAGATGGCACCACCCCCACCCCACCCCCCCCCCCAATCCTCCGGTGACATTAGACCGGGTAATTGATCCACTGATGCATTGATATCATCCCTTCAGTGCCCACAACTCCCAGTCTCTTAACGCGGTGCGGTCGGTCCTTTTGTTTTTGTTTTTCAAAAGCAGATCAATGGCTATCGTACATTTGGCTTGGGGGGAAAAACACAGCTGTTTGGTCTGGCTGGTGGCACTATATTGTGACACTTTATTTTGTTAAGTTGTTTTGCTTAGGGTTAACAGCCATGGACAAGAATGTTTTGCAACACACACGATCATATGATCCACCTATGCATATTGTTTTATGATGAAAATATCATGCGTGCTTCGTATTATCATATATATGTCATGAATTACATCCGTAACATTTATGTAACTTATTAGTCAAACAAATATGCCCACATAGATAGTGATCACTTATTGTATCACAGGGGATTTGTAGTCTGTTACGCCTTTACTGTTTCGCCAGAGACTGCCAACGACATAGTCCCTGATTGTCCCTTTTACGTCGTTAACTACAACAGTCCCTGATTGGCCCTTGTACGTCGTCAACTACGACGTAGTCCCCAATTGGCCCGTTTACGTCGTCAACTATGACACTGTCTCTGATTGGCCCTGATTACATTGTAATTTCTGGAAATGGGCATGGGCAGCAGGAGGGCCGGACTGTTCCGTGCAACAAAACAGCCTGGAGGTCCAGATCCAGATGTTCTCCATGGCTAAGGAAGCCTTCCCTATCTCCTCAGGACCCTGATGCAGGGCTCCTCAGAGGTCATCCGGGCCTCCCTGCGCTCCTTCTTCGATGCGGCAGCCATCGACCTGGAGACGACGGTGGAGCACCTCTCCATGACCCTGGCGGCCGTCCCCCAGGGCAGGGGTCCGGGTCCGCAGCATCACCGGGGCCTGGCCAGCGTGTGCGGCTACACGGCCTCCACCCTGCTGCCCCTCCTCACCGCCCTGTCCCAGCACCTCAGGAGCCAGGGCTCTGGAGATGACCTATTAGGTGAACAACACAACTATACCGTAACTGTAAAGGTGGTCTGTTGGTTATCCAACTGTGGTGGTAGTAATTTAATAATCGTACCTGTCGCACCAGTTAACACTGTCTATAGGCTGTAGAAATTGCGATAAAAGAAGGGAAGAGACAATTCTCACCTCGACAAGCAATGGCGGATCGTTCATTTTGTCATATAAAAACCGTTCAATTCAAGCATCGCACCGACTGGCATATGAACACATAAGTCACGTGATCCTTAAAGAGAGAGTGTCCCTATAACACAGAACGAAAACATGTCAAAAACATAGTATGGTGATACATTACTGTATAGAGTCCACCACAAGACTACACTTTGTTGCTCAAATGTAATATTACCCTCCTCCTTGAGGCTCCCAAAATGTCTTTACACTTTGTTGCTCAAACTTAATATTACTCTTCTACTTGAGCCTCCCCAAATGTCTTACGATATTGATACCCCCTCCTTCCCCCCTGGAGACTGTTTTAGTTGTTTTATTTTTCTTATGTTTTGTGTGTATGCTATGTGTGACTATAGGCTACTGCTGCCTGTCTTGGCAAGGACACTGGAAGAGATGTTTAATGTCAATGATGATTATTATTTTAAACTAACTAATAGTAGTTGTCTTGCATTTTAAAATGTCAGTGCACTTTTCAACCCTGAATAACAGTAAAGCTATTTAATAATTGATTTGCATGCATAGTAAACTACACTTTCCATGAAGAATTACCCTGTTACCATAAATTGACTAATTATGATGCAATTAAATGCTCACACAATAGCCTGCTTTCAGACACACGTGTAATCCTGATATTCTCCTGATGGGCCGTATGTGTGAAAAACACATCCCACATCCATGACATTTGTTACCATGAAAATCTCCTGAATAATAGTACCCATGAGGTAGTATTTTCTCCGTAGGAAATGTAAATTACCTTATATGTGAATGAGGAGTAGAAAGTCTGTATTCTCACACCACTTCAGTGGTGTGTTGATGACGCTTCTGAATGTCATTGAGTTGTCCCCCCTAAATGATAATCAGCCTGTTCGCCTTTTGTTCGCTGAAATGGTTAAAAAATATTTAAATGTTGGCACTGTTTATCATTTGTGGTGAACTAATGTTATACGTCGTAGTAAAATTATAGGCAAAATGTTGTTATATTATGCACTCAGAAATTTGGTACATTATCGACTGGGGTTTCCACATTATTGCTATGGGTTTAATTACAACTAGAGGTTGAACGTGCGCAACACGCGGGTGAAAACTCTAGTATACATAAATGCAGATAATAATAATAATGTATTATTTGTTTGGCACCCTTTCAAGACCATCATGGTCAAATTAAGCCTAGTTCAGATAAATATTTGTGATGGAGAATGCATGCAACAGAATCAGATGTAAACTGTGCTGTTCCCATGGCTGCAGGGAGAAGTGCGGTGAGCATTCAGCGCCGTCGCACCGCAGAGACCGGGTGCTTCAGCTTCGTTGTTCCAGGATTTGGAAGCGGGCGATGCACTGGCCTAATCAAAACAAAACCATTCTTACAGGGAACTGTGTTACCCCTAGGGACGACTAATCAATGATACACTTGTGTTCATTGGCAACTGATGAAAACAAATACCACAGCTGGGATATTTGACTGAATGATTACATATTTGTTATGATTACCCATTTTTCAATAATCACTGAAGTGTACTTTTGGTATGTCGCTATCAATTCATGTGCTAACTGTGTTCCCTTTATCGCCCTGTTGTAAACTATCATACGTTCTGAATCCACACAGCATCTTAACAAGGTCAGGCTCCTGAGACCACATGAGACCGCTTCAGACCACCAGTCAGTCACCAGTTCACACTCCCTAGATTTGATTCGACTCGTCGCAAATCTTGGAGCCGAACCGGGCTTCACAGTGCAGATAACATCTGAATACTAACTGTAGGGAAAAAAATGAACAAAAACCTTTTGTTTGTCAGTTCTGCCTTCAAGCACAACCAAAGCCTTTGAATTGGGCGGTCTAGGAATATACACACCTCTGGGAGAATGAGAAGGAACAACATATACATTGAGTCATTGCACATAAGCGTTATCCAAAAAACACCTTTGCAATGTATTTGTAATTGTCTTTAAATGTTCAAACTACCATGAAAGAGATAGCTTTTAACATCCCTTACCACCTGATTGTAGTTGCGTGAGGCACCCTGAAGTGTGTTCAATCACGCAGAGAACCGGCATGAGAGATGACTTCTAAAAGACTGCTGGGCTCCCTGGTTCCATACGAAGAGAGAGAGAGAGGAAGGAGGAGAGAGAGGAGAGAGAGAGAGAGAGAGAGAGAGAGAGAGAGAGAGAGAGAGAGAGAGGAGAGAGAGAGAGAGAGAGAGAGAGAGAGAGAGAGAGGGAGAGAGAGAGAGAGAGTCCTTGCCTTGTTACCTTTGCCCATATGCTAAGCAGCAGGGAGGAAACAGCTGGTCTCCACACTTCCTAAATATCACACAGGAACCCCCCCCCCCCCCCCCTTACACACAAACGGCCTGGTCCTCTCTCCTTCTCCTTGCTCCTCTTCCTTCTGCTTTGAAATCAGATATCATTAACCAAAGAGCAGCCCTTGGCATATCCTCCTCCTCATTGATCTTTCGACCTTCCCCATAAATCCGTCATTAGGTTAATAAATAAACTGCAAGTCATTTATCGTCGTCCTCGTCATCGTTTCCCTACGGTCCATTCCTCGCCTTGCGTTGTGCCCATGTCCAGGCTCCCAGCCTCTCCCTGCCACCGGATGAACCCTGGGGAGTGGGGGGGAGGGGGGGAGGGGGGCCTGAGGACCATTACTCTGTTTATAAGTCAGTAGTATTCACAGCTTTGGATCATGGTTCATTATGAATAATTAAAGCAGTCAAGTTAAAATGTTGGAGGATGGTGATATCATCCGTCAGGATTCGATTGGAAAAGTGACAGAAAAACACTGGCCAGCTCTGTGCTAGTGCACTTCCTATTTCGATTGCATCTCGAGCTCTTCGTTCTTCTTCTGGCATACTTCAGGGCCATATGTCGTACGCACTATGCCTGTGTAAGTGCGCGAATAGCGAAGGTGCAAACTGACTCTGTGAACCGTGGCAATGTTGTGCCTGACCTTGTGTTCCCCAGTGGGGGATCGCCAGGCGTACTGTTACCGGATCCTCAACTGCCTGTACAGAGCCTGGGCACCAGCTGCAAAGTGTATGTGGAGGGGGTAAAGCCTTTAGCGCTCTCCTGCCACTCCTACGCCTGCTAGAGTGTGTGGTGCTGGCGTGATTGGGTGTTTTGGTCGTGGCATGTGTAGAACGAGTTGCTAAACTAGAATATCTATTCCAAGCGCACTCTTTTTGAGTAGATTCCAGTATGATTGCGTCCTTTTTTAAGTAACTATCGAGTTCCTAGAAACACATCAGTGTATGATTAATCCAAAGGTTTTATAATTGAGAAGAGGGTCACTAACGAAGATGCTAGTTCTTCAGTAGGTGAAGCTAATGATTAGGAGAGACATGGTTGTCACCATGAATGAAGTGTCTCCCCTGCCACCGCCCCCTCATCCGCGTGTTCTCCGTCGCAGACAGAGGTCAGCCGCAGGCGCCTGTCTGGCCGACCTGAGCGGGGTGATTCCCAGTCAGCGTCCTGGAGCCGGCCCCGCCCAGGACCAGCCCAGCCCATCTTCCCACACGCTGAGACGACACCGAGAGCAAAGGTAGCCATAAGAGCACCACCCTCCCCCAACGCTCCCCTTCACCGCCAAGTGACACGCCCAGTCACTTCAGTCCTGCCGCTGCTCCCTGCTTATCTGTCGTACCCCCAGACCTGGGGGTGCCCGGCAGCGCGGAGGAGCTGTGTCCCCTGCTGCCCTCCCTGGAGCAGGCCCTGGGGGAGGTGGAGACCTTGGCAGCCGCCGGCGCCGGGGCTCGCCAGGCCCACTACGGCCACGTCACCGAGGTCACCCTGCCCCTGGTGTGCAGCTACATGGCCCGCCGGTGGCAGCCGGTGGGACAGCTGGTTCACCTCGACACCGCTCTACTGGGCCACATCCTCCGTATCCTCCACAACCACCTGGGGAAGTGCCAGGGGGACTGGATGCAGCAGCTCGCAGGTGGAGCATTTAAGTTGTTTTGTTAGAAATGTCTGCGCCGTCCGTCAGCTTTCAGTGAATGAGGTGCGCCGGGAGAATATATGTTGATGGCGGCTGCCTCCGTTTGAGCCAATTTAGGTTCTGAACGCTCCCAGCTCATTACTGCAATGTAAGACTTGTCAATGGCAGAGAAACATAGGGAGGGAGAGAGGGGACGTTTTTTGCGTTGTTTAGTTTAGTAAAAATCATCCTCTCTTCTTCTTCTCTCTTAAACACAGCTCAGTGCAGCTGATATCAACCGATGTTATTCACTACTCTCACACATCATCGGTGTGTCTCCCTAGTCTTCGCCCAGCCAATCATCTGTGAGGCCTGCCCCGCCCTCCTGAAGAGCCACTTCCTGCCGCTGATGGAGAAGCTGAGGAAACGGGCGGAGGGCATCCTGCAGGAGGAGCGCATGAAGATGGACGTGGCGTCCCACAGCGACCGCTCCGAGGCCGAGCTGCGCATCCAGGAGAAGTTCATGGTGCTGGTGCGGGACCTGTACGCCTTCTACCTGCTGCTGATCCCCTTCGTGGATGCCAAGCGGTGAGGACACCGGAACAGTGTGCTACAGTACACAGCACATGGCCCAGAGGCCCAGGCAATGCATACATACAAGACTCACCCTGTGAGTCGATATCAAAAGGGGAGCCCTCGTGATCATACACTATTGATTAGGAGGGGTGATTGATGTCATACCAGCTAAAAGGTTTGAAATATGAATAAAGACAAATATTTGTTTAAATATTTCAGCGCTTAAGAATTCATGTAAGCAATCTGCCCCCCGGTGAAAACAGCTGAACATTAATAAATAATCGTAATAATAACTGAGAAATTATCAACTCTAATTACATTTTGGAAGGGACTAGGTTTTCGCCGACATTGACAAATAATATGCAGTGAAGATTTTTCCCATGGTTCCTATTAAGCTTTCATGCAATTAATCTCTGTAGCATTGTTGGCATGTTTGGTTGTTTCAGAGCCAGCTGGTTAAAGGAGTGCGACCCAGAGGCCCAGCAGTTGTTTGGCATGGTGGCCGACATCTTTACCTTTTGGGCCAAGTCTCATGTGAGTGTGTGGGCGAGGACAGATAATGAGGGTTGTTTTGGTTAAAAAGTGTATCCTCTCAACAGCGTACCAACTCACACACCCTTTATGTACAACAGAATTTCAAGTGGGAGGAACAGAACTACGTGGTCCAGAATGAAATCAACAACTCAGCCTTCCTGGTCAACAGCAATGACAAGATGTCCAAGGTTAGCAGTGAAAGCACAATCCGCATGTCAAGTTTGATCACTGCCCTGAATGTTCCTGAAATACCGCCATGGCTGAACTCCCGTCACAACCTATGGCAGGCAATAATAAGTCCCAGTGCTGCGTTTCCAATGACATTAGCCCTTTTCACCCGTTGTCAAGGCGAGAATTGCCCCTTCAGTCGTTTAACAAGTAGGCTGATCATTCGCTTCATGGGTTTTTCAATTTTCAGCCCATGGACCATGAGAACAGGAAGTCAAAAAGGAAGGGGGATCGCTATTCCCCACACACCTCTCTCATTGTTGCTGCCGTGAAAAGGCTGCTCCCTGTAGGCCTGCGTTTCTGCTCTCCAGACGACCAGAGCCTTATCGCACTGGCCAAGAGCCACCTCCATCAGGTAGAAAATAATTGGTGGTCATGTCCCCTTTTCCTTAAGCCGTCCCACAGCATTGTGCAATGAATTTGAAATCCCAGACTGCCGAGAGAACAAATTTAAAACGAAAGAAAATACATAAACGGTCGGATGACTGGATCGTTTCCTTGTTGTTTTCATATGTATTTCTTTCATGACTTTTTTCGTTTCTTTTTCCTCCACAGAGGGATGCAGACGTTGAGATTCAAGAGCATATCTGTAATGGTCTATTACAGCTTCAGAGCCGGGTAAAGACAATCCTTGATTGACAGAAACTAAAGCTTCCATTTTCTGCTTCTAATCGAATGCCTTGACAGGTGGATTTAGTTTGCATAAAAAATGACCCTTGATAATATAGCAACAAGATTTAGGGAAACAACCTTACCCATCCCCCATAGCAAACTTGTTAACATTGGCATATCTACAGCACAGGCTGGCTTCTTTTGGATTGTTTAACATAACTAAACTTCGATTTTTAATGTGCTTCATTTTATTTTCCTTGGTGATACTGATGAAAAGGTTTTAAACATAATACACAGAAACCGTCACTATCATTTGCATATGAATTCATTATTGTTGAGTCTTGGACTATTGAGAGCACTACATTTGTCCAAGGCAACTTTAGTGTGCACACTATTTAATTAAACTTCAAGATGTTCACTATTCTTCCAATCATGTGTTCCAGTAGTCAGTCGTACTTGACTGTAATGAGAATAATCCACTGGCCTGTTTCCCATTAACATTTTGTTTTCCAAACATCAGCCTCGGATGGCTCAGGAGGGTTGACTGACTAGTCCAATCCCCGGCTTCTCCTAGTTAAATTATCTCTGAGCAAGACACCTAACCCAACCTAGTCCTGACGAGCTGGCTGTTGCCTTGCATGGCTGACACCGCCGTTGTGTGTGAATGTGTGTATGAATGGGTCAATGTTAGGCAATAATGATAAAGGACTGGTGAGAAAAGCTCTATATAATACAGTGCAGTAAGCATTTACTCCTATATTCTCTCAGCAGGACTCAACAGTGAGCCAGTGGCAGAAGGACCTCTACAGCGAGCCAATTGGGCCGCATAAGGACAGCACAGACATCCAGAGCAATGCAACGAGGATCCTGCACATCGCCCGCGTGCTCTATTACCTGGATCAGGTAGGCTTCACAGAGAGGGGAACATAAAAGGACTCTCTGGAATGACGGAGGTGTTAATGGATGGACCAAAAGGAGAACCAGATACAGTATCTGTGTTGCCCTTGACCTGTGGGTCG
The DNA here is from genome assembly GCF_026213295.1 of Gadus chalcogrammus. Taxonomy (NCBI): domain Eukaryota; kingdom Metazoa; phylum Chordata; class Actinopteri; order Gadiformes; family Gadidae; genus Gadus; species Gadus chalcogrammus. The sequence goes on along the minus strand of NC_079426.1, from coordinate 17,700,588 downwards.
GGTTCCCCACTTATATTCACCTGATTGAGCTCATCTGCGTATCAGTCTTCGCCTTGGGAGGTTGCCGCATTATGAGCTATATTGATATTTGATGGTGATCAATAAATTCATTTTTTTTTAGGTATTCTCATAAAGGTACTTTATAAATAACAGACAGGGCCAAATTATTTAGCAATTCAAATGTAAGTTTCAAACACTATACTTAGTTATGGCTATTTGCACTAGAATGGTTATATATCGGTTTCACAATTTTGATCTCATTGCTGCTGTAGAGCCGCAAGAACATTGCAGTCGCTGGTTAGTTTGTTTCTATTCACTAGGTAGGGCCTACGGTATATCAAAATGTAAATGTAGCACGTAGCGGGCATGAAAGAGAGAGGCCATGGGCCTGTGGCCTCCTTGCCAGTCCTTTTTGTTGTGCTTTTTGGTGGGGGTTTTACCGGCCCTTTGTCATGCCCAGGCCCCCGTCCCCCCTCTTGGCGTCCCTGCGTGTAGCTTGTTGATGGGGTTCAAACAATGTGTGGGGAGGCAGATGCACAAAAATCCACAACTTAGGGGTCACGGGCCAAAAAAGGAAGCATGCAGGATCCGTCCCCACCTGGGCTGAAGAGCAGCTGGTTGGTACCCCCTTCTGGTGAGGAGGGATTAAAGCGTTTGTGTGCGTTCGCTCACCGTTTCCTGCCGCTTGGCTCTTCTCCAGGTGGCACACCCTCAGAGCGGCAAGAGAGCCGCCTGGCACACGGTTCTATCCAAGCAGAGGAAGAGAGCGGTGGTGGCCTGCCTCAGGATGGCCCCCCTGTACAACCTGCCCAGGTCAGATCTCAGGACACCAGACCCCACCGTATTCACTGTAGCGGCCATCTTGGTTCTAAACAGTAGCAGTGTCCCCACCCAGCTTCTGTTTAGAACCAATAAGGCCATTCAATTGAATAAGGCATGTAGATGGCTTTGTTTTGCTCTGCATGCTCGCCTAAGTGTTTTAAGTGCCTTGTTACAGATATGTTCACAATTTACTAACCAATCGGGCCAAAAGGGACCAAGTCCCATTGTGCATATTCAAATTATTTCAGTCTAGAATAAGTTCTCAGCCTTGAAAATGTAGTTCTAAATGTTTATCTATTGTTCATCGAAAGGGGTGATTATCATAGGGTTTATTTGTGTTCGAGCAGTATTAACTGAAAGTCTTTCATCAGTAATTATACTATTAGTATAATTTGGAAATTATTTTTAATTGCTGGATTCAATTCCGCTTTAGATACTTCTGTAAGGACCAATAGGTCAAGCATTGTTAATGTCTTGCATATAAAACATAGATGCCATCCATATCTGCATAAAACACATACGTGTGCGTATTTGGTTGATACAAAATGTTTGAAATAAACATATATATAGGTGTGGCACTCTTGTGTGATGTTTCAATGTTTCCTTGAATAATTCTTTTCAACCCTCTTGAGCCTTTGGTCATTTATGTGAAGAAGATCACAAAGAACCAATTTTAAATGAGTGTGCTGTGCACCCCAAACACATTTATATGACATGATACATGTCCCTGACCGAGGGCAATAAAAGGGTGAGAACTGTAGGTAGAAGGTAAATATGTTAGATGAAGGAAAAAACTTTTTCTGTACCTTTGCTCTGCCTTCCTCCTACCTGTGTGTGTGTGTGTGTGTGTGTGTGTGTGTGTGTTGTGTGTGTGTGTGTGTGTGTGTGTGTGTGTGTGGTGTGTGTGTGTGTGTGTGTGTGTGTGTGTGTGTGTGTGTGTGTGTGTGTGACGTGTGTGTGTTTGTGACTGTCTATGTGTGTCTGTTGGGCAAGCCATGTGGAAAGTGTAGTAAGCTAAGCTACCCATTACCCCACCTTCAATAAAGCTTCCCTACTCTGATACCGGCCCCCAGAGAAATGTAGCAAGCTCGGCTATGGCCACATGGAAAAGGGGATATTTTACATAGAAGAAAACAACTGTATTCCAAGTAATTGCTATCTCAGTGATCAATAACGCTTTCAATCAAATAGATAGTCTGGGGATTTTTTTTTTCCAATGCAACAATAAGATGAGTTCTCTGCTATCAGTGCTCCGAAAACAATTTGGCATCAAACACAAATAAAACAAACACACAATAATAACAAGACAGCAGGTGTCGAGAGTGTGTGCATGTTGATCTGTGTGTGTGTGTGTGTGTGTGTGTGTGTGTGTGTGTGTGTGTGTGTGTGTGTGTGTGTGTCTGTGTCTGTGTGTGTGTGTGTGTGTGTGTGTGTGTGTGTGTGTGTGTGTGTGTGTGTGTGAGTGTGTGTGTGTGTGTGTGTGTGTGTGTGTGTTCACGATGTCACCATCAAAAAGAAGTGCTCGTGTCTGCTACTGCACAGGTCTGTGTAAGGCAGTGGAGTAGAGCACCTGTGGAGCGCCCAGCGTTTAGTGCGTGGTGCCATAGTTTGGTGCGTTTAGTGCCGTGGTGTTTCTGGGCACCGTCTGGCTTTACCATTGTTGTGGACATGCAGTTCACACGCTCTCAGTGCGGAGTGCCAGAGTTTCAGAGGTGTGCACCACACACAGGCTCACGCAGTTCAAAGCTATAAATGAGCTTTGAATCATCCATAGAGGTTTGGTTTCAGGCCGCAGAAGAAAAGTATGGCCGCAATTCTTCCTCAGAAACACTGGCCTGTATAGCTTGTGTGTAGCTCACACTTTTGATCATTAAAAGGGCTACGCTACTGAAAGCCATTTGATTCGAAAAACAGCTGCTACACTACTGAGAAATGTAGTTAAAATAATAGCAACACTGCTGGCCATCATAGTGAGGTTGTGTGTGTGCGTGTGTGTGTGTGTGTGTGTGTGTGTGTGTGTGTGTGTGTGTGTGTGTGTGTGTGTGTGTGTGTGTGTGTGTGTGTGTGTGTGTGTGTGTGTGTGTGTCTTCCTTTAGATTTGCAGCATGTTTCATAGATTAAACACAACCCTTTCTAGCATTTCCAAATGTCCCAATCTTAGTCCCATTAATCCCCCCTACACCAAACAACCTCCACCAATAGACCACCACACATGCACGCACACACACACGCACACACACACGCACGCACACACACACACACACACACACACACACACACACACACACACACACACCACACACACACACACACACACACACACACACACACACACACACACACACACACTCCCAGTCAATTAGGTTTGTGATTTATTTTATTTTCAAAATCAGATCACCTCCCAGCTACTCTGTGGACTACATGTCCAGACTTACACACACTCACACACATAGTGCGATGCGTTCAGGCCCAAGAAGGAGAGATAGACACAGTTTACATGTATCAAGTGCAACAAAGTCATTTACAAAACGCATACACTCAAATCTGTCCCTCAATGGCATGAATATGTGTTTAATCTGGCTAATTTACGTATATATTTCCATATAGTACTACTGTGTCCAATGTGTTCAGTTCAAAGCAATAAACATCAAAAGTGATGAAAACCTTGTTTAATTCATAATTGTAAACTTACTCCACCCATGTCTTGATTATAATTGTTCATTTAAAAATCACATTCAATCACAAACTAATAGCAGTTGTATTGATACATGTCATCTCCCAGCAGAAAATGGCAAATATAAACCATAAATGCTGTCAATGCTGCTTATAATTTATGTAAAGTCACCATCTGTTAAGTATTTTTACATTAAATCTCATGGCTGTATTGTGTTGAAAACCCAATAATGTTTTGGTCCACCAGACCCGAGGGCAGTGGAGTAACAGAAACAAGAACACCACACAAACAAGCTGTACTCACAAAAAGCTAATGAGGAAATTGATCATAGTCAGCATTGCTACATGAAATGTAAGGCATAAGCATTTTATGGGGCTCATATAACTAAAGGGTGTTTATTCTAGCAGACTCTGTAATGGAGTCGAGGGGTATACCTTAACTAATAAACAAACGATAGACTCTAAGGTTTAATCTGAGCCTCCTTACACGGTCCTACCCCCTGTATCCTAAATTAAACTTGGCCTATGGATGGCTTTGTTTTGCGCGGCTAGTCTAAGTGTTCTAAGTGCTTTGTTAGAGACATATCAGTGTTCAAAATTCACTAACAAATGAGGCCAACCGGGCCGAGTCCTATTGTGCATATTCAAATCGCTTCAGTGTGAATACATACATTAACCCCGTTGAGAATTGCTTTCTAAATATGTCTTTACGCTGTATTTACAGACAGATGTTGCCATGTTTAACCCACATTGTATGTATTCAGACTTCAGAGTACCATCCCCAATCGGTCGTACCCCAGGCATTTAGCTCACTGGGTGCACTGGGCATAATCTAGTGGTCTCTGATTATATATATCCCCTGATTGTACCCCCCTCCCAGGCACAGAGCCGTCAACCTCTTCCTCCAGGGTTACCACAAGTCCTGGATATCAGCTGAGGATCACAGCTTTGAGGAAAACCTTGTGGAGGGTTTAGCAGTAAGTCAGACCCAGCGCTCGGTTGAATTATGGGGAAAAAAAACTTTCAACATTGATTTTTCTGTGTGTTTCTGTGTGTGTATGTGTGTGAATATATTTATACATAAAATATATATGTATATATGTATATATGTATAGACGGATGAATTGCACTTGTTTTACTTCAAGTTCTTTGCATCTTGCAAATGGTGTTCTTGTTAGCTTGGTGGGAGGGTGTTGCGGCCTATTCCTTATTTACTGTAACAGCTAATGTATGAGTGGGATGTAATGTCTCAGTCGTGATGAACGGCACGGCCTTGCCATCTATCTGCTTGTCGTCGAGCCCTTGCAGAGAAAAAAGCCAAACTTTACAATAAATTACGTTCCTTCATGAAGATGGGTGGGCTGTGCATGTGTGTGCATGTATGTGGGTTTGCTAGCCGGTTTGGATATTGGCATGTCTGCGCCTGAATCTCTGCGCTGAGGTCTCGAAGCATAAGGGTTTTCAAGGCTCACTTCCTGAAGGAGAGTGAGGGCATGGATCAAGCAGGCTTGATAAGTCTTATCGTTTCTAGGAAATGAGAGTCAAGAGGGAAAAATAATTAAAAAACTTTTAATCAATGGTAGAAGTTAGCACGCATAGCGCCAACGGTGATGTGGGAGACTTTAGTGCAAGTGTGCAAATTTGAGCGTGCGTGTGTGCGCTTGCGTGCACCCAACCACACACACTACAGTCGGCCCGTGGCTAAAGGTTAGCACCGGGGAGCGTGGCACGCAGCCATAGCGAAAACCTTAATAAAGAGCACACATGAAAAGGCTTAACGGTGTCTTCTGACTGCAGAGGAGGGGAGTGATGAAGCACTGCGGAGCCAGCAGTGAGGAGGAGGAGGAGGAGGCGGAGGAGGAGGAGGAGGAGAAGAGGAAGCAGAAGGGGGTGGAGGAATGTGCCCAGCCAATCGATCCCCTCCGACAACTCATTACGCTCTTCAGCCAGAGCGCCCTGACAGAAGGAAGGTGTGTGTCACTATGTGTGTAGGGTTAGCAAGTGTGGAACCGAAAATGATAGTGCGTGCGTGTATTGTATTCGTCATTAGCGATGCAATAAGAGGCCCTTTTTATTACCACTTAAAGCACACCAGAGGAACGTCGATATGCGATTGCGATGGGAGCCTGATGCCTCATTCCCGTCCCATGTGATCAGTTGGCTTCTCAGTGTGTGTGTGTGTGTGTGTGTGTGTGGTGTGTGTGTGTGTGGTGTGTGTGTGTGTGTGTGTGTGTTGTGTGTGTGTGTGTGTGTGCAACTGTGTGTGTGTTTGTGAGACAAGCCCCCTGGTCCCCTGTGGAATCACCTTGAAAAGACCTTAATTGATATTGTTCTGGGCGTTCCCAGTAATGACACAACAATGCCACGCTCCACTGAGCTTACAAAACTCATTGTTTTCGCCTCTTATTTCTGTCTGACAGCAAACCTGGGAACGACACGCTGTATATGTCCTATGCCACAATTATGGCTAAGGTAAGATTCCCATTGGAGACTGCTTGGATAATCACTATGGATTTGTGCTACTGATTTGTATGCAAATAAAGTGTTGTCGCATTCCGCATGATTTCTGTCCCTGTTCTTCTGAAATACTGCAATGGTGAATATGGTTACTGGATAATAGCAGTGAGTCAAATTATATAGCTTGTCATTGCAGTGGAAAATGCATTTTGTCATGCTGGTACTCCTCTATGCCAGTGAAAAATCCCCATGGCCTTTTCTCCAGCAAGGCTTTCGTATTTGTTTATTTATTTGTTTGTTTGTATGATATTTAATATTTTCTTGGTAACCTCTCCCTCAAGAGTTGTCAAAGAAAGGAGGAAGAGGATGAAAACGAGGAGATGAAAACCTTTGAAGTGAGTCCTTCTCTGGGCAGCACTGCAACAAGTGTTTCAAGACTCAGTGTGCATGTTTACATTTTATACACACAACAAATACATCCCAGCAAAGGGGGAGGGGATTGTGACGGGTGGATGTTTGTGTGTGTGTGTGTGTGTGTGTGTGTGTGTGTGGTGTGTGTGTGTGTGTGTGTGCGTGTGTGCGTGTGTGTGCGTGCGTGCGTGCGTGCGTGCGTGCGTGCGTGCGTGCGTGCGTGCGTGCGTGCGTGCGTGCGTGCGTGCGTGCGTGCGTGCGTGCGTGCGTGTGTGTGTGTGTGTCTGTGCTGCACAGGAGAAGGAGATGGAGAAGCAGAAGCTGTTGTATCAACAGGCCCGGCTCCACGACCGCGGCGCTGCAGAGATGGTGCTGCAGACCATCAGTGCCAGTAAAGGTGAGCCCTTCAAGGGACTCTCGGAACTAGATGAGTGTTCCTGCTCAGTCCAGCCCAGAAAGGGGATGTGATTATTTGTAACAGAAAATTTAATGTATATATATCAGGTCTGGTAAAACCAGGATGAATGTGGAACTAAATGTATTTTAGCACCGCACAATACCCATGTTTAAGTGCTTAATAGAGTGTTGATGGGTGTGCTGGGATGCATTAATGCACTCCAGCTGTACGTCGAGCTCTAGTCACGCGGGGTGCTATTTGTTCCACAAAATCGGACGTCTTTTTGCGAGGCTGTAATTATTATGGCCTGAGTCACGGCTATAAATGTGTTTCCTCATTTCATATCCACAGGAGAGATGGACTCCATGGTTTCATCCACTTTAAAGCTGGGTATTTCCATCCTGAATGGAGGAAATACGACTGTGCAGCAAGTATGGCTACCAGTAGCACAGTTGGAAAATTAATCAAACCCTATTGTCTTGTGTCTTGCCAATAAACAAATGAACTATTGCACACTACAAATGAACTATTCCACACTATAGCACAATCTGTTTTTGTCCCCTATAATACTGGATAAAATAAAATTTGCCAAGAATAAATTATCTGTTACAATAGCCAACGGCTATATATAGGTCATAAATAAGTATTTTACTCTTGCATTCACATTTTATACAACATCAATATGATGTAAAATATATAAAGATAGAAAAAACAACAACATCAGCTCTTGCCTTTGTGGGCAAGGGCTGGTGTTGTTACAGAATATAATAAGTATAATTAGTTCAATGTCAAGTTCAGTACATATTAAAGTAAATATGTACTGAACCATAGTAAAGGTTTTCCAAGTTTGTGTCTTTGTTTTAAGTTTGTTGTTTCATGTGACAGAAAATGCTGGGTATCTTCGAGAAAGGCGAGACGTGGGCTTCTTCAAGAGCATGGCGGGCCTCATGCAATCCTGCAGGTGAGACCCTTGCATACCCTTGCATGGTAGCGATGGAGCCATTGCGCGCGTGTGTTTTCTCATGCTCTTCTCTCGCCTAGTGTGCTGGACCTGAATGCATTCGAGAGGCAGAACAAAGCGGAAGGATTAGGGATGACTGTGGACGATAGCTCAGGTATGCCATTCATATGGTAATGTGGAGGAGGAACACCAGGGACAGAGACACCCCTTTCTGATTCTGCTGCTCCATCCACAGCAATTGTCTGCTTTCGATCAATGTGCTCATCACTGTCTCTTTGTGTCGTTCTACCCTCCTCCCCTCCCCCTCCTTATCAAGACCCACCTATTCTGTCCTCACTCCTTTCGACGTCACACGCACACACTCGTCCTGCACTCACCCATGCGCCAGCCCCTCACACATGCGTGTGTGTGCACACATCTGTACGCGAGAACACACAGACTCACACTATCTCTCGCTCTCTCCCAGGGGAGAAGGTGATGCCAGACGAAGAATTGACCTGTGATCTGTTTCGTTTCCTGCAGCTGCTTTGTGAAGGACACAACTCAGGTTTTTTATTTTTGTTTGTGAATATATATCCCTCTGCATCCATATATAAATAATCTATTCATTATAACAATACCATATTGTTAATATTTATGTGACACATATAACTGTTCATATTTAATGTGCTCTGCAAATATTGACATTGGCAGTGTATTAAAATGGATATTAACACATTCAACAGGTAATTCATTACTGTATCTTAGTATTACAATGATGAAATAATGCACACACATATCACAATATATAGGTATATAGTTTTTTGCATTATATTAGTATTTCAAGTCCTTTATGGTTTAGTAGGAGATGCAATCTTCAAAAAGTTGCAAAAAGTTATTTTCACATTTATTTTCTACATCTCTTCTTCTGATTGATTAAGAATTCCAGAATTACCTGAGAACACAAACCGGCAACAACACCACAGTTAACATCATCATATCCACTGTTGACTACCTGCTAAGGCTACAGGTAAAAGGAACCCCATTTGATATACAAAATCCACCTCAGTGGATTCACCTCACAATGATCGATCATTCTGATGTGAAGACTACATTACTGCATGTGCTATGTATATCAATCAGGTGCAACCGTGTGCAAATCGGTGTGTTTTTGTATTGCATTGTATTTTTACTATAGAGACCTGTATATGGCAGTGTCACAGCTTGACAGAGTTCTCATCGAGCAGGTGACGCCTGCACACACATGCACACATGTTTTCTTTTCACCCTCTGTTCCCACCGCAGGAGTCAATCAGTGATTTCTACTGGTTTTACTCGGGGAAGGCAGTGATTGATAACCACGGGCGGCAGAGTTTCTCTAAGGCCATCAGTGCGGCCAAGCAGGTCTTCAATACTCTCACCGAGTACATACAGGTCAGTCGATGGCCGCTCCTCCCTCGCATTAGGCCTCCGTCCCCCGGCCTTGGAACTGTGCCCATGTACCCCTGCCCCGTGTTCCTCACACAGCTCTGCCTTATCATTATTATTATTTCTGCAAAGCTGAAGCTATTGCCCATGCAGAGGTAATGTGGCTAATTAATGCGTTGAACCGCTTCCAGGGTCCGTGCACGGGGAACCAGCAGAGTCTGGCCCACAGCCGCCTCTGGGACGCTGTGGTGGGATTCCTCCACGTCTTCGCTCACATGCAGATGAAGCTCTCGCAGGTAGCCGCTGTTTATTCTGCCCTTTTTTCCTCTCATTCTGGGAACCAGTCTTCAGTTTACACATTTATGTATTTCCTAACAGGCTTAAGGGATTTATTTGAAGTGCTTATTGTGGCGCTTTCTGCAATGGTTATGCATTTATGCGTGCGTGACAGAAGCAGCGTCTGCATTTTATAGCAGGAACTTTGTGTTTGCAGGATTCCAGGCAAATAAATCTGCTGAAGGAGTTGATGGATCTGCAGAAGGACATGGTTGTAATGCTGCTCTCGCTGTTAGAGGGTAGGCTTGTAATGCAATTCTCACCGGGGTTTTATAGGCTTTTACTGGATTGATACCTTCATTTTTGTGCTCTTCCTCTGCTCCCTCCATAACCAAGGTAACGTGGTGAACGGCACCATCGGGAAGCAGATGGTGGACATGCTGGTGGAGTCCTCCAGCAACGTGGAGATGATCCTCAAGTTCTTCGACATGTTCCTCAAGCTAAAAGACCTGACGTCGTCCGAAGCCTTCCGGGAGTACGACCCCGAGGCCCAGGGCTGCGTGTCCAGGAAGGACTTCCAGAAGGCCATGGAGAGGTGCAAGCGCTTCTCCCCGCCCGAGGCCCACTTCCTGCTGTCCTGCACCGACGCAGAGAGCCCCTGCTGGACTACGAGGGCTTTGTGGACCGCTTCCACGAGCCAGCCACAGACATCGGCTTCAGCCTGGCCGTGCTGCTCACCAACCTGTCGGAGCACATGCCCAACGACTCCCGGCTCGGCACGTTCCTGGAGCTGGCCAAGTGCATCCTGACCTACTTCCGGCCATACCTGGGGCGCATCGAGATCCTGGGCAGCGGGAAGCGCATAGAGCGGGTCTACTTTGAGATCAGCGGGTCGAGCCGCACGCAGTGGGACAAGCCCCAGGTGAAGGAGTCCAAAAGGCAGTTCATCTTCGACGTGGTGAACGAGGGAGGGGAGAAGGAGAAGATGGAGATGTTTGTCAATTTCTGCGAGGACACCATCTTCGAGATGCAGCTGGCGTCTCAGATATCCGACTCCGGCGCCGGGCAGAAAAGTTCTGGCAGCGATTTAGAGGATGAGGAGGAAAATGTTAATAGCAACAACGGGAAAGAGCCGGACGCAAAGCCTGGCTCGACACATGAAAACGCTCTGGTGCGCTGTTGCCTTTACTCTCCCGCCGCAACGCGAGGAAGTACTTCAAGCGGATGACGGCGAGGGACCTCCTGGTGGCGCCCGTGTGGCTGGTCAGATGGGTCCTCCTGGGCACGGCGGCGCTGGGCTGGGCCGCGGTGCGCACCGTCCTCTACGCGCTGTACGTGGCCTTCATCAACGGGGGCATCGTCGAGGCCTTCCAGAGGACTGGGGTGCTGGACGCACTAGGCAGCATCCCGGAGCCCACGCTGGACCGGGTCGCGGAGGCGTCGGCCCCTCTCCGGGATCGGCGGCCCGTCTCCTTCCAGAGAGAAGGGTGGGAGCTGGGGGAAGGGGCTGGGGCGGGGGGGGGGGCAAAGCCCCCGGCGGCGTCCCCTCGAGAGGTGGACCGCCTCTCAGCCATATTGGTATGCGCCTGACGAAGGAAGACGGGCAGTATCGATTCCACACGGACGACCCTACAGCGAGTCTGACCGACCTGTACCGCGCGCCCGCCGCTGGACAGAGCGCCCCAGGTCACTTTGTCCCCGGGGAGCATCAGGTGAAGGTCCTGCAGGTGTGACTTGTGTCTGTTAGCAGCTTGTCCGCTTTTTGAATGCAGTGTTTCAAGGGCATAACTCTCCGAGCAAGGTTATAAGTAGTATATACGCATGTTATTTTTCTTCTAAATTATTTTTAAAAGTAATACCTAATACTACACTTTCATGGTGTGGAAAGTGTGAAGCTTCCATCCCTGCAAAACGCCGCAGTAGTAGTTGATCGTTATGTATTTTCCATTAATTCGTTTTCTAAAAGCATTGTGTTTCTGCTGCCTTCAGGCTCCGGCGGGTATCGGGAGGGGGAAGATGAGAAAGTGTCTGAGTCTCAGAAGAAAATGTGAGTGCCTTGCATACTCAGTTTAATGACCTTTCCTCAAAGCCTCTGATCTCCTCAGCACCGACTCAGATACTGCTGTCTACAACACATCTATCCTTCTCCCCTGTGGAGTCACTACTGTCCAATTTATATCGTAGACAAATGTTTGTTTTCTGCTTTAGAAATTGTATTCAAAGTAAAACCGACTGGTGCAGCTGGTTCACGTGAGTGAATCGTCAATTTAGAATAAAAACGATTGGGTACTAACACTTAAACAATAACTAAAACTACAACTTTAAATTTGTTGTAGCCACACCATTGTTTGTCAGCCTCACTTGTGCATTGCTTTGCATAAAGAATCTGCTCGGTCTTGTATATGAGAGAAAATTGCTTGTGTAGCCGTCCACATTGAGCCAGATAAGCTCACCTTAAGTCGCTGTTGGCAGGATCTCTGAATGTTATTGTGTTTGTCTCAACACCACTTCTGATTTGCTATTTTCACAATAACGTATCGTGTTATGTTTGAACTTTGAACAGAGGAGACGTGACTGAGAAGACGGAGGTCAAGGAGGAGACCAGGGGGAAGTGGAAAACCAAGCGGTGCTCCAGCCAGTGTGAGGAACCAGACGCCCAGCAGTCTGCCCTGTGGGGGTTGATGGGCAGCTATCAGATGAAGCTGCTGGTAACACACACACACACACACACACACACACACACACACACACACACACACACACACACACACACACACACACACACACACACACACACACACACACACACACACACACACACACACACACACACACACACACACACACACACAGGTAAAACTAAAAACAAAAACATTTGCACACAAATAAGCACTCAGACCCAAACATAGTAACAAACGTTTTAATCATGCAGATGAATGCAAAACCTACACCTGCTTTCTGAAAACTGATTACTGTCTGTTTCCTACTTGCAGAATTGCTTTGCGAGGAATTTCTACAACATGAGATTGCTGTCTCTCTTCGTGGCATTCGCTATCAACTTCATCCTCCTCTTCTACAAGGTTCTTGTGTTTGGGATTGCCAGGAGATTATTTATTATTTGCCTGCATCCAATTCCCTTCTTTGTTTATACCCTAGTATAAAATATATGTTTTGGAAATTTTAAGCCAGAAACAGGACACTATTTATATTCAAATGTGAAGCAAATGAGGGTCAGCGTCATATTCTTTTTGTTTATTCAAAATGGACAAAATGTAAAGCTCTTGATAGAAAATCCCACGTAAAGTGTTATCTGTGGCGTTACACACAAAGGCTTTAGTTGTTACCTTTTTAGCATCCTTTGAATAGCAACCTCTCAAGAGCTATTGTTATTTATCTATTCCTTTCCTTTTCCGCAACCTTAATTATTCTTTATTTGATTCTATCTTTCCTTGCTCTTTCCTCCATCTTTCAACCTGTCTGTCTTCCTTCCTTCCATCCTGCATTTCTTTCCCTCATCTTTCTGTCCCTCCATTTTTCCTCCATCTTTCAATTTGTCCGTCTTCCTTCCTTCCCTTCCAGGGTTAGTATCTGTATTTCTCCTTCTTTCCAATCCTTTCTCTTTCCGTCTTCCTGTCTTCCTATGCCTCCTTCATTTCCGTTTCATCTCCCTCTCCATTTCCCAGGTGTCTCCCTTCACCGTGGAGGAGGACCAGATCAGCGCTACGGCGGCGGCGGCCTCGTCCCAGCCCGAGGGGGCTCAGGACCCCGCCGAGGGGGGAGGTGGCGGCGACGGGGGCTTCTTCGTCCTGGAGGAGAGTAGCGGCTACATGAAGCCCTCGCTGCGCCTCCTGGCCGTGACGCACACCCTCTTCTCCTTCTGTTGCATCATCGGCTACTACTGCCTCAAGGTACCCGCCGCCCGGAAGGTCCCTCCTTTGGGAGTCCGCTGTCAGATCTCTGTGGAGCGGCGGCAGCGCTATGCTGCTACCGCGAAAATTGTAAACAAGTGTTCTGTATGTAATTAAGTACACAGTCTGATAAACAATTGAGTGGGTAAGTGAGGATGTTTATATCAAAATGTCATTATTTTGTCATGTACAAGGTGATCGTTTGTTGTGTGTGTGTGTGTGTGTGTGTGTGTGTGTGTGTGTGGTGTGTGTGTGTGTGTGTGTGTGTGTGTGTGTGTGTGTGTGTGTGTGTGTGTGTGTGTGTGTGTGCACGTGTGTGTGTACACGTGCGCAATAGGCTGTGAAAATGAGCAGAATTCAATAGTCTCAGAGAGCTGGGTTAATTACAGTGCGATCCATTGGCAGGTGCCACTGGTGATCTTTAAGCGGGAGAAGGAAATCGCTCGGCGGCTGGAGTTTGACGGCGTGTACGTGACCGACCAGCCCCCGGACGACGACATCAAAGGCCAGTGGGACCGAATGGCCATCAACACACGGTACATAAGTGTATTAATGGCAATGCTACACTGCACCTAGGTGGCTTTTAGTGGGCTCTTTCTGACAAGGATTCCCGGTGGTAGGGTTGGCAACAAACTAGTTTATTATAAACGTGGCATAAAATGATACATGACAACGGCGCTCCATGTTGCCATGCAGGGAGATGTGTGGGTTGATGGCTGGTTCAACCTGTGCACACTGATAACTCAATGTGCTACCATGGTGTACAGCCTAGCCCGGCACCAGAGTCAAATCAGACTCGGGCCAGGTGAGGCTGCTCAAACCAGTCTACATCCACACACTCCAACAGTATGATCATGGGATCTATAGTAAACTGGATGATTAGGAAAGTATTGGTTCTAACGACGTGTCTTACCCTGTGTTGTTTACTCCCTGATGGAGCATTCATTCCTTGTTTTTTCCTGCAATTCTCCAGGTCGTTTCCCAACAATTACTGGGATAAATTTGTCAAGAGGAAGGTAATGTCTGACAGGTCTTTACATTAATGCGTCAAAGCAGATTTAATGCTGTGAAGCTGGGACATGGTCACACCTAGTGTATTAAACGTACCCCGTCTGTGTGTACGGATGCATCCAATCAGGGGGCAGTTCAACTGAGTGACACCCTATTAAGAACGTAACCGGGATTTAATGAAGCGTTTAATGGTAGATGTAATCATCATTCCCCCAGCCTTCAACTAACGCTTTGGCTGTCCCCAGAGATGAAGCGTGAAGCCCAAATGTCTCCTACCCCTTCAACGGGAAAGATTATGTAAAGCAGGGAGTTAGTTCTCCGTGGCAAAATACACTCATTTATTCTACTTATTCACAGAGGGGGGGAGATGGGTAAAATGTAATCGTTTAAAAAAAAATTGACCTATAAAACTGCCACTTACCTTTTTTTGACAATGTGAGACCATTTCGATAGATATTCCAATTGAAACATAATTCCTCCATTACATCTAAGTTTAAGTGGACCGATCCCTCATTTCCATCAGTCTGCAGCAAGGGAGAATTAAACCTTGAAATAATATAAGCCCATTAGACTTCAATCCTGAGTGTGTTTGAACAGTATGTGTATAAAAATAGTGCACTGTCAACTATTACAAGTCTTTTATCCATCTCGCTACACCCCCTGTATTACTGATGACAGCTACATATTTAAACAACGCCTAGCCTCTCTCAAAGAAGGGATTTAATTCCAGTAGTTATAGCGTTGTTACAAAGAGAGGCTGTACATGCTAGCAGTCAGTCAATCTGTCACTCCCGGCCCAGGACTTTCCTCTGCTTCAGGCAGCGCCGCTACCCACTTTAAACTGAGAGCGCTTCCTTGTGTCTCTCCCCCGCCATCCTCAGGTGATGGATAAGTACGGGGAGCTGTACGGCAGCGAGCGGATCGGTGAGCTGCTGGGTTTGGACCGCGCCGCGCTGGACTTCAGCTCCCAGAGTGCGAGGCCAGGAGACCCAGGAGGGACACGGCCTGGAGCTCTCTGTGAGTCCACCAGGGAGGGATTAAACCCTCTTTCAAACACGCCTCCAACCAACCTGCCACCGAAACGTTTCATCCTTCGTTCTTTTGTCCAGGAATAAAGGTGCTATGGGTAAGATTGGAGAGTTGGAAAGAGAGAGCGGAAAAGAGCAGACTAACTAAAACAACTCCAAATGTCTTCTCCAACTCTGCTCCCTCCGGTCCCAACATTTATCCACCATGGAGAAGTGTTGTATTCAAGCACCTGTGATTGAAAGGCAAGACGGACTCCTTGAACCTATACAGGGAAACGATGCCCTGATTGGTCAGAAAGGAGCACGGGTTGTTTAAAAGTCAATTCTCTCGGGCAGAGGCAGGTGCAGTCAACTCGAGACTTCTACTCTCATGGTGCATTTCACGTAGCCTCTGGAGAACATCCGGATATCAACGCTTGCGTATTGTAATTAATATCAGTCGGGCTTGGATGGGCAGCAATTGATTTCAATATATGGTCGCAGCCTAACTTTGTACATCAACATATTATCATCGGAGAAAGGCATGCCGTGCAGGTGTTGGTTCATCTTTTCAAATCGTTATTCCGTCGTTTTTGGATCCAAACTGTTTTGATTTCTGCACTTCCCTTGGGCGTCGCCATTCTTTTTATTAAGTTGGCAGACCTTGGTGCTCTTCGTTTGCATGAGCTGAAGTGCTCCCTCCCGAGCACCGATTCGTCCCATCATTTCTACATTTTTGGAAAAGGGTTTCATCGGGATCAAGGCCAGACTGAGCTGCAAAGAGAAACAGATCTTTAACTCGTGATGCTGCAATGCACTAACTTAAGCTAAAGGATAGGTTTGCCATTTCTAACAAATGACACCGCAACACTTTACATTAAGGGTACAATAATAATACGATAATGCAATAAAAAGCAATAACTAAAAGCTAATTTACAGTTAACTATCTGTCCTGTAATCGTTTACTAATGGTTCTCAGATGCACTAAGGTATTCTCATTTATACATTATTTATTAGAGTTAACCTGAACCCTAGGCTACAGATGAATGCATATTACTGCATTAACAAATGTTAATGTATGTCAACTTATTTTAAAGTGTTACCAATTGCACTCCACTAATAGCTCCTGAACATTCCCTACAGCTCCTTTTAAAACTAAACCTAAATCCAACCAGAGGGTCATCATATCGGTGACAATATGTTTTTTTGACCCTGCAAGAAAAAGCTCAATCCATCCGTGATTTTCCTGATGCCCATCACAACTTCTGTCTCGCACTTGTACGACTGTCGATTTGCCTCCTGTCCCTCCCCATACCTGGCTCCCCGACCCCACCCTGTCGTTGCGTCAGCCATGAACCTAATACGCCACGTGCAGATCAGCAGATGGCCATCGCAGAGAGCAATTTGCAATCACGGTAGTAATAAGGTATTCTCTCAGCAGACTGTAATAAAACTGTGTCTGCACAAAGCCAATTACCCATCGGTCGGCGAAAGGGGAGATTCATACGACTAGAAACGGGGAAACTGATTAGGTTGATGTGTCCCCTGTTGGCCCTTGCTTTGGAGAGCAGCGCGAGGGGAGAGGGAGAGAGAGAGACAGCAAGAGAGATGGTCACACAGCAAGAGACAGAGAGACAGAGAGAGACAGACAGGAGAACGTGTGAGCCCCCTACTGAGCGTTAATAGGACGGGCTGTTTGGGGGCCCAGCATCTACTTTCTGGATCCTGATGGATTCAATGTATTGAAGCACTTTAGGGACGCCATGTTTTCACTCTGTGCTATGAGGGGAACTCCACATCTTTATTCTGAACCTGTGTAGAAGGCACTGTACTTTTGTGTTTTTATATGTTTGTGCATGTGTGTCCGTGGGTGTGCGTGCGTTTAGATTTGCACATGTGCGTTGGGCGAGTACACGTGCCCTTGTCAGTGGAAGGGAGGTCTCAGAACGCTGTGTCTCTGAGAGGAGAGACGGTACAGGACATGTTGGATATGAGACAGCCTGTGAAATCACGGCATCAATGGCCCTGTTTGACCGCCGCAGACGTTGAGACATAACGTCCCCTGAGCATGGCACTACTTGTGTTTCAGATGCTACGCCGTTGACCTCAAGTACCAGGTCTGGAAACTGGGGTGGTGTTCACTGATAACGTAAGTCGACCTGAGAGATGCATCCTTTAAGTGTGTACTATTAGATGGCTCTTTGCTTGTATAGATGGTTACCATATTTATCCTTCAAAATCATATATGATCTTATTTTCCATGTTGGTATTTTCTGTTTTGTACGATTCATTTCTACACAATAATCTGTGTGTGTGTATGCGTCCTTGTATATATGCACGCCTGTGTTTGTGTTTGTGTATATATTCACGCCTGTGTGTGTGTGTGTGTGTGTGTGTGTGTGTGTGTGTGTGTGTGTGTGTGTGTGTGTGTGTGTGTGTGTGTGTGTGTGTGTGTGTATGTCAATGTGTGTAGTCTTTCCTATACCTCACCTGGTACATGGTCATGTCAGCCCTGGGCCACTACAACAACTTCTTCTTCGCCGTTCACCTCCTGGACATCGCCATGGGCTTCAAGACCCTGCGCACCATCCTGTCCTCGGTCACGCACAACGGGAAGCAGGTGTGTGTGCTCACACGCAGACCCGGGTAACTCCATTGATCCCCGAGAAAAGGATTTGTCACAGTGTCTCAGCTCAAGCCAGAAACCTCCAAGTTAATAGAATATAGGAATATTCTAATTAAAGATTAAATATGCATCGTCCCAACAACAGGATGTAACAGTATATGCCTGCACATAAAGTGGCAGTATATCTGCAGCTCAGCGAGTGGCTCTCAGTTACAGTGTGCGTGTCGGCACAATGTCACCACGTCCTATCAGGGGCTCGCGGGAGCCTGCTAGCGTGATTGGCAGTAGCCATGATTGTGTGCACGCGTCCTTTACCTTTTGAAGTCAAACTTGTGTGGTGTGTGTGTGTGTGTGTGGGGGGGGGGGGGGGGGGGGTGTTGCTAGTCAATTTGATAAGGCCGAGCCGCCAACTCTTGAGCTGTGGCTGCTGCCAGCTCGGACATGACAGCCCGTAACCTTCCTGAAGATGGAGGGCTGGGCGGTTAAGGTCTCTGGTCGCGCTGAACGTGTGAATGTGACTCTTTCTGTCCCTGTCTGCCACTTTTTAATCTTCTCTATATCTCTCTCTCTCTCCATCTGGAGAAGGGCACACTATGAGGGGGTATTATGGTACGGGGATTTGCATGTACAGTATATTTAGATTTGTGCTTAAGGGATTTCTGTATTATCAAATCTGTCTTCAAGCCCATCTGTACCTGTGTGTGTGTGTTGTGCGTGTGTATGTGGTAAGTGTAAGTGTGTGCGGCCCTGTGTTCATGTGGGCTTTTATGTCGGTGAGTGTGTGTCTGTGTGTTTGTATGTGTGTGTGTGTGTGTATTTGTGCGTGCGTGCGTGTATGCATGTGTGCGTGTGTTTGCGTATGCACGTGTGTGCACGTTTGTGAGTGTTCGCGGCCCTGTGTTCACATGTGCTTTTATGTCAACGTGCGTGTGCGTGCGTGTGTGTGTGCGTGCTCCAGCTGGCCCTGACGGTGGGCCTGCTGGCGGTGGTGGTGTATCTCTACACCGTGGTCGCCTTCAACTTCTTCCGCAAGTTCTACAACAAGGGCGAGGACGGCGGCACCCGGGACATGAAGTGCAACGACATGCTCACCGTGAGTACGCAGCGGCAACACACACACACACGCACACACACACACCACACACACACACACACACACCACACACACACACCACACACACACACACACACACACACACACACCACACACACCCACCCACACACACACACACACACACATTGTTTCTCTCGCTCGTTCTCTTTCTCTTGGGGCAACAGGCCTTCTCCCAAACCAAAGTTTCCCTTCGTTACCCCATCACTCCTCTAACCCTTTAAAATCCGAATTTGAATCTGTGTTTAACACGCACACAACACACACAAACACACAGAGACACACAAGCTCAGCTACACCAAAGCGCACAGTGCACACATTGGATCCT
>NC_079426.1:17587355-17681093 GCF_026213295.1 Gadus chalcogrammus | reverse complement strand
ACAAATTTGGGCACCAACCACGGCAAAAAGAATCCTATTTTCAACATGCACACCGGTGTCTGACACACCACCGCTTTCCAGCTTTATTAAGGCCTGCACTCTGGGAGGGCAGCGTGACAGGCAGGGACGTGCACAGGAATTTTGAGGGGCAGTTGCTCTGACCTGAAAAAAGGGCAACCCCCCCCCCAAAAAAAAATCGATTGGTATGTCCTTCTCTATGGACAGCAGTCGGTCAGACAGCCGCTCTTGACCACACTGATTTCGGATTTCGGAGCACATCACTACCCTGTAGTGATGTGCTCCTCTTTGCTGCCTCCTTTAGTTGTCTCTCTCTCTCCTGAATCATCCTCTTTTCACTGGGCATTTCGGCTTCACTTAACAATAACAAACAATGCCCAAAATAGTGATAAGATCTCTCCTGAATCCTCCTCTTTTCACTGGGCATTTCGGCTTCACTTAACAATAACAAACAATACCCAAAATAGTGATAAGATTTAGGCATGAACCATTTTGAATGAAAGAATTCATGTGATGCATTACTTCCATCATTTATTCTTCTTGTTAAAACGAAATGTTAGAAACTAACTATCAGCAGACATGTAGCTTAGTTTGCCTACCAAAAAATGTGTAGACTATGTGATAACGGGCTGCTTGTCTGCAAGCTAGCTAGCTGTCTGATTATTGAGGCTAAACGTTACGTGGCATACTGAGCCTGGATTTATGAAGATTTTAATTCATTTCATAAAACGTGATGATGATTGTTTGTTTGTTATACATCTCAAATTCACCTTTTCCGAGAACATCAAGGCAGTCGTCTCACAGGTGCCGGTGTTCCGGTTGCGTGCAGCGCTGCAGCTACGTAAAGCAGCTTTCACACGCCGCGCGGCAACTCACCGCCTCCATTCATTTCAATGGGGGAAGGGCGGCAGAAGGGAGGCGGCAAAAGCGGCTGTTGCCGCGCGGCAGAGTTTGCCCTCCCCCTACTGACTTTCACTCTCAGTGCCCGAACGGAATTGAATGAGGCTACGCTTACTTTATGAAATGTTTCGAGTGGCGATTTTTATTATCTAGGCCTACATGAAATTCTGCATCCATTAAATGATTAAAAAAAAAATCTTTTTTTTTTTTTTTTTTTTTCTCGGAAGGGCAACCTGAGTCGAGGAGGGCATATGGGCAGTTGCCCAAGCAACCTGAGCAACCCCCCTGTGCACGTCCCTAGTGACAGGAACTGGTAGTCCCAGTTCCTCCCAGACCCATTGGCCCGTCTCCCTCACTCACTGTCCGTCAGGCCTTCTCCCCTTCAGCGGGAGGGGGAGAGACCAAGGATGAGAGGATGTGGGTGAGGGGTGGGATGAGAATTAGATGAGAATCACCCGAGCGAGGGGAAGGCTAACACAGAGAAGCATGTTTAGAGAATATTTAAAATAGGATTCAACTACGCTCTTGCTGCTATTAATTTATTTTGTGTATATTTGTTCATCTTGTATTGTTTAAAATCATTTCCCGATTTGAGAGCAGTTTATTTTCTCTATCGACTACAGCCTGTGACAGGAGTTCTAATTATCTCCTTCATAATGTATGTTAAATATCTGTTATGGATCTGTGTTGTAGGCCTATGCTGTGATTTACCATCAAATGGTTACATTATGCTGCAGTCTGTCTGGTCTGGACACTCGAGTAAAATATAGCTTACAGAATTCACTTTGTACACACATTTTACTATCTTTGTATGAATTGCTAAGGCATGTTTTTCTCATGCATTTAATGCTAGAGATTATTTGCTCAATTAATTCACCTTCCAAGCGTTTCCATAATTGTTTCAAGCTTCACTTGAAGCCTTTGAAAGTGTTCATTTTTTTTTTTTTTTCTCGTAAATTAGTTTAGTGAAAATACATGTATTCCAAAACTATAAATTGCTTCATTATCGAAGTTAGCGTATGATTTCATTATTAGAAGTAATTGCTTCTGGAACATGAACTTCTAGAACAAGACTGTGGCATCCACTATTATAAAACATGTCTTCACATTTTTTTTACTAACATTTTATGTATATTAATTTATAAGTAAATTGTAGATTGTCAGTTATGTCAATGCACTTATTTTAGAGTCCCACCTCCCCAGCCTAGTAATCACTCTCCACTGTGTCTTCTTGGTTCTCTTATCACTGTTGTCTGTCACTTGTCTCTTTATAAACCTCTCAGTGTCAGCACACTCTTGTTTTCCCCATCGTCCAACAAACTGCTTGTGCATTTCAAGTTGCCTGGTTTATGAATAAACCCTCTTTTCCTGCACCCTGCCTCTGGAGATTATCTTTAGATAATGATACGTTGACAAAGGGGAGGGTGATGTATGAGTATGCAATTAGCCATCTCCAATAATGTTACACTTTAAGATGCAGAGTTGAGCTTTGCTCTGCTATGGAAATAGAGGTCAATTGTGTTGTGGCGTGCCGTCTCCCGTATCCCTCTCTGATCCGAGGAATGTTCATTGCTTCAAAAGGGTTTCATGGAGCGGGGTAGATGGGAGATGATGGGTTGAGATGATCCCAGTATATTGACATGCTTTAACCATGTTAAACCTCACTGATTAGGCCCTAATGCTTTAACACCTTTTTTCTTTTTATCAACAAGCCTGGAGGTTGTCAGTTTTCCGTGGGTGGAAAACATAGGATTTATCTTGTCTCTTGCTTATTGCTTGTCATTATGTGCAGGAATAAAATGGCCCCTGCTTTTTGTGAATTTATATTTATTTTTTAATCAACTTCTCGGGTTCCAGGGGCTTTGTATTATGGACTATGAAACCGAACAGCATGGCAAAAAGCTTTTCATTTTGGAATGATACTGTCACATTGCCCCAGAGACAATCCCTTTTCATGTGTTTAAAAAATATGCACACCATACCTACAATTGTAAAGGACACAAGCAGCACAGACAATTATTATTGTATAGAATTATTATTTATTTTTTTCAAAATCCACTGGATGATGTAGGCAGAAAACACATAGCCATAGGAGATTGGGTTTGCACCAAGGTAGGCATGGTTGACTTTCTCCTCCAAACTAAATTAAAAGTAGTCGAGGAGAACAGCAAAAGGACACGTAAAGAATGAACAATGGCAACGAAAGAATAGTTTTACCAAGACAGTTTCATGAGTTATGGCATGAGTGCAAATATACACAGACTTCATTAGCTGCTCATTTTAGTAACAATATCCGCGCTGATATTTTTGCACATGGGTCAGTGTGTGCAGACACCAAGGAGGCGAGGGAATGTAGCCAGAGAAAAGCATAGCCCTTAATCATACAATTTTAATATCAGGGAAGGCCTGATATTAAAATAGCGTAAAATATGGGGTGAATTTGATTGGGGATTAGCCTAACCTAATAAATAATTTAAATTACTTACCACTCCTAGAAATATTTTTTCTTACCTAGCCTGAAACTTATATTGGCTGTTGTTTGATTGCCAAAGTTGTTCTTGAATGATGTGAATGCCCAGAGATAGATCCTACCTTCTTATCTTCAAAGCGCTACAGGACCAGATACTACGACTAGGAGGTGTGACGCAATGATCATGAAAGAATGAAATTGATATTCATCTCACAAAGTTTAATCTTTAAACCCTTTCTGTAGCCCATTCCAAATGGAATTTGCCTTAAAACAACCAGAAATTATGCCAAGCACACTTGCGTTCTTCCCGGTCTTCCATGTGTGGGATACAGATGATCCCACTCTGCTGGGAAACTAGGTCAATTCCCCTGTTTGCCATTTGGCCAATTTAAATCAGCAAAGAGCAGCAATGTACGTGTGCGTTTTTTGCCTAGCTCCTAAATCACTCAATATATAATTGGTTAATGTAGGTTTCTGAGGTATTCACAGGAGATACAACCTTCATGCCACACATAACATTATGTGTTTCATGTTTGATTTACACTTATTTAATGTGGCTGAAATGTTTTAAATACCCTGTAAACCATAGGTGGGGGACGGGCGAGACATTAACCTAGGTATCTGAAAAGGAAGTGACATCAACTGAGATATCAGATACACTGAACACCATGGGGGGAGAGGGGGGGGGTGAAAAGGAAGGGACATCAACCTAGGTATCTAGAAAGGTAGTGACATCAACCTAAGTATTTGAAAAGGAAGTCAAAAGTAAGTCATAGAGATACCTCAACAGAGTCTGTGTGTCCTGTCTTCTGATCTTATTTTTGTTTTGCCATCGAACCCTCATTGAGTAATTGGCTTTTGCCTGGCATGGAGATGGTCAATTTAAATGTAAATGTGGGTGTCCTGTCCCACCTCCTACTCCACAGATGTGAAGCTTTGTGTAGACACACACACAGGCACACTAAGGAGTTCCAGCTGATGAGGGAAAGGCGGGAGAGTTATGGAAATGCATATGTTAAATAGAGCATAGTGCACGACATCACTGTTGCCATTAGTCCCCAGAACAAATTGAGTCAGTTCAGCATATTGTTTTCCGCCCTGAGCCACAGGACCTGAACGAACAAGGGATGATCCCTGATTCCTAATCCTGGAGCTTTCAAGTTGCACCATTGGTTTGCTGCAATACAGCGTGTGGTAGTCAAGGCCACGATGAATACATACACTGGTTTTATATACCACAAGAATACGGTGGACTTGTGTGTCAAGGGAAATGCTAAAGTACAGTCAAGCACAGTGACACCATACAACACGAGGAGCAGCCAAGCCATAGGTTCAGCTAAAGATAACAATTTATAGAAAAGATTTCACATGCTCCATCGCCATTTATTTTTTATCTCCTACAAATGATGGTAAATCTTGACATTGAGGTTGTGAAGGTTTTTGCATCTCCCGACCTTTAAGTCATTTACTTAAGTAAAGGAATCGCGTGAAGTAATAAGAACCTATATACGTGCACTATATGAAGCGTTTCGTGTACAAGCTCAGACCTGATTGAGGCTGATGTGCTCATCGGTTCAAACTGTGCACGGATCAATCTCAGCCCAGCATTGATTCATTTTAAATGAGAAAAAAGGGATGACATTTACCAATCCTTCCCCGTCTAAGGGCCCTCTGAGGCTCCACATACTCAGGACTTCAAATAAACTGCGTTCAGCCTAGCTGTGAACACATGAAGATATAGTCTTTCATGGCCCGTTCTCTGCGAAGTCCCTCGATTTATTCATTCTCCTCTGAATGAAGAAAAGGACAGTACTACTGCAATGTCTGCAGTGACTGACAGCATTGATATAGAAACAGCAATAACAAGAATAGGACTTTGGTAAGTCTTTGAACTCTGAGTTGTATACCCCAAAAACTACAATATGTATATTAACAAAAAAAAATAAAAAATCGGTAAAGTTGAATCTAACCTAACAGGAAGAAGGGAGCAGCGATCGGTGCTGCTGCTGCGATTGGTCCCTGATTCATCAATTGTCCGATGACAGATAATCAATTGATCACAATCTTTATATGGACTCATCTTTTTATTAATCTTTCAAGTAAGAATACCATTTGCCGTATACCGCATTTGATTAATCTTCTCTGATAAGCTTTAAGAGATTTCAAAGAGTTATAATTGAAAAGATAGTAATCAATGGATGAATCGACTCTGGGAATAACTTTTGCATTCAGAGACTCACAGAAATAATGTGGAGGAAGTTTTCCAATCAAACACGTCAGTAGTGCACAGGTCTACTTTATAACCCATGTTGCCTGAGGTAAACTTAAATACTGTCACTCAATTCCACTTTCATCATCCCGCTTTTATAGACATACATCTCTGGCTGCATGTCTGGGGATGACCAGACAATGTCTTCCCACAGAATGAGGCCGGAATTCCATTCCAAAACACCAGAACAATATTCCCTCTCATGCGTGCCAAGCCAACCGCCCGTGAATATTTCCTAGATGACTTCCTGCTTGTTAACAATCCATAAATGAATATCTTGGTATTATTCCGACCTGTCTGGCTTCCAAATGATACGTGTATCCCAATGATTTCCCACTGGAGTCTCAGGTGTCTGATGGCCAATCCTATTAGTTCTGATCCCCCTGCATCACAGCTGTCTTTATCATTCCAGCTTTATGGGCATAGCGGTTGGATTTTGTGTATGAGGTTGAATAATACAATTAAAACACATACATGGTATAGTTTATTCCATCTGTGCTCAATTGCTAATACTTGTGTGTTTTCCTAGAATTAATTGAGTAAGTGAGGGATACTAGGCACTACACATATTAAGTGTCTGTAATTTCTTAGAATGTCGACCGTGGGACACATGGGAAGGAATAAGGACAAGGACTTCTGACACAGAAAGCCCGATTGCAGTAGCAGTGATGAGTCATCGGCGAACCCAAGCCTGTGATCTGAGTCAGTGTGCAGGGTATTGCTCAAATTCAGCCAATATAATTATTATGACGCTTACAAAACTGATCTGGAAAAACAGTATCAGATACAGTCTTTCCGCTGTCGTGCAAAACAGTGGGATGATCCACTCTTCTGGTGCTTTTCATGTCTTTACCGTGCTTAAGGCTGCCCTCGGGCTGTTTCAGGGTCTTAAGCACGCGCAGAGAGGGGGGGCTGAGGGTGCCTGAGCATCTGCCCCTTAGCTCCTCCATGTCCACCGTGAAGGCCTTATATATTTATAGCATTTATACCATTAATTTACACAGCATCGCCTTCAAATCGTGCATCACTTGTGAAACATTAGTGTTATTATAACATAGCGGTTAGCGAGCAGAGCCAGCTTACCGCTGGCTCTGCTCGCTAGGCTAAATATTGCTGTGCAAAGCTAGGCAATATCTCTCTGTTTGTTTTTCTAGTTCGGAGGACAAAATAAGAATAATATTCGGATGACGCCTTCTCGTGAGTCTCTCAGAAGGCTGGGTGTCTCAAACTGCTGTTGGTTCATGTCAAACTAACAACAGTTCGTCTGTCCACCTGCAACAGGAAGTCACAGTGAAGTGACATGGCCCGGGGCTATTTAAGTGGCTCTGACATGGCCCCAACATGGCAGTGTGTTCAGCCTCAGCTGGTAAGACTCACAGTCTGAGCACCTGCCCCTCTAAAGGTCTCTACACGGCCCGCCAAGCACTGGGTCTGTCAGCCAGCCATGCAGAAGGGCTTGGATATGTACTTTTAATGAGATTTAATCCCCATGTCACTAAGGCTGTTGCTGATGTGGATAAATAGTGACGGCGGGGCGTGGAGTAGGACTGTATTCTCAACCTGTGTGTGTCTGATAGGACCTTCACGTACGGTGCATTAGCTTCAGCACTGAGCAGGAGGATCGCATTAGCCCAGCGCCCAGCAGAACAGCAGCGTCAGTGGTTTGGTGGGCTGGAGGGACAAAGAGTACGTGGTCCCGGTGTCGTTTTCACTCATTCTAAACAACAATTGAAGGCTCGCATTTTTCATTCTGATCCCCTCCCCAAGTTCTGCGTGTCTATTCATCACACAGTGTTATTGTAGAATTCGATACAGGTTACGCTTAATTTGAAGTTTCATTACTATTCCGATTGTTTTTCAGCCCAAGCGGGTTCATTATCCACTGCCAGACATTCTATTTTAGCTATCTTTTTTCGGTAGGTCTGGAGCGATTTCTTTTCAGTTAAAACTGAACTCCAATAAAGGACCACAACGGAAACGCAGAGATGAGAGAGCATCCATCTTCTGACGAACCCGTAATAGAGGTGGTCACCATCCTCCCAGATGCCAACACTGTATTCTTGGCGGTGCCGGACATTGTGAAGGACATTGTGTTCTGCTAATGGAGTTTTTGGAAGCCTTCTATGCGGTAAAACCCAGAGCAAATTTTTTAATGAGAGCCATAAAAAGTGGTGTTGGGGTTTGTCTTTATGTGTTTGGATGTAGGTTTTACCAAAACATATTGATATCTTCTCAAAGGGCATTCTACTATTTTATGTATATATTCAGTCTCTAGGCTGAGGTTTCTCTGTAAAGAACAGCAGTATAGGTTATATGTAAATATCTGCTCAGGAGCGCGATGTG
Organism: Gadus chalcogrammus; assembly: GCF_026213295.1. NCBI lineage: Eukaryota > Metazoa > Chordata > Actinopteri > Gadiformes > Gadidae > Gadus > Gadus chalcogrammus. The sequence goes on along the minus strand of NC_079426.1, from coordinate 17,673,093 downwards.
GAGTGTGATTGTCATACTTGGGGACATTTCAATTACGTTCAAAGGTCTCAAGTTGTCATGCAATAAAAAAGCACCATAGGCTACAGGGTCATGGTTACCCAAACCCTGACATTAACCATATTTGTATTCAGAATAATAATGGTTCCTCTGCCTATAATTAAAAATTCCATTGGATTGTTAATTAAGAAAAATGTTGAGAGGGATTTTCTTTACCCCCTGTGTACAAGATGTTAAATGGTGTCCGTTTTACATAATGAAATGAGCTGCATGGAATTGCTTCTGGCGATTCTGTGGACGGTTGGTGTTAAAGGATTTACAAACAAGAAGATTTTCTTTCTCCTCCTTTCTCTTTGGAAGCGTAAGTAAGAAGGCACATATGGTTCCATTTAAACTGAATCTGGCAAATGCAAATTCTTACTATACGAAATCAAACCGGTTTGGGTTTAATTAAATTTGCACTTTTTTCGGGTTGACCTTGCACATTTCACACGGCTCCTTAATGTCTCCTGGAAGTCCAACATCAGCCCCTCAGTCATCAGGAAAAATCATTCCTTAAAGACCCGCCAAACCAGCAGCAAAGTAGCTGCTCTCGCTAGCCACCTCCAGTCGCCTGTATCGGAGTTCAAGCCCCGTTTCAACCGTCTCCATGTCTGCATAAAGACGACAACAGCTGCAGTTGGCACCTAGTCTCTAATCCCCACACACAGACCCCAAAACACAAACACATCCCTTGCCACTTAGTAGCTCTGTATTCACAGGATCACTCTCGTGACTTTTGGATGCAAAATTTCAACAAAAGTCACCGTGGGCTCGCGCAACTATGAGTCACGGCTGGAGACTCCCCAGGGAAGAGGCCCAGATAGAATCAAGGCAGTCATCCATCACTGCGCTAAGCACCGAGATTCCTTTACACTGAGGCTCCCGATGCAGAGAGAGGGGAAGGAAGAGAGAGGGAGGGGGAGAGAGGGGAAGGAAGAGAGCGGGGAGGAAGGGGGAGGAAGAGAGAGGGGGAGGAAGAGAGAGGGAGGGGAGGAAGAAAGAGAAAGAGGGAGGAATAGAGAGAAGGAGGAAGAGAGAGATGAGAGGGAGGAGAAAGAATCCGGAGGGAGGAGAAAAAGAGATGAGGATGCACAAATGAAGAGTCGTGAGATGAAATAAATAAAGGATGGCTAATGGCTGAGCAGAAGAGAGGTATGCAGAAGCCTGCGTCGCAGGAGTAAATTGGACTTTCAAATTGAAACGTATTTTATTGCTTAAGAATAACTGGTATAAAGTACTGTAATCTTTTCAAAAACAATTATCATACGAAGGCAACATGTAAAACATGATAGATGTATATTCCTCAGGAGCCGATTCAGTGGGGAGGGTGCTTTATGTAGCCCACCAAGGTCAGATGTGATGACATTGTCATGGGGGGAGGTAGGTGGTGGGTAGGATCTCTCTGCTTGTCATCCCAGCTGATCCTCGTATTGTTTACGGAAACAGTCGCCCACAGGGAAGAATTCCCAGCAGCGCTCCTGGTACATCTTCCACACGTACGATTCCTGGTAAAGGCAGGACATTTTAAAACTATTCAAACCGTAATCAATACTCATGTCCACCAGCATTCATGTAACATAAATAACACCGTGATCTTACCTGTCCAGTGTGTTCGGTTTCGTCTTTGTTAATGAGATACATCATAAAAAATCTGGATCATAAGAAAGATATTCGTCAAACACCATAAGTCACAATATTAGAAAATCTGGCTTGCGTAAAAGGACATTTATATATATATTTTCAAGCTGGTTTTCATGATAGCCGAATTTCCCATTCAAGATCTAAAAAGTATTATCCATCTTATGATATTATGTTCATGAAAATAAGCAAGCAATTTAAATGTGTATTGCCTGTGCACAGACTCACAGATAGTTGGCCAGGTTGTGCTCCTGTAGTGTGTGTGTTTCAAAGCCATGAGGGACCGTATCAAAGTATTCATTTCCTATTCCACAAATAAAACATTTGGTCTGCAGAAAAGAGAGAGAACACATGCTTTGGGTTAATTTTTGTGACAGGAATCCAGAATAAAATATATATGAAATACTCCTGATTGGTTTCAATGAATTGGTTCAGCAGAGCCCTGAGTTCTCCAAATATCAATTCCGTCGCTCGTTTGAATAATCAAGTGTTTCCAACAACACAACAAAAAGATAACATTACCGGTTAATTATACGAGAATGATCCAATGCTATAAACGCTGCATTGCACGTTTGCTGACTTAATGAAATACCTCCCATCTAACAGCCTGTTCATCCCCCCTGTCAACAAACAGTATTTGTTCCTTCCAAACAACTTCAGAAGGCATGGGAATCAGCCGTGTACGACGCATCAAGCTTTGGCGACGGCCGCTCAGAGTCAGTACAAAGATGATTGCCATCATAATGAATCAGTGTGTGCAAAGGAACTATTTATGCATGCAGCATAAACAAATATCTGTGGGATCCCAAATCGCGTGCATAACGATGTTGGGAACACTCGTGTTCCACAACATGGCCGCTGCCTTTTTACGCAGTAAATAAACCAACATTGTTGCTTAACAACACTAAATAATCTAACTAAATGCGTGAACACATTTACCAAGACAAGGTTTTGGGTTTTCAGAACATCCAGGACATAGTAGTGCAAAAACCAAAACTAATCTTCAAAAATGCCCATTAGTGTGGAACCTTTAAGTTCATGCTTTCCCATTTCCAAGGGTTGTTGTTTGTTTTCGGGGCCTCTTCCCGTGGGCGTCTTCCACTCTGATCCCCAGCTAACGAGGCCATCGCAGCGTGACTCCGGGTTGCGTTTCTCAAAGAGTTGGAGCTTCAATGCCCGACCCCCATTCAAATGAATGGATGAACTGGCTGGTCTGATCTGGTCTGAGCAAACCCTTAGTCTCACGTGGCCAGGCTTCGGGCACAACTTGCACTATGTTGTATTGATCGCTGCAGTGTGGTGTGCATGGTAAATAAAAAGTACATTCATGTAACTGCTTTGGGGTCAAGGTGAGGGTGGTTCTTGTACAATTTACAGCTCTCTGAGAAACTTCATAAAAAAGCCATATTGGTATTGCAATTGAAATATTCCTAGCCGACAACCACTATCAATTTATATTAAATCACAAAACTTTGTGAACGCCGGATCGATCGATTCAGGAAATGGCGTAACCCGGTCCTATCAAATCCTGCATGGCTCAGTTACATCTGAACCAAACATATACATAATTTAGTCTGGGAACTACCTTGAATTGTACTGAGGATTGCCTGGCATTTATAGAGCTACAGTGTATTCAATCAAGAATAGCCTCCCAGACGTCCCCAGAGAGTTCCTGTTCTCAGTCAGTTTTCTGTTTACCGTTTAGGACAACTACACTTGCCTGTAGCGCATCAATCAGGAAACACATTGACCCCTTAATGCCAGGTGCATGAAGAAAGATGCTGTCTATTGTGTGGTGTTTGAGCAAAATGTTGTATATGAGTCCAAAAAAGTTGTCCATAGAAATGTGACAGATCATAGGCCCGGGAGATCATAGGTGAAAAGCAAGGTATTGCTCAACATACGCGTCCCTTATCGTGGCATTTGCTCTTCCAGATGGAGAAGAATGGTTCAACAAAGGCACGAGAGAAGGCAAGGCTGTGGCAGATTGGGCTGTCTCAGTGTACGGTTAAGGAAAGATGTGAACCTTCCATATACGAACGTGTGTTTGTGTGTGAATATGATTAATAAGTGAAATCCTCTCTTGCCTCCATATCCTCTTTCACTTGCTCCTGCTGGTCGCGCAGCTCCCCAAAGGCATCGATGATCAAACCTGCAGTGGAACATGGACAGGTTGTATGCAGTGTTTACCTATGTTTGTTTACATTGTGTTTGTTTGTGTGTGTGTGTGTGTGTGTGTGTGTGTGTGTGTGTGTGTGTGTGTGTGTGTGTGTGTGTGTGTGTGTGTGTGTGTGTGTGTGTGTGTGTGTGTGTGTGTGTGTGTGTGTGTGTGTGTGTGTGTGTGTGTGTGTTTATGACAGAAGTAAAGTGGGGCTTTTTTCATTCTTTCATTCTACTGTGCTAGACACTACCTAGATATCTAGCTCTCTCTCTGAAACCCCCCCTACCCGTTCACTTGAAAGATTCATGGTGCTCATTGTGGCTGAAAACAGGTTAAGGTGAATATGAGAGAGAGACAGAGCCACAAAGAGAGAAGAGGACTAGACAGATAAAGACAAAGACTGAGACTGAAAGAGACAGAGACCGACAAGACAGAGACAGAGACAGACAGAAACAGACAAACAGACAGACAGAGATAGAGACAGAAACCAATAGAGACAGACAGAGACAGACACAGATACAGAAACAGACAGACAGAAAGAGACAGACAGACAGACAGACAGAGACCGAGACGGACAGAGATAGACAGAGACAGAGACAGACTGAGAGAGACAGATAGACACACAGAGCCAGAGAGACAGAGAGAGTGGGGGATTGACTCACCCTGGATGATGGCCAGGAGGATGACGATGACGAAGAAGAAGAAGGTGATGTCGAAGACTACGCGCTCCATCTCAAACTCGTCGCCGGCCGGGTCGTCGATCTCGTCACCGATGCCCCCCCCGGCACGGACCCCCACGTACATGTGGAACATGTAGCACTGCAACGCGGCACAACAGCACCACCGCCTCAGAGGTAAACGCTCCAGGCTTTTTTTTACAATCATAATTATGAAGCACAGTGCGCATTTTAATCCAAAATGCAAGGCAATGTTGTTTTTTGCTTTCGAGAAGCGATGCACATAAAAACAGACGTAACAAAGTATGAGTCTGTAAGGGGATGGGCTGGTTATCTCAGAGGCCAGATTCGGCCGTTCGTTACTGCAATCGGTTTTGTTTCTCCAGTCTAACACGTCAATAAAAGCCAACTGTTGTTCCGGGAAGGAAGTCGAGCCTTAACAATGAAATGTTCGCCTCAACAACCATGGGCAGAGGATTGGAGGAAGGGAGGGAGGGAGGGAGGGAGGGAGGGAGGGAGAGAGAGTCAAACGCTATCTCTCCCTGTGCTCCTGGCGGCCTGATTGACAGCCAGGGGGAGCGCATTAGAATAGGCGGGGCGGCGGGGCGTTGATGTTGTCAACGTATCTCTGGCTCCAAACAAAGACTGGAAGAGCATTTGTCCGTCACGCTTAAGATAGACCTGGGGGAATCTAGGACCTGGGGTTGGGATAGGGCGGGGCCTGTCGATGACCTTAACTACGGGGGATCTCTGACAGAGGTCTGTAACGTGAGAGGAGGAGGGAAGAGCATCAGAGCCCAGAGCAAACCACCCCGTCGGAGCAGACGTGAGATAGAAGATAGTTCGGGTCCGTCGAAAAGCCAGGATCCAATGTGTGCACTGTGCGCTTTGGGTGTAGCTGAGCTTGTGTGTCTCTGTGTGTTTGTGTGTGTTTGTGTGCGTCGGTTAAACACAGATTCAAATTCGGATTTTAAAGGGTTAGAGGAGTGATGGGTAACGAAGGGAAACTTTGGTTTGGGAGAAGGCCTGTTTGCCCCAAGAGAAAGAGAACGAGCGAGAGAAACAATGTGTGTGTGTGTGTGTGTGTGTGTGTGTGTGTGTGTGTGTGTGTGTGTGTGTGTGTGTGTGTGTGTGTGTGTGTGTGTGTGTGTGTGTGTGTGTGTGTGTGTGTGTGTGTGTGTGTGTGTGCGTGTGTGTGTGTGTTGCCGCTGCGTACTCACGGTGAGCATGTCGTTGCACTTCATGTCCCGGGTGCCGCCGTCCTCGCCCTTGTTGTAGAACTTGCGGAAGAAGTTGAAGGCGACCACGGTGTAGAGATACACCACCACCGCCAGCAGGCCCACCGTCAGGGCCAGCTGGAGCACGCACACACACACGCACGCACACGCACGTTGACATAAAAGCACATGTGAACACAGGGCCGCGAACACTCACAAACGTGCACACACGTGCATACGCAAACACACGCACACATGCATACACGCACGCACGCACAAATACACACACACACACACATACAAACACACAGACACACACTCACCGACATAAAAGCCCACATGAACACAGGGCCGCACACACTTACACTTACCACATACACACGCACACACACACACACACAGGTACAGATGGGCTTGAAGACAGATTTGATAATAACAGAAATCCCTTAAGCACAAATCTAAATATACTGTACATGCAAATCCCCGTACCATAATACCCCCTCATAGTGTGCCCTTCTCCAGATGGAGAGAGAGAGAGAGCTATAGAGAGATTAAAAAGTGGCAGACAGGGACAGAAAGAGTCACATTCACACGTTCAGCGCGACCAGAGACCTTAACCGCCCAGCCCTCCATCTTCAGGAAGGTTACGGGCTGTCATGTCCGAGCTGGCAGCAGCCACAGCTCAAGAGTTGGCGGCTCGGCCTTATCAAATTGACTAGCAACACCCCCCCCCCCCCCCCCCACACACACACACACACACCCACACAAGTTTGACTTCAAAAGGTAAAGGACGCGTGCACACAATCATGGCTACTGCCAATCACGCTAGCAGGCTCCCGCGAGCCCCTGATAGGACGTGGTGACATTGTGCCGACACGCACACTGTAACTGAGAGCCACTCGCTGAGCTGCAGATTATATACTGCCACTTTATGTGCAGGCATATACTGTTACATCCTGTTGTTGGGACGATGCATATTTAATCTTTAATTAGAATATTCCTATATTCTATTAACTTGGAGGTTTCTGGCTTGAGCTGAGACACTGTGACAAATCCTTTTCTCGGGGATCAATGGAGTTACCCGGGTCTGCGTGTGAGCACACACACCTGCTTCCCGTTGTGCGTGACCGAGGACAGGATGGTGCGCAGGGTCTTGAAGCCCATGGCGATGTCCAGGAGGTGAACGGCGAAGAAGAAGTTGTTGTAGTGGCCCAGGGCTGACATGACCATGTACCAGGTGAGGTATAGGAAAGACTACACACATTGACATACACACACACACACACACACACACACACACACACACACACACACACACACACACACACACACACACACACACACACACACACACACACAGGCGTGAATATATACACAAACACAAACACAGGCGTGCATATATACAAGGACGCATACACACACACAGATTATTGTGTAGAAATGAATCGTACAAAACAGAAAATACCAACATGGAAAATAAGATCATATATGATTTTGAAGGGATAAATATGGTAACCATCTATACAAGCAAAGAGCCATCTAATAGTACACACTTAAAGGATGCATCTCTCAGGTCGACTTACGTTATCAGTGAACACCACCCCCAGTTTCCAGACCTGGTACTTGAGGTCAACGGCGTAGCATCTGAAACACAAGTAGTGCCATGCTCAGGGGACGTTATGTCTCAACGTCTGCGGCGGTCAAACCGGGCCATTGATGCCGTGATTTCACAGGCTGTCTCATATCCAACATGTCCTGTACCGTCTCTCCTCTCAGAGACACAGCGTTCTGAGACCTCCCTTCCACTGACAAGGGCACGTGTACTCGCCACACGCACATGTGCAAATCTAAACGCACGCACACCCACGGACACACATGCACAAACATATAAAAACACAAAAGTACAGTGCCTTCTACACAGGTTCAGAATAAAGATGTGGAGTTCCCCTCATAGCACAGAGTGAAAACATGGCGTCCCTAAAGTGCTTCAATACATTGAATCCATCAGGATCCAGAAAGTAGATGCTGGGCCCCCAAACAGCCCGTCCTATTAACGCTCAGTAGGGGGCTCACACGTTCTCTCTGTCTGTCTCTCTCTGTCTCTCTGTCTCTTGCTGTGTGACCATCTCTCTTGCTGTCTCTCTTCTCTCCCTCTCTCCCCCTCGCGCTGCTCTCCAAAGCAAGGGCCAACAGGGGACACATCAACCTAATCAGTTTCCCCGTTTCTAGTCGTATGAATCTCCCCTTTCGCCGACCGATGGGTAATTGGCTTTGTGCAGACACAGTTTTATTACAGTCTGCTGAGAGAATACCTTATTACTACCGTGATTGCAAATTGCTCTCTGCGATGGCCATCTGCTGATCTGCACGTGGCGTATTAGGTTCATGGCTGACGCAACGACAGGGTGGGGTCGGGGAGCCAGGTATGGGGAGGGACAGGAGGCTAATCGACAGTCGTACAAGTGCGAGACAGAAGTTGTGATGGGCATCAGGAAAATCACGGATGGATTGAGCTTTTTCTTGCAGGGTCAAAAAAACATATTGTCACCGATATGATGACCCTCTGGTTGGATTTAGGTTTAGTTTTAAAAGGAGCTGTAGGGAATGTTCAGGAGCTATTAGTGGAGTGCAATTGGTAACACTTTAAAATAAGTTGACATACATTAACATTTGTTAATGCAGTAATATGCATTCATCTGTAGCCTAGGGTTCAGGTTAACTCTAATAATTAAATAATGTATAAATGAGAATACCTTAGTGCATCTGAGAACCATTAGTAAACGATTACAGGACAGATAGTTAACTGTAAATTAGCTTTTAGTTATTGCTTTTTATTGCATTATCGTATTATTATTGTACCCTTAATGTAAAGTGTTGCGGTGTCATTTGTTAGAAATGGCAAACCTATCCTTTAGCTTAAGTTAGTGCATTGCAGCATCACGAGTTAAAGATCTGTTTCTCTTTGCAGCTCAGTCTGGCCTTGATCCCGATGAAACCCTTTTCCAAAAATGTAGAAATGATGGGACGAATCGGTGCTCGGGAGGGAGCACTTCAGCTCATGCAAACGAAGAGCACCAAGGTCTGCCAACTTAATAAAAAAGAATGGCGACGCCCAAGGGAAGTGCAGAAATCAAAACAGTTTGGATCCAAAAACGACGGAATAACGATTTGAAAAGATGAACCAACACCTGCACGGCATGCCTTTCTCCGATGATAATATGTTGATGTACAAAGTTAGGCTGCGACCATATATTGAAATCAATTGCTGCCCATCCAAGCCCGACTGATATTAATTACAATACGCAAGCGTTGATATCCGGATGTTCTCCAGAGGCTACGTGAAATGCACCATGAGAGTAGAAGTCTCGAGTTGACTGCACCTGCCTCTGCCCGAGAGAATTGACTTTTAAACAACCCGTGCTCCTTTCTGACCAATCAGGGCATCGTTTCCCTGTATAGGTTCAAGGAGTCCGTCTTGCCTTTCAATCACAGGTGCTTGAATACAACACTTCTCCATGGTGGATAAATGTTGGGACCGGAGGGAGCAGAGTTGGAGAAGACATTTGGAGTTGTTTTAGTTAGTCTGCTCTTTTCCGCTCTCTCTTTCCAACTCTCCAATCTTACCCATAGCACCTTTATTCCTGGACAAAAGAACGAAGGATGAAACGTTTCGGTGGCAGGTTGGTTGGAGGCGTGTTTGAAAGAGGGTTTAATCCCTCCCTGGTGGACTCACAGAGAGCTCCAGGCCGTGTCCCTCCTGGGTCTCCTGGCCTCCGCACTCTGGGAGCTGAAGTCCAGCGCGGCGCGGTCCAAACCCAGCAGCTCACCGATCCGCTCGCTGCCGTACAGCTCCCCGTACTTATCCATCACCTGAGGATGGCGGGGGAGAGACACAAGGAAGCGCTCTCAGTTTAAAGTGGGTAGCGGCGCTGCCTGAAGCAGAGGAAAGTCCTGGGGCCGGGAGTGACAGATTGACTGACTGCTAGCATGTACAGCCTCTCTTTGTAACAACGCTATAACTACTGGGAATTAAATCCCTTCTTTGAGAGAGGCTAGGCGTTGTTTAAATATGTAGCTGTCATCAGTAATACAGGGGGTGTAGCGAGATGGATAAAAGACTTGTAATAGTTGACAGTGCACTATTTTTATACACATACTGTTCAAACACACTCAGGATTGAAGTCTAATGGGCTTATATTATTTCAAGGTTTAATTCTCCCTTGCTGCAGACTGATGGAAATGAGGGATCGGTCCACTTAAACTTAGATGTAATGGAGGAATTATGTTTCAATTGGAATATCTATCGAAATGGTCTCACATTGTCAAAAAAAGGTAAGTGGCAGTTTTATAGGTCAATTTTTTTTTTAACGATTACATTTTACCCATCTCCCCCTCTGTGAATAAGTAGAATAAATGAGTGTATTTTGCCACGGAGAACTAACTCCCTGCTTTACATAATCTTTCCCGTTGAAGGGGTAGGAGACATTTGGGCTTCACGCTTCATCTCTGGGGACAGCCAAAGCGTTAGTTGAAGGCTGGGGGAATGATGATTACATCTACCATTAAACGCTTCATTAAATCCCGGTTACGTTCTTAATAGGGTGTCACTCAGTTGAACTGCCCCCTGATTGGATGCATCCGTACACACAGACGGGGTACGTTTAATACACTAGGTGTGACCATGTCCCAGCTTCACAGCATTAAATCTGCTTTGACGCATTAATGTAAAGACCTGTCAGACATTACCTTCCTCTTGACAAATTTATCCCAGTAATTGTTGGGAAACGACCTGGAGAATTGCAGGAAAAAACAAGGAATGAATGCTCCATCAGGGAGTAAACAACACAGGGTAAGACACGTCGTTAGAACCAATACTTTTCCTAATCATCCAGTTTACTATAGATCCCATGATCATACTGTTGGAGTGTGTGTGGATGTAGACTGGTTTGAGCAGCCTCACCTGGCCCGAGTCTGATTTGACTCTGGTGCCGGGCTAGGCTGTACACCATAGTAGCACATTGAGTTATCAGTGTGCACAGGTTGAACCAGCCATCAACCCACACATCTCCCTGCATGGCAACATGGAGCGCCGTTGTCATGTATCATTTTATGCCACGTTTATAATAAACTAGTTTGTTGCCAACCCTACCACCGGGAATCCTTGTCAGAAAGAGCCCACTAAAAGCCACCTAGGTGCAGTGTAGCATTGCCATTAATACACTTATGTACCGTGTGTTGATGGCCATTCGGTCCCACTGGCCTTTGATGTCGTCGTCCGGGGGCTGGTCGGTCACGTACACGCCGTCAAACTCCAGCCGCCGAGCGATTTCCTTCTCCCGCTTAAAGATCACCAGTGGCACCTGCCAATGGATCGCACTGTAATTAACCCAGCTCTCTGAGACTATTGAATTCTGCTCATTTTCACAGCCTATTGCGCACGTGTACACACACACACACGTGCACACACACACACACACACACACACACACACACACACACACACACACACACACACACACACACACACACACACACACACACACACACACACACACACACAACAAACGATCACCTTGTACATGACAAAATAATGACATTTTGATATAAACATTCCTCACTTACCCACTCAATTGTTTATCAGACTGTGTACTTAATTACATACAGAACACTTGTTTACAATTTTCGCGGTAGCAGCATAGCGCTGCCGCCGCTCCACAGAGATCTGACAGCGGACTCCCAAAGGAGGGACCTTCCGGGATGCGGCGGGTACCTTGAGGCAGTAGTAGCCGATGATGCAACAGAAGGAGAAGAGGGTGTGCGTCACGGCCAGGAGGCGCAGCGAGGGCTTCATGTAGCCGCTACTCTCCTCCAGGACGAAGAAGCCCCCGTCGCCGCCACCTCCCCCCTCGGCGGGGTCCTGAGCCCCCTCGGGCTGGGACGAGGCCGCCGCCGCCGTAGCGCTGATCTGGTCCTCCTCCACGGTGAAGGGAGACACCTGGGAAATGGGAGAGGGAGATGAAACGGAAATGAAGGGAGGCATAGGAAGACAGGAAGACGGAAAGAGAAAGGATTGGAAAGAAGGAGAAATACAGATACTAACCCTGGAAGGGAAGGAAGGAAGACGGACAAATTGAAAGATGGAGGAAAAATGGAGGGACAGAAAGATGAGGGAAAGAAATGCAGGATGGAAGGAAGGAAGACAGACAGGTTGAAAGATGGAGGAAAGAGCAAGGAAAGATAGAATCAAATAAAGAATAATTAAGGTTGCGGAAAAGGAAAGGAATAGATAAATAACAATAGCTCTTGAGAGGTTGCTATTCAAAGGATGCTAAAAAGGTAACAACTAAAGCCTTTGTGTGTAACGCCACAGATAACACTTTACGTGGGATTTTCTATCAAGAGCTTTACATTTTGTCCATTTTGAATAAACAAAAAGAATATGACGCTGACCCTCATTTGCTTCACATTAGAATATAAATAGTGTCCTGTTTCTGGCTTAAAATTTCCAAAACATATATTTTATACTAGGGTATAAACAAAGAAGGGAATTGGATGCAGGCAAATAATAAATAATCTCCTGGCAATCCCAAACACAAGAACCTTGTAGAAGAGGAGGATGAAGTTGATAGCGAATGCCACGAAGAGAGACAGCAATCTCATGTTGTAGAAATTCCTCGCAAAGCAATTCTGCAAGTAGGAAACAGACAGTAATCAGTTTTCAGAAAGCAGGTGTAGGTTTTGCATTCATCTGCATGATTAAAACGTTTGTTACTATGTTTGGGTCTGAGTGCTTATTTGTGTGCAAATGTTTTTGTTTTTAGTTTTACCTGTGTGTGTGTGTGTGTGTGTGTGTGTGTGTGTGTGTGTGTGTGTGTGTGTGTGTGTGTGTGTGTGTGTGTGTGTGTGTGTGTGTGTGTGTGTGTTACCAGCAGCTTCATCTGATAGCTGCCCATCAACCCCCACAGGGCAGACTGCTGGGCGTCTGGTTCCTCACACTGGCTGGAGCACCGCTTGGTTTTCCACTTCCCCCTGGTCTCCTCCTTGACCTCCGTCTTCTCAGTCACGTCTCCTCTGTTCAAAGTTCAAACATAACACGATACGTTATTGTGAAAATAGCAAATCAGAAGTGGTGTTGAGACAAACACAATAACATTCAGAGATCCTGCCAACAGCGACTTAAGGTGAGCTTATCTGGCTCAATGTGGACGGCTACACAAGCAATTTTCTCTCATATACAAGACCGAGCAGATTCTTTATGCAAAGCAATGCACAAGTGAGGCTGACAAACAATGGTGTGGCTACAACAAATTTAAAGTTGTAGTTTTAGTTATTGTTTAAGTGTTAGTACCCAATCGTTTTTATTCTAAATTGACGATTCACTCATGTGAACCAGCTGCACCAGTCGGTTTTACTTTGAATACAATTTCTAAAGCAGAAAACAAACATTTGTCTACGATATAAATTGGACAGTAGTGACTCCACAGGGGAGAAGGATAGATGTGTTGTAGACAGCAGTATCTGAGTCGGTGCTGAGGAGATCAGAGGCTTTGAGGAAAGGTCATTAAACTGAGTATGCAAGGCACTCACATTTTCTTCTGAGACTCAGACACTTTCTCATCTTCCCCCCTCCCGATACCCGCCGGAGCCTGAAGGCAGCAGAAACACAATGCTTTTAGAAAACGAATTAATGGAAAATACATAACGATCAACTACTACTGCAGCGTTTTGCAGGGATGGAAGCTTCACACTTTCCACACCATGAAAGTGTAGTATTAGGTATTACTTTATAAAAATAATTTAGAAGAAAAATAACATGCGTATATACTACTTATAACCTTGCTCGGAGAGTTATGCCCTTGAAACACTGCATTCAAAAAGCGGACAAGCTGCTAACAGACACAAGTCACACCTGCAGGACCTTCACCTGATGCTCCCCGGGGACAAAGTGACCTGGGGCGCTCTGTCCAGCGGCGGGCGCGCGGTACAGGTCGGTCAGACTCGCTGTAGGGTCGTCCGTGTGGAATCGATACTGCCCGTCTTCCTTCGTCAGGCGCATACCAAATATGGCTGAGAGGCGGTCCACCTCTCGAGGGGACGCTGCCGGGGGCTTTGCCCCCCCCCCCGCCCCAGCCCCTTCCCCCAGCTCCCACCCTTCTCTCTGGAAGGAGACGGGCCGCCGATCCCGGAGAGGGGCCGACGCCTCCGCGACCCGGTCCAGCGTGGGCTCCGGGATGCTGCCTAGTGCGTCCAGCACCCCAGTCCTCTGGAAGGCCTCGACGATGCCCCCGTTGATGAAGGCCACGTACAGCGCGTAGAGGACGGTGCGCACCGCGGCCCAGCCCAGCGCCGCCGTGCCCAGGAGGACCCATCTGACCAGCCACACGGGCGCCACCAGGAGGTCCCTCGCCGTCATCCGCTTGAAGTACTTCCTCGCGTTGCGGCGGGAGAGTAAAGGCAACAGCGCACCAGACGCGTTTTCATGTGTCGAGCCAGGCTTTGCGTCCGGCTCTTTCCCGTTGTTGCTATTAACATTTTCCTCCTCATCCTCTAAATCGCTGCCAGAACTTTTCTGCCCGGCGCCGGAGTCGGATATCTGAGACGCCAGCTGCATCTCGAAGATGGTGTCCTCGCAGAAATTGACAAACATCTCCATCTTCTCCTTCTCCCCTCCCTCGTTCACCACGTCGAAGATGAACTGCCTTTTGGACTCCTTCACCTGGGGCTTGTCCCACTGCGTGCGGCTCGACCCGCTGATCTCAAAGTAGACCCGCTCTATGCGCTTCCCGCTGCCCAGGATCTCGATGCGCCCCAGGTATGGCCGGAAGTAGGTCAGGATGCACTTGGCCAGCTCCAGGAACGTGCCGAGCCGGGAGTCGTTGGGCATGTGCTCCGACAGGTTGGTGAGCAGCACGGCCAGGCTGAAGCCGATGTCTGTGGCTGGCTCGTGGAAGCGGTCCACAAAGCCCTCGTAGTCCAGCAGGGGGCTCTCTGCGTCGGTGCAGGACAGCAGGAAGTGGGCCTCGGGCGGGGAGAAGCGCTTGCACCTCTCCATGGCCTTCTGGAAGTCCTTCCTGGACACGCAGCCCTGGGCCTCGGGGTCGTACTCCCGGAAGGCTTCGGACGACGTCAGGTCTTTTAGCTTGAGGAACATGTCGAAGAACTTGAGGATCATCTCCACGTTGCTGGAGGACTCCACCAGCATGTCCACCATCTGCTTCCCGATGGTGCCGTTCACCACGTTACCTTGGTTATGGAGGGAGCAGAGGAAGAGCACAAAAATGAAGGTATCAATCCAGTAAAAGCCTATAAAACCCCGGTGAGAATTGCATTACAAGCCTACCCTCTAACAGCGAGAGCAGCATTACAACCATGTCCTTCTGCAGATCCATCAACTCCTTCAGCAGATTTATTTGCCTGGAATCCTGCAAACACAAAGTTCCTGCTATAAAATGCAGACGCTGCTTCTGTCACGCACGCATAAATGCATAACCATTGCAGAAAGCGCCACAATAAGCACTTCAAATAAATCCCTTAAGCCTGTTAGGAAATACATAAATGTGTAAACTGAAGACTGGTTCCCAGAATGAGAGGAAAAAAGGGCAGAATAAACAGCGGCTACCTGCGAGAGCTTCATCTGCATGTGAGCGAAGACGTGGAGGAATCCCACCACAGCGTCCCAGAGGCGGCTGTGGGCCAGACTCTGCTGGTTCCCCGTGCACGGACCCTGGAAGCGGTTCAACGCATTAATTAGCCACATTACCTCTGCATGGGCAATAGCTTCAGCTTTGCAGAAATAATAATAATGATAAGGCAGAGCTGTGTGAGGAACACGGGGCAGGGGTACATGGGCACAGTTCCAAGGCCGGGGGACGGAGGCCTAATGCGAGGGAGGAGCGGCCATCGACTGACCTGTATGTACTCGGTGAGAGTATTGAAGACCTGCTTGGCCGCACTGATGGCCTTAGAGAAACTCTGCCGCCCGTGGTTATCAATCACTGCCTTCCCCGAGTAAAACCAGTAGAAATCACTGATTGACTCCTGCGGTGGGAACAGAGGGTGAAAAGAAAACATGTGTGCATGTGTGTGCAGGCGTCACCTGCTCGATGAGAACTCTGTCAAGCTGTGACACTGCCATATACAGGTCTCTATAGTAAAAATACAATGCAATACAAAAACACACCGATTTGCACACGGTTGCACCTGATTGATATACATAGCACATGCAGTAATGTAGTCTTCACATCAGAATGATCGATCATTGTGAGGTGAATCCACTGAGGTGGATTTTGTATATCAAATGGGGTTCCTTTTACCTGTAGCCTTAGCAGGTAGTCAACAGTGGATATGATGATGTTAACTGTGGTGTTGTTGCCGGTTTGTGTTCTCAGGTAATTCTGGAATTCTTAATCAATCAGAAGAAGAGATGTAGAAAATAAATGTGAAAATAACTTTTTGCAACTTTTTGAAGATTGCATCTCCTACTAAACCATAAAGGACTTGAAATACTAATATAATGCAAAAAACTATATACCTATATATTGTGATATGTGTGTGCATTATTTCATCATTGTAATACTAAGATACAGTAATGAATTACCTGTTGAATGTGTTAATATCCATTTTAATACACTGCCAATGTCAATATTTGCAGAGCACATTAAATATGAACAGTTATATGTGTCACATAAATATTAACAATATGGTATTGTTATAATGAATAGATTATTTATATATGGATGCAGAGGGATATATATATTCACAAACAAAAATAAAAAACCTGAGTTGTGTCCTTCACAAAGCAGCTGCAGGAAACGAAACAGATCACAGGTCAATTCTTCGTCTGGCATCACCTTCTCCCCTGGGAGAGAGCGAGAGATAGTGTGAGTCTGTGTGTTCTCGCGTACAGATGTGTGTGCACACACACGCATGTGTGAGGGGCTGGCGCATGGGTGAGTGCAGGACGAGTGTGTGCGTGTGACGTCGAAAGGAGTGAGGACAGAATAGGTGGGTCTTGATAAGGAGGGGGAGGGGAGGAGGGTAGAACGACACAAAGAGACAGTGATGAGCACATTGATCGAAAGCAGACAATTGCTGTGGATGGAGCAGCAGAATCAGAAAGGGGTGTCTCTGTCCCTGGTGTTCCTCCTCCACATTACCATATGAATGGCATACCTGAGCTATCGTCCACAGTCATCCCTAATCCTTCCGCTTTGTTCTGCCTCTCGAATGCATTCAGGTCCAGCACACTAGGCGAGAGAAGAGCATGAGAAAACACACGCGCGCAATGGCTCCATCGCTACCATGCAAGGGTATGCAAGGGTCTCACCTGCAGGATTGCATGAGGCCCGCCATGCTCTTGAAGAAGCCCACGTCTCGCCTTTCTCGAAGATACTCCAGCATTTTCTGTCACATGAAACAACAAACTTAAAACAAAGACACAAACTTGGAAAACCTTTACTATGGTTCAGTACATATTTACTTTAATATGTACTGAACTTGACATTGAACTAATTATACTTATTATATTCTGTAACAACACCAGCCCTTGCCCACAAAGGCAAGAGCTGATGTTGTTGTTTTTTCTATCTTTATATATTTTACATCATATTGATGTTGTATAAAATGTGAATGCAAGAGTAAAATACTTATTTATGACCTATATATAGCCGTTGGCTATTGTAACAGATAATTTATTCTTGGCAAATTTTATTTTATCCAGTATTATAGGGGACAAAAACAGATTGTGCTATATGTGGAATAGTTCATTTGTAGTGTGCAATAGTTCATTTGTTTATTGGCAAGACACAAGACAATAGGGTTTGATTAATTTTCCAACTGTGCTACTGGTAGCCATACTTGCTGCACAGTCGTATTTCCTCCATTCAGGATGGAAATACCCAGCTTTAAAGTGGATGAAACCATGGAGTCCATCTCTCCTGTGGATATGAAATGAGGAAACACATTTATAGCCGTGACTCAGGCCATAATAATTACAGCCTCGCAAAAAGACGTCCGGTTTTGTGGAACAAATAGCACCCCGCGTGACTAGAGCTCGACGTACAGCTGGAGTGCATTAATGCATCCCAGCACACCCATCAACACTCTATTAAGCACTTAAACATGGGTATTGTGCGGTGCTAAAATACATTTAGTTCCACATTCATCCTGGTTTTACCAGACCTGATATATATACATTAAATTTTCTGTTACAAATAATCACATCCCCTTTCTGGGCTGGACTGAGCAGGAACACTCATCTAGTTCCGAGAGTCCCTTGAAGGGCTCACCTTTACTGGCACTGATGGTCTGCAGCACCATCTCTGCAGCGCCGCGGTCGTGGAGCCGGGCCTGTTGATACAACAGCTTCTGCTTCTCCATCTCCTTCTCCTGTGCAGCACAGACACACACACACACGCACGCACGCACGCACGCACGCACACACACACACACACACACACACACACACACACACACACACACACACACACACACACACACACACACACACACACACACACACACACACACACACACACACAAACATCCACCCGTCACAATCCCCTCCCCCTTTGCTGGGATGTATTTGTTGTGTGTATAAAATGTAAACATGCACACTGAGTCTTGAAACACTTGTTGCAGTGCTGCCCAGAGAAGGACTCACTTCAAAGGTTTTCATCTCCTCGTTTTCATCCTCTTCCTCCTTTCTTTGACAACTCTTGAGGGAGAGGTTACCAAGAAAATATTAAATATCATACAAACAAACAAATAAATAAACAAATACGAAAGCCTTGCTGGAGAAAAGGCCATGGGGATTTTTCACTGGCATAGAGGAGTACCAGCATGACAAAATGCATTTTCCACTGCAATGACAAGCTATATAATTTGACTCACTGCTATTATCCAGTAACCATATTCACCATTGCAGTATTTCAGAAGAACAGGGACAGAAATCATGCGGAATGCGACAACACTTTATTTGCATACAAATCAGTAGCACAAATCCATAGTGATTATCCAAGCAGTCTCCAATGGGAATCTTACCTTAGCCATAATTGTGGCATAGGACATATACAGCGTGTCGTTCCCAGGTTTGCTGTCAGACAGAAATAAGAGGCGAAAACAATGAGTTTTGTAAGCTCAGTGGAGCGTGGCATTGTTGTGTCATTACTGGGAACGCCCAGAACAATATCAATTAAGGTCTTTTCAAGGTGATTCCACAGGGGACCAGGGGGCTTGTCTCACAAACACACACACACAGTTGCATACACACACACACACACACACACACACACACACACACACACACACACACACACACACACACACACACACACACACACACACACACACACACACACACCCTGAGAAGCCAACTGATCACATGGGACGGGAATGAGGCATCAGGCTCCCATCGCAATCGCATATCGACGTTCCTCTGGTGTGCTTTAAGTGGTAATAAAAAGGGCCTCTTATTGCATCGCTAATGACGAATACAATACACGCACGCACTATCATTTTCGGTTCCACACTTGCTAACCCTACACACATAGTGACACACACCTTCCTTCTGTCAGGGCGCTCTGGCTGAAGAGCGTAATGAGTTGTCGGAGGGGATCGATTGGCTGGGCACATTCCTCCACCCCCTTCTGCTTCCTCTTCTCCTCCTCCTCCTCCTCCGCCTCCTCCTCCTCCTCCTCACTGCTGGCTCCGCAGTGCTTCATCACTCCCCTCCTCTGCAGTCAGAAGACACCGTTAAGCCTTTTCATGTGTGCTCTTTATTAAGGTTTTCGCTATGGCTGCGTGCCACGCTCCCCGGTGCTAACCTTTAGCCACGGGCCGACTGTAGTGTGTGTGGTTGGGTGCACGCAAGCGCACACACGCACGCTCAAATTTGCACACTTGCACTAAAGTCTCCCACATCACCGTTGGCGCTATGCGTGCTAACTTCTACCATTGATTAAAAGTTTTTTAATTATTTTTCCCTCTTGACTCTCATTTCCTAGAAACGATAAGACTTATCAAGCCTGCTTGATCCATGCCCTCACTCTCCTTCAGGAAGTGAGCCTTGAAAACCCTTATGCTTCGAGACCTCAGCGCAGAGATTCAGGCGCAGACATGCCAATATCCAAACCGGCTAGCAAACCCACATACATGCACACACATGCACAGCCCACCCATCTTCATGAAGGAACGTAATTTATTGTAAAGTTTGGCTTTTTTCTCTGCAAGGGCTCGACGACAAGCAGATAGATGGCAAGGCCGTGCCGTTCATCACGACTGAGACATTACATCCCACTCATACATTAGCTGTTACAGTAAATAAGGAATAGGCCGCAACACCCTCCCACCAAGCTAACAAGAACACCATTTGCAAGATGCAAAGAACTTGAAGTAAAACAAGTGCAATTCATCCGTCTATACATATATACATATATACATATATATTTTATGTATAAATATATTCACACACATACACACACACAGAAACACACAGAAAAATCAATGTTGAAAGTTTTTTTTCCCCATAATTCAACCGAGCGCTGGGTCTGACTTACTGCTAAACCCTCCACAAGGTTTTCCTCAAAGCTGTGATCCTCAGCTGATATCCAGGACTTGTGGTAACCCTGGAGGAAGAGGTTGACGGCTCTGTGCCTGGGAGGGGGGTACAATCAGGGGATATATATAATCAGAGACCACTAGATTATGCCCAGTGCACCCAGTGAGCTAAATGCCTGGGGTACGACCGACTGGGGATGGTACTCTGAAATCTGAATACATACAATGTGGGTTAAACATGGCAACATCTGTCTGTAAATACAGCGTAAAGACATATTTAGAAAGCAATTCTCAACGGGGTTAATGTATGTATTCACACTGAAGCGATTTGAATATGCACAATAGGACTCGGCCCGGTTGGCCTCATTTGTTAGTGAATTTTGAACACTGATATGTCTCTAACAAAGCACTTAGAACACTTAGACTAGCCGCGCAAAACAAAGCCATCCATAGGCCAAGTTTAATTTAGGATACAGGGGGTAGGACCGTGTAAGGAGGCTCAGATTAAACCTTAGAGTCTATCGTTTGTTTATTAGTTAAGGTATACCCCTCGACTCCATTACAGAGTCTGCTAGAATAAACACCCTTTAGTTATATGAGCCCCATAAAATGCTTATGCCTTACATTTCATGTAGCAATGCTGACTATGATCAATTTCCTCATTAGCTTTTTGTGAGTACAGCTTGTTTGTGTGGTGTTCTTGTTTCTGTTACTCCACTGCCCTCGGGTCTGGTGGACCAAAACATTATTGGGTTTTCAACACAATACAGCCATGAGATTTAATGTAAAAATACTTAACAGATGGTGACTTTACATAAATTATAAGCAGCATTGACAGCATTTATGGTTTATATTTGCCATTTTCTGCTGGGAGATCACATGTATCAATACAACTGCTATTAGTTTGTGATTGAATGTGATTTTTAAATGAACAATTATAATCAAGACATGGGTGGAGTAAGTTTACAATTATGAATTAAACAAGGTTTTCATCACTTTTGATGTTTATTGCTTTGAACTGAACACATTGGACACAGTAGTACTATATGGAAATATATACGTAAATTAGCCAGATTAAACACATATTCATGCCATTGAGGGACAGATTTGAGTGTATGCGTTTTGTAAATGACTTTGTTGCACTTGATACATGTAAACTGTGTCTATCTCTCCTTCTTGGGCCTGAACGCATCGCACTATGTGTGTGAGTGTGTGTAAGTCTGGACATGTAGTCCACAGAGTAGCTGGGAGGTGATTTCTGATTTTGAAAATAAAATAAATCACAAACCTAATTGACTGGGAGTGTGTGTGTGTGTGTGTGTGTGTGTGTGTGTGTGTGTGTGTGTGTGTGTGTGTGTGTGTGTGTGTGTGTGTGTGTGCGTGCGTGTGTGTGTGCGTGTGTGTGTGCGTGCATGTGTGGTGGTCTATTGGTGGAGGTTGTTTGGTGTAGGGGGGATTAATGGGACTAAGATTGGGACATTTGGAAATGCTAGAAAGGGTTGTGTTTAATCTATGAAACATGCTGCAAATCTAAAGGAAGACACACACACACACACACACACACACACACACACACACACACACACACACACACACACACACACACACACACACACACACACACACACACACACACACAACCTCACTATGATGGCCAGCAGTGTTGCTATTATTTTAACTACATTTCTCAGTAGTGTAGCAGCTGTTTTTCGAATCAAATGGCTTTCAGTAGCGTAGCCCTTTTAATGATCAAAAGTGTGAGCTACACACAAGCTATACAGGCCAGTGTTTCTGAGGAAGAATTGCGGCCATACTTTTCTTCTGCGGCCTGAAACCAAACCTCTATGGATGATTCAAAGCTCATTTATAGCTTTGAACTGCGTGAGCCTGTGTGTGGTGCACACCTCTGAAACTCTGGCACTCCGCACTGAGAGCGTGTGAACTGCATGTCCACAACAATGGTAAGGCCAGACGGTGCCCAGAAACACCACGGCACTAAACGCACCAAACTATGGCACCACGCACTAAACGCTGGGCGCTCCACAGGTGCTCTACTCCACTGCCTTACACAGACCTGTGCAGTAGCAGACACGAGCACTTCTTTTTGATGGTGACATCGTGAACACACACACACACACACTCACACACACACACACACACACACACACACACACACACACACACACACACACACACACACACACACACACACACACACACACACAGACACAGACACACACACACACACACACACACACACACACACACACACAGATCAACATGCACACACTCTCGACACCTGCTGTCTTGTTATTATTGTGTGTTTGTTTTATTTGTGTTTGATGCCAAATTGTTTTCGGAGCACTGATAGCAGAGAACTCATCTTATTGTTGCATTGGAAAAAAAAAATCCCCAGACTATCTATTTGATTGAAAGCGTTATTGATCACTGAGATAGCAATTACTTGGAATACAGTTGTTTTCTTCTATGTAAAATATCCCCTTTTCCATGTGGCCATAGCCGAGCTTGCTACATTTCTCTGGGGGCCGGTATCAGAGTAGGGAAGCTTTATTGAAGGTGGGGTAATGGGTAGCTTAGCTTACTACACTTTCCACATGGCTTGCCCAACAGACACACATAGACAGTCACAAACACACACACGTCACACACACACACACACACACACACACACACACACACACACACACACACACACACACACACACACACACACAGTCACACACACACACACACACACACACACACACACACACACACACACACACACACACACACACACACACACACACACACACACAGGTAGGAGGAAGGCAGAGCAAAGGTACAGAAAAAGTGTTTTTCCTTCATCTAACATATTTACCTTCTACCTACAGTTCTCACCCTTTTATTGCCCTCGGGTCAGGGACATGTATCATGTCATATAAATGTGTTTGGGGTGCACAGCACACTCATTTAAAATTGGTTCTTTGTGATCTTCTTCACATAAATGACCAAAGGCTCAAGAGGGTTGAAAAGAATTATTCAAGGAAACATTGAAACATCACACAAGAGTGCCACACCTATATATATGTTTATTTCAAACATTTTGTATCAACCAAATACGCACACGTATGTGTTTTATGCAGATATGGATGGCATCTATGTTTTATATGCAAGACATTAACAATGCTTGACCTATTGGTCCTTACAGAAGTATCTAAAGCGGAATTGAATCCAGCAATTAAAAATAATTTCCAAATTATACTAATAGTATAATTACTGATGAAAGACTTTCAGTTAATACTGCTCGAACACAAATAAACCCTATGATAATCACCCCTTTCGATGAACAATAGATAAACATTTAGAACTACATTTTCAAGGCTGAGAACTTATTCTAGACTGAAATAATTTGAATATGCACAATGGGACTTGGTCCCTTTTGGCCCGATTGGTTAGTAAATTGTGAACATATCTGTAACAAGGCACTTAAAACACTTAGGCGAGCATGCAGAGCAAAACAAAGCCATCTACATGCCTTATTCAATTGAATGGCCTTATTGGTTCTAAACAGAAGCTGGGTGGGGACACTGCTACTGTTTAGAACCAAGATGGCCGCTACAGTGAATACGGTGGGGTCTGGTGTCCTGAGATCTGACCTGGGCAGGTTGTACAGGGGGGCCATCCTGAGGCAGGCCACCACCGCTCTCTTCCTCTGCTTGGATAGAACCGTGTGCCAGGCGGCTCTCTTGCCGCTCTGAGGGTGTGCCACCTGGAGAAGAGCCAAGCGGCAAGAAACGGTGAGCGAACGCACACAAACGCTTTAATCCCTCCTCACCAGAAGGGGGTACCAACCAGCTGCTCTTCAGCCCAGGTGGGGACGGATCCTGCATGCTTCCTTTTTTGGCCCGTGACCCCTAAGTTGTGGATTTTTGTGCATCTGCCTCCCCACACATTGTTTGAACCCCATCAACAAGCTACACGCAGGGACGCCAAGAGGGGGGACGGGGGCCTGGGCATGACAAAGGGCCGGTAAAACCCCCACCAAAAAGCACAACAAAAAGGACTGGCAAGGAGGCCACAGGCCCATGGCCTCTCTCTTTTCATGCCCGCTACGTGCTACATTTACATTGTTTATATACCGTAGGCCCTACCTAGTGAATAGAAACGAACTAACCAGCGACTGCAATGTTCTTGCGGCTCTACAGCAGCAATGAGATCAAAATTGTGAAACCGATATATATAACCATTCTAGTGCAAATAGCCATAACTAAGTATAGTGTTTGAAACTTACATTTGAATTGCTAAATAATTTGGCCCTGTCTGTTATTTATAAAGTACCTTTATGAGAATACCTAAAAAAAAATGAATTTATTGATCACCATCAAATATCAATATAGCTCATAATGCGGCAACCTCCCAAGGCGAAGACTGATACGCAGATGAGCTCAATCAGGTGAATATAAGTGGGGAACCCGACCCACAGGTCAAGGGCAACACAGATACTGTATCTGGTTCTCCTTTTGGTCCATCCATTAACACCTCCGTCATTCCAGAGAGTCCTTTTATGTTCCCCTCTCTGTGAAGCCTACCTGATCCAGGTAATAGAGCACGCGGGCGATGTGCAGGATCCTCGTTGCATTGCTCTGGATGTCTGTGCTGTCCTTATGCGGCCCAATTGGCTCGCTGTAGAGGTCCTTCTGCCACTGGCTCACTGTTGAGTCCTGCTGAGAGAATATAGGAGTAAATGCGTACTGCACTGTATTTATATAGAGCTTTTCTCACCAGTCCTTTATCATTATTGCCTAATATTGACCCATTCATACACACATTCACACACAACGGCGGTGTCAGCCATGCAAGGCAACAGCCAGCTCGTCAGGACTAGGTTGGGTTAGGTGTCTTGCTCAGAGATAATTTAACTAGGAGAAGCCGGGGATTGGACTAGTCAGTCAACCCTCCTGAGCCATCCGAGGCTGATGTTTGGAAAACAAAATGTTAATGGGAAACAGGCCAGTGGATTATTCTCATTACAGTCAAGTACGACTGACTACTGGAACACATGATTGGAAGAATAGTGAACATCTTGAAGTTTAATTAAATAGTGTGCACACTAAAGTTGCCTTGGACAAATGTAGTGCTCTCAATAGTCCAAGACTCAACAATAATGAATTCATATGCAAATGATAGTGACGGTTTCTGTGTATTATGTTTAAAACCTTTTCATCAGTATCACCAAGGAAAATAAAATGAAGCACATTAAAAATCGAAGTTTAGTTATGTTAAACAATCCAAAAGAAGCCAGCCTGTGCTGTAGATATGCCAATGTTAACAAGTTTGCTATGGGGGATGGGTAAGGTTGTTTTCCCTAAATCTTGTTGCTATATTATCAAGGGTCATTTTTTATGCAAACTAAATCCACCTGTCAAGGCATTCGATTAGAAGCAGAAAATGGAAGCTTTAGTTTCTGTCAATCAAGGATTGTCTTTACCCGGCTCTGAAGCTGTAATAGACCATTACAGATATGCTCTTGAATCTCAACGTCTGCATCCCTCTGTGGAGGAAAAAGAAACGAAAAAAGTCATGAAAGAAATACATATGAAAACAACAAGGAAACGATCCAGTCATCCGACCGTTTATGTATTTTCTTTCGTTTTAAATTTGTTCTCTCGGCAGTCTGGGA
The DNA here is from genome assembly GCF_026213295.1 of Gadus chalcogrammus. NCBI lineage: Eukaryota > Metazoa > Chordata > Actinopteri > Gadiformes > Gadidae > Gadus > Gadus chalcogrammus. Next base: position 17,647,122 of record NC_079426.1, on the reverse strand, counting down.
TTTCAAATTCATTGCACAATGCTGTGGGACGGCTTAAGGAAAAGGGGACATGACCACCAATTATTTTCTACCTGATGGAGGTGGCTCTTGGCCAGTGCGATAAGGCTCTGGTCGTCTGGAGAGCAGAAACGCAGGCCTACAGGGAGCAGCCTTTTCACGGCAGCAACAATGAGAGAGGTGTGTGGGGAATAGCGATCCCCCTTCCTTTTTGACTTCCTGTTCTCATGGTCCATGGGCTGAAAATTGAAAAACCCATGAAGCGAATGATCAGCCTACTTGTTAAACGACTGAAGGGGCAATTCTCGCCTTGACAACGGGTGAAAAGGGCTAATGTCATTGGAAACGCAGCACTGGGACTTATTATTGCCTGCCATAGGTTGTGACGGGAGTTCAGCCATGGCGGTATTTCAGGAACATTCAGGGCAGTGATCAAACTTGACATGCGGATTGTGCTTTCACTGCTAACCTTGGACATCTTGTCATTGCTGTTGACCAGGAAGGCTGAGTTGTTGATTTCATTCTGGACCACGTAGTTCTGTTCCTCCCACTTGAAATTCTGTTGTACATAAAGGGTGTGTGAGTTGGTACGCTGTTGAGAGGATACACTTTTTAACCAAAACAACCCTCATTATCTGTCCTCGCCCACACACTCACATGAGACTTGGCCCAAAAGGTAAAGATGTCGGCCACCATGCCAAACAACTGCTGGGCCTCTGGGTCGCACTCCTTTAACCAGCTGGCTCTGAAACAACCAAACATGCCAACAATGCTATAGAGATTAATTGCATGAAAGCTTAATAGGAACCATGGGAAAAATCTTCACTGCATATTATTTGTCAATGTCTGGCGAAAACCTAGTCCCTTCCAAAATGTAATTAGAGTTGATAATTTCTCAGTTATTATTACGATTATTTATTAATGTTCAGCTGTTTTCACCGGGGGGCAGATTGCTTACATGAATTCTTAAGCGCTGAAATATTTAAACAAATATTTGTCTTTATTCATATTTCAAACCTTTTAGCTGGTATGACATCAATCACCCCTCCTAATCAATAGTGTATGATCACGAGGGCTCCCCTTTTGATATCGACTCACAGGGTGAGTCTTGTATGTATGCATTGCCTGGGCCTCTGGGCCATGTGCTGTGTACTGTAGCACACTGTTCCGGTGTCCTCACCGCTTGGCATCCACGAAGGGGATCAGCAGCAGGTAGAAGGCGTACAGGTCCCGCACCAGCACCATGAACTTCTCCTGGATGCGCAGCTCGGCCTCGGAGCGGTCGCTGTGGGACGCCACGTCCATCTTCATGCGCTCCTCCTCCTGCAGGATGCCCTCCGCCCGTTTCCTCAGCTTCTCCATCAGCGGCAGGAAGTGGCTCTTCAGGAGGGCGGGGCAGGCCTCACAGATGATTGGCTGGGCGAAGACTAGGGAGACACACCGATGATGTGTGAGAGTAGTGAATAACATCGGTTGATATCAGCTGCACTGAGCTGTGTTTAAGAGAGAAGAAGAAGAGAGGATGATTTTTACTAAACTAAACAACGCAAAAAACGTCCCCTCTCTCCCTCCCTATGTTTCTCTGCCATTGACAAGTCTTACATTGCAGTAATGAGCTGGGAGCGTTCAGAACCTAAATTGGCTCAAACGGAGGCAGCCGCCATCAACATATATTCTCCCGGCGCACCTCATTCACTGAAAGCTGACGGACGGCGCAGACATTTCTAACAAAACGACTTAAATGCTCCACCTGCGAGCTGCTGCATCCAGTCCCCCTGGCACTTCCCCAGGTGGTTGTGGAGGATACGGAGGATGTGGCCCAGTAGAGCGGTGTCGAGGTGAACCAGCTGTCCCACCGGCTGCCACCGGCGGGCCATGTAGCTGCACACCAGGGGCAGGGTGACCTCGGTGACGTGGCCGTAGTGGGCCTGGCGAGCCCCGGCGCCGGCGGCTGCCAAGGTCTCCACCTCCCCCAGGGCCTGCTCCAGGGAGGGCAGCAGGGGACACAGCTCCTCCGCGCTGCCGGGCACCCCCAGGTCTGGGGGACACAGATAAGCAGGGAGCAGCGGCAGACTGAGTGACTGGGCGTGTCACTTGGCGGTGAGGGGGAGCGTTTGGGGAGGGGGTGCTTTATGGCTACCTTGTCTCTCGGTGTCGCTCAGCGTGTGGAAGATGGAGCTGGGCTGGTCCTGGGCGAGGGCCGGCTCCAGGACGCTGACTGGGATCACCCCGATCAGGGCGGCCAGACAGGCGCCTGCGGCTGACCTCTGTCTGCGACGGAGACACGCGGATGAGGGCGGGGGCAGGGGAGACACTTCTCATGGTGACAACCAGCTCTCCTAATCATTAGCTCACCTACTGAAGAACTAGCATCTTCGTTATGACCTCTTCTCAATTATTAAAACCTTTGGATTAATCATACACTGATGTGTTTCATAGGAACTCGATAGTTACTTAAAAAGACGCAATCATACTGAATCTACTCAAAAAGAGTGCGCTTGGAATAGATATTCTAGTTTAGCAACTCGTTCTACACATGCCAGACCAAACAACCAATCACGCCAGCACCACACACTCTAGCAGGCAGTAGAGTGGCAGGAGAGCGCTAAAGGCTTACCCCTCCACATACACTTTGCAGCTGGTGCCCAGGCTGTACAGGCAGTTGAGGATCCGGTAACAGTACGCCTGGACGCTCCCCACTGGGGAACACAAGGTCAGGCACAACAGTGCCACGGTTCACAGAGTCAGTTTGCACCTTCGCTATTCGCGCACTTACACAGGCATAGTGCGTACGACATATGGCCTGGAAGTATGCCAGAAGAACGAAGAGCTCGAGATGCAATCGAAATAGGAAGTGCACTAGCACAGAGCTGGCCAGTGTTTTCTGTCACTTTTCCAATCGAATCCTGACGGATGATATCACATCCATCCAACATTTTAACTTGACTGCTTTAATTATTCATAATGAACCATGATCCAAGCTGTGAATACTACTTGACTTATAAACAGTAATGTCCCTCCGGGTTCATCCGGTGGCAGGGGAGGCTGGGAGCCTGGACAGGGCACAACGAAGCGAGGAAGACCGTAGGGAACGATGACGAGGACGACGATAATGATTGCAGTTTATTATTAACCTAATGACGGATTTATGGGAAGGTCGAAAGATCAATGAGGAGGAGGATATGCCAAGGCTGCTCTGTGGTTAATGAGATCTGATTTCAAAGCAGAGGAAGAGGAGCAAGGAGAAGGGAGAGGACCAGGCTGTTTGTGTGTAAGGGGGGGGGGGGTTCCCTGTGTGATTTAGGAGGTGTGGAGCCAGCTGTTCCTCCCTGCTGCTTAGCATATGGGCAAAGGTAACAAGCAAGGACTCTCTCTCTCTCTCTCTCTCTCTCTCTCTCTCTCTCTCTCTCTCTCTCTCTCTCTCTCTCTCTCTCTCTCTCTCTCTCTCTCTCTCTCTCTCTCTCTCTCTCTCTCTCTCTCTCTCTCTCTCTCTCTCGTATGGAGAGGGAGCCCAGCAGTCTTTTAGAAGTCATCTCTCATGCAGGTTCTCTGCGTGATTTGAACACACTTCAGGTGTGCCTCACGCAACTACATCAGGTTGTAAGGATGTTAAAAGCTATCTCTTTCATGGAGTTTGAACAGTTTAAAGACAATTACAAATACATTGCAAAGTTGTTTTTTGGATAACGGCTTATGTGCAATGACTCAATGTATATGTTGTCTCCTTCTCATTCTCCCAGAGGTGTGTATATGTCATAGACCGCCCAATTCAAAGGCTTTGGTTTTGCTTGAAGGCAGAACTGACAACCAAAAGGTTTTTGTTCATTTTTACCTACAGTTATATTCAGATGTTATCTGCACTGTGAAGCCCGGTTCGGCTCAAAGATTTGCGACGAGTCGAATCAATCTAGGGAGTGTGAACTGGTGACTGACTGGTGGTCTGAAGCGGTCTCATGTGGTCTCAGGAGCCTGACCTTGTTAAGATGCTGTGTGGATTCAGAACGTATTGATAGTGTTACAACAGGGCGATAAAGGGAACACAGTTAGCACAATGAATTGATAGCGACATACCAAAAGTACACTTCAGTGATTATTTGAAAAATGGGTAATCATAACAAATATGTAATCATTAAGTACAAATATCCCAGCTGTGGTATTTTGTTTCTCATCAGTTGCCAATGAACAAAGTGTAATCATTGATTAGTCTGTCCCTAGGGGTAACACAGTCCATGAAGAATGTGTTTTGTTTTTGATTAGGCCAGCGCATCGCCCGCTTCCAAATCCTGGAACAACGAAAGCTGAAGCACCCGGTCTCTGCCGGTGCGACGGCGCTGAATGCTTCACCGCACTTCTCCCTGCAGCCATGGGAACAGCACAGTTTACATCTGATTCTGTTGCATGCATTCTCATCACAAATATTTTATCTGAACTAGGCTTAATTTGACCATGATGGTCTTGAAAGGGTGCCAAACAAATAATACATTATTATTATTATCTGCATTATTATTAATACTAGAGATTTCACACGCGCGTTGCGCAAGCTCAACCTCTAGTTGTAATTAAACCCATAGCAATAATGTGGAAACCCCAGTCGATAATGTACCAAATTTCTGAGTGCATAATATAATAACATTTTGCCTATAATTTTACTACGTATAACATTAGTTCACCACAAATGATAAACAGTGCCAACATTTAAATATTTTTTAACCATTCAGCGAACAAAAGGCGAACAGGCTGATTATCATTTAGGGGACAACTCAATGACATTCAGAAGCGTCATCAACACACCCACTGAAGTGGTGTGAGAAATACAGACTTTCTACTCCTCATTCACATATAAGGTAATTTACATTTCCTACGGAGAAAATACTACCTCATGGGTACTATTATTCAGGAGATTTTCATGGTACAAATGTCATGGATGTGGGATGTGTTGTTCACACATACGGCCCATCAGGAGAATATCAGGATTTACACGTGTGTCTGAAAGCAGCTATTGTGTGAGCATTTAATTGCATCATAAATTAGTCAATTTATGGTAACAGGGGTAATTCTTCAATGGAAAGTGTAGTTTACTATGCATGCAAATCAATTATTAAATAGCTTTTACTGTTATTCAGGGCTGAAAAGTGCACTGACATTTTAAAATGCAAGACAACTACTATTAGTTAGTTTAAAATAATAATCATCATTGAGATTAAACATCTCTTCCAGTGTCCTTGCCAAGACAGGCAGCAGTAGCCTATAGTCACACATAGCATACACACAAAACATAAGAAAAATAAAACAACTAAAACAGTCTCCAGGGGGGAAGGAGGGGGTATCAATATCGTAAGACATTTGGGGAGGCTCAAGTAGAAGAGTAATATTAAGTTTGAGCAACAAAGTGTAAAGACATTTTGGGAGCCTCAAGGAGGAGGGTAATATTACATTTGAGCAACAAAGTGTAGTCTTGTGGTGGACTCTATACAGTAGATGTATCACCATACTATGTTTTTGACATGTTTTCGTTCTGTGTTATAGGGACACTCTCTCTTTAAGATCACGTGACTTATGTGTTGATATGCCAGTCGGTGCGATGCTTGAATTGAACGGTTTTTATATGACAAAATGAACGATCCGCCATTGCTTGTCGAGGTGAGAAATTGTCTCTTCCCTTCTTTTATCGCAATTTCTACAGCCTATAGACAGTGTTAACTGGTGCGACAGGTACGATTATTAAATTACTACCACCACAGTTGGATAACCAACAGACCACCTTTACAGTTACGGTATAGTTGTGTTGTTCACCTAATAGGTCATCTCCAGAGCCCTGGCTCCTGAGGTGCTGGGACAGGGCGGTGAGGAGGGGCAGCAGGGTGGAGGCCGTGTAGCCGCACACGCTGGCCAGGCCCCGGTGATGCTGCGGACCTGGACCCCTGCCCTGGGGGACGGCCGCCAGGGTCACGGAGAGGTGCTCCACCGTCGTCTCCAGGTCGATGGCTGCCGCATCGAAGAAGGAGCGCAGGGAGGCCCGGATGACCTCTGAGGAGCCCTGCATCAGGGTCCTGAGGAGAGAGGGAAGGCTTCCTCAGCCATGGAGAACATCTGGATCTGGACCTCCAGGCTGTTTTGTTGCACGGAACAGTCCGGCCCTCCTGCTGCCCATGCCCATTTCCAGAAATGACAATGTAATCAGGGCCAATCAGAGACAGTGTCATAGTTGACGACGTAAACGGGCCAATTGGGGACTACGTCGTAGTTGACGACGTACAAGGGCCAATCAGGGACTGTTGTAGTTAACGACGTAAAAGGGACAATCAGGGACTATGTCGTTGGCAGTCTCTGGCGAAACAGTAAAGGCGTAACAGACTACAAATCCCCTGTGATACAATAAGTGATCACTATCTATGTGGGCATATTTGTTTGACTAATAAGTTACATAAATGTTACGGATGTAATTCATGACATATATATGATAATACGAAGCACGCATGATATTTTCATCATAAAACAATATGCATAGGTGGATCATATGATCGTGTGTGTTGCAAAACATTCTTGTCCATGGCTGTTAACCCTAAGCAAAACAACTTAACAAAATAAAGTGTCACAATATAGTGCCACCAGCCAGACCAAACAGCTGTGTTTTTCCCCCCAAGCCAAATGTACGATAGCCATTGATCTGCTTTTGAAAAACAAAACAAAAGGACCGACCGCACGCGTTAAGAGACTGGGAGTTGTGGGCACTGAAGGGATGATATCAATGCATCAGTGGATCAATTACCCGGTCTAATGTCACCGGAGGATTGGGGTGGGGGAGGGGAGGGGGTGGTGCCATCTACCTACCTGGCATCCAGAGCCTGAGCCAAGACATGGAGGCAGCTGTTGATGGATGCGTCTTTACCACCTGGGGAAGGGGGGGTAGAACCGTGGAACAAAGAGCAGAGAAGAGACGGGGGCAATAAACATCGACATAAGTGCACATTCTGACAAATAGGATGCATAACATCATAGATGTGCAGACTCACAAAGAAACATAAGGCACAAGCCCGGCCAACCCTCCACACAGACAAAGGCACACAGAGTTCCAAATGCTTCTTTTGTAATGCAATATGAAAGGCCACTGTATAAATAGGTATTTCTCAGATCAATCCCGCATGTACGTTAAACGTAGAGCCTGACACAGTTTAGACACAGTGTTTCCGCATTCCTCTCGACGTGCTTACCAAAGAGAGATGTTCGACGTCTCACTAGACCCGCCAGTTTACAGAACAAACTAGTGACAACACAGCGGGTGGAAAGAAAATGAATACATTAATGGTAGAAAACATGCTGAGCAAATGGGAAGAAAAATAATGAGGCATTTTGCATTGACAGTATTTACTTGGCAGCTAATTATCCAGTCCAACCGACGAATCCTGTCAACATTCTTAAAAAACTAAACAAAATCATCTGTTTATGAAGGGATTGTATATATAATAAATTTCTGAAGGATCTGGTCCCATTCGCTACCTGACGACCATCTCTTTCTCCTTGTTAGAAGCGTGGCCCCTGGTGCCTTGGTACGTGCTGGAGTTGGAAAGGTAGTAGGCCTGGTGGCTCTTGAGGTATTGTTCCAGCAGAGGAAGCACCACCTGACAAGAGAATGGACTTACTTTAGCAGCCGCATCCCTTAGGTGTCAAACAGTAGCTTTGGTAAATCCTGCATAAAACAGATTCTAAATCTCTTATTTTGTTATCACGTTATTACATTCAATAATATAAAAAATAGACAAATTCAACTGAAGCCAACTACAGCCAACCTGCATAAACAAAGGCCAAATAAGTATGGTATTTCTCTCTAAGAACAATGATGAATATGTTTATATATTTACGTATAATGTAAGAAGGTTAATCAAGGGAACAAAGTCAGGTCTCGTTTGCCAACAGCCAAAGATCACGTTGCGTGAAGGTAATAACGATGGATGTGCTGTTGCAGACCGATACCATTCATACAATAATAAGCATCCTAATTCCCAGTTCCAAGAAGAGCAGCCCTTAGACAGTGTCTCGTCTGAGCGCGTCAATATACTAATGACTTTCTGCTTTGGTTACCATCGTCGCCTCAGTCAGCACACATTTGTCCATGTGTGCTTATTTGTGTGTGTGTGTGTGTGTGTGTGTGTGTGTGTGTGTGTGTGTGTGTGTGTGTGTGTGTGTGTGTGTGTGTGTGTGTGTGTGTGCACAAGTGCGTGTGCGAGTGTGTTTTCAGAATGTGTATACGCGATTTTGGCACGGATTTCTACAGTCAACCAACCGTTTGTGGTTGTTCAGTGCAAGTATGTGCTGTGTCTGGTGAGAAGCAGACTAGACCGGCTCTGAGTGAAAAAGGGGAGGAGGGGGAGGGGGAGTGGCATGCATCAGAAACAAATAAACTCTGTTTCATGGCACGCCTTCTCCGGGACACACGTCTGCTTGGGAGATGCTTTAATCAATCCCGACGCCCACATGCGCTTCCAAAACGGTTCCATAAATGACACCACCGCAGTTGCTTTCACGTGTCGGGTAACCCGTGGCGACCTTCCATCATCCCCGGCGCTCACATGTAAACTAAACGGGGAGGGGTGTATTGGGTCGAAGGGAGGGGAGAGAGTAGGAGTGTTGGGAGGATGGGGGGCGATGGGGGTTTGGGCATTGGACATGAGAGATAATAGGATTTGAGAGGCGGCCGGCTCTATGGGGGGATTCCATATCAAACGGAGGCGGGCCTGGACTCGGCTGTTGGCGTGCTTCTGTTCTGAGGCAGACCTTGGTTAGAAAGTGCATCCTCTGCTGGTGCTGAGGCTTCTCGCCCTTGGTTGTCTGCCCTCTGGCCTGCATCACCTCTACATGTGGAACCACACGCACACACACACACACACACACACACACACACACACACACACACACACACACACACACACACACACACACACACACACACACACACACACACACACACACACACACACACACACACAGACGCAATTTGTTGGCATAATATGCAGCGCAACATTTTCAAAGAATAATAAATCAAGGGGTATGGAGGCACATTCAAAATCAACCAGACAACTTGTATGTACTAGCGCAAACCCAAAGCTCAATGTCCACAAAACCTGCGGAGCACACCAGACGTATAAATTGATTCATGGATTTTTGTAAACCAAACAAAATAAAGTTTACCCAGCTCCAGGATGTCCTCCTGGGCCTCCTCTGTGTAGGACAGCAGCCTCTGTAGGAGGGTGTAGCCGTAGCGGGTGGCTATGGCCGGGCAGTCCGTCTCCACCGACTTCCGGTCCCTGTGGCGGAAGGGAAAACATCAACACTGGCAATATACATTCCAGCGTTTCCCCTGTATGCATGGATTGCCAGATATGTTAATAGGTTACCAACTCACAGCACCACTGCTATCTAGGGGAAACGCTGCACTCTAAAAAACAAATCATGGAAAATGGTTGTTGTGACGGAACAGACGTGCAAGTTGTTTTGTTGTTAGTTAAGATTGAGCGACGGCGCCGCGTTTCGCTGACGGCGCCTACAGGCTCCCGATTATGAGGCCACGCTGACGGTAATCACAAAGACAGATTGTGTTCAGACTCCTGCTTTGACTGGGGGTGCCTGATAGCGGGCGCCTTTTTCGAGAAGCCAGTCAACCTTGAATGCCTCATTACATGCCCACTTACCTTAACATGACACCGCACTTTCACAGTCCAGGCCTGTGTGCCCGTCGCTCACCTCCACACTGTGTAGCCGTTGAGCTGGAGGAACTTCAGGACGTCCTGGGCTCTGTCCCGCAGCTTGCTCCTCTCCTTGGCGCTCAGGGCGTCGTAGGGCACCAGCAGGGAATGACTCGCTCCACCTTGAGGGAGACACAGAGAGGGAGAGAGACGGATGAAACACACTCACCCCCCGTGCGGCCGTGTTCTGTGCTCTTCAGGGATTGAACCATTACCCTCCAGGGGGGTGTTTGTTTCGCTCAGGGTACAGAGAACGAGATGGTAGGATGGAAGAGAATAGGAGAGAAGAACGTTGAATAAGAGAAGGAGGGATAAGAGAAGGGAGGAGAGAAGAGAAAAGAGCAGAAGAACAGGATGGAACGTAGTCCAACCGGATCACCTTTGGCCTCCAGCTCCCGCTTCTTGCTCTTGGCCCAAGAGTTATGGTAGTTCTCCGCCAACTGTTCGGCCATAGACTGAAATCAAATAGAACCCTTTTTTCATCAGATATATGACAAAGTCACCGCTGAAATGTACGCCAAGTTAATTGAATTGAAGGGACTTACACACTGGTTCCATGACAAGGTCACACTACTCATGTCCAAGGGTTTGGGAGTGAAGGTGGAGGCTCCCTCAAAAGACAACTACATACCACATCAAGACGTATCGTTATTCCATTTGGTTTAGTTCTTAAATATATTTTTACATTTATGTAAAGAAACAAAGAACCACGCAAGGCCACGTACCGGTCCTGCCTGCGGGGGCCTGCGTGTGCAAGTGGTGGGGAGACCAAAGGAGTCGCCCTCGGTACTCCTCTCCACCGTCCATCCGATGGACAGCATTGTCTTTAACGTCTCCTTGATAGCCCAGCGGTACGCCTCTTTGTCCTGGCAGGATCAAAAGCACGGCAGACTGGCTTCACGTTGGAGGCATCAGGCTTCACAACAATGAAATCCAATATGTGAAGTGAGGCCTTTCAATAATATGAGATGTACTGTGTTTGTTTTTTATGTTTCACAAGGACTTTCCAATAACCCTGCCTTATATTGAAAAAACATCCAGAAGGATGTTGCCAGAGGCAGAGTAGCATTATTTCTAAGAAGAGCCTTTCTAAGAAATAATGCAACTCTGTTGCATTATTTCAAGAAGAACCCAAATATTAGAGCTGTCAGTTAAACGCGTTATTAACGGCGTTAACGCAAATCAATTTTAACGGCGTTCAATTTTTTATCGCAAGATTAACGCAATTATTATATTTAAAAAAAAAATATATATATATATATATATATATTTTTTTTTTAAATATAATAATTGCGTTAATCTTGCGATAAAAATTGAACGCCGTTAAAATTGATTTGCGTTAACGCCGTTAATAACGCGTTTAACTGACAGCTCTAATATTTGGGTTCTTCTTGAAATAATGCAACAGAGTTGCATTATTTCTTAGAAAGGCTCTTCTTAGAAATAATGCTACTCTGCCTCTGGCAACATCCTTCTGGATGTTTTTTCAATATAAGGCAGGGTTATTGGAAAGTCCTTGTGAAACATAAACAAACACAGTACATCTCATATTATTGAAAGGCCTCACTTCACATATTGGATTTCATTGTTGTGAAGCCTGATGCCTCCAACGTGAAGCCATCTGCCGTGCTTTTGATCCTGCCAGGACAAAGAGGCGTACCGCTGGCTATCAAGGAGACGTTAAAGACAATGCTGTCCATCGGATGGACGGTGGAGAGGAGTACCGAGGCGACTCCTTTGGTCTCCCCACCACTTGCACACGCAGGCCCCCGCAGGCAGGACCGGTACGTGGCCTTGCGTGGTTCTTTGTTTCTTTACATAAATGTAAAATATATTTAAGAACTAAACCAAATGGAATAACGATACGTCTTGATGTGGTATGTAGTTGTCTTTTGAGGGAGCCTCCACCTTCACTCCCAAACCTTGGACATGATAGTGTGACCTTGTCATGGAACCAGTGTGTAAGTCCCTTCAATTCAATTAACTTGGCGTACAATTTCACGTGACTTTGTCATATAGCTGATGAAAAAAGGGTTCTATTTTAATTTCATCTATGGCCGAACAGTTGGCGGGACACCATAACTCTGGGCCAAGAGCAGAAGCGGAGCGGGAGGCCAAAGTTGATCCGGTTGGGTGACTACGTTCATCTGTTCTTCTGCCTTTTCTCATTCTCCTCCTCCTCTCCTTACCCTCCTCTCTTATTCAACTTTCTTCTCTCCTAGTTCTCTTCCATCCTACCATCTCGTCTCTGTACCCTGAGCGTTAACAAACACCCCCCTGGAGGGTAATGGTTCAATCCCTGAAGAGCCAGAACACGGCCGCACGGGTGGTGAGTGTGTTTCCATCCGTCTCTCCTCTCATCTCTGTGTCCTCCTCAAGGTGAGCGAGGTCATTCCCTGCTGTCCCTACGACGCCCTGAGCCGCCAAGGAGAGGAGCAAGCTGCGGGACAGAGCCCAGGACGTCCTGAGTTCCTCCAGCTCAACGGGCTACAACAGATGTGGAGGTGAGACAGCGGGCACACCGTGGAGGTGAGCGACGGGCCACAGGCCTGGACTGTGAAAGTGCGATGGGTCATGTTAAGGGTAAGTGGGCATGTATGAGGCATTTCAAGGTTGACTGGCTTCTCGAAAAAGGCGCCCAGCTATCAGGCACCACCCAGTCAAAGCTAGGAGTCTGAACACAATCTGTCTTTGTGATTACCGTCAGCGTGGCCTCATAATCGGGAGCCTGTAGGCGCCGTCAGCGAAACGCGGCACCGTCGCTCAATCTTAACTAACACAAAACAAACTTGCACGTACTGATCGTCACAACAACCATTTTCCATGATTTGTTTTTTAGAGTTGCAGCGTTTCCCCTAGATAGCAGTGGTGCGGTGAGTTGGTACCTATTAACATATCTGGCAATCCATGCATACAGGGGAAACGGGGAAATGTATATTACCAGTGTTGATGTTTTCCCTTCCGCCACAGGGACCGGAAGTCGGTGGAGACGGACTGCCCGGCCATAGCCACCCGCTACGGCTACACCCTCCTACAGAGGCTGACTGTCCTACACAGAGGAGGCCCAGGAGGACCATCCTGGAGCTGGGTAAACTTTAGTTTGGTTGGTTTACAAAAAATCCATGAATCATTTATACGTCTGGTGTGCTCCGCAGGTTTTAGTGGACACTGAGCTTTGGGTTGCGCTTTGGGGTTGGCGACTAGTACATACAAGTTGTCTGGTTGATTATTGAATGTGCCTCCATACCCCTTGATTTATATTCTTTGAAAATGTTGCGCTGCATATTATGCCACAAATTCGTCTGTGTGTGTGTGTGTGTGTGTGTGTGTGTGTGTGTGTTGTGTGTGTTGTGTGTTGTGTGTGTGTGTGTGTGTTGTGTGTGTGCGTGTGCGTGTCCACATGTAGAGGTGATGCAGGCCAGAGGGCAGACGACCAAGGGCGAGAAGCCTCAGCAGCCAGCAGAGGATGCCTTTCTAACCAAGGTCTGCCTCAGAACAGAAGCACAGCCAACAGCCGAGTCCAGGCCCGCCTCTCGTTTGATATGGAATCCCCCCATAGAGCCGGCCGCCTCTCAAATCCTATTATCTCTCATGTCCAATGCACAAACCCCCATCGCCCCCCATCCTCCCAACACTCCTACTCTCTCCCTCCCGTCGACCCAATACACCCCTCCCGTTAGTTTACATGTGAGCGCCGGGGATGATGGAAGGTCGCACGGGTTACCCGACACGTGAAAGCAACATGCGGTGGTGTCCATTTATGGAACCGGTTTTGGAAGCGCATGTGGCGATCGGGATGGATTAAAGCATCTCCCAAGCAGACGTGTTTCCCCGAGAAGGCGTGCCATGAACAGAGTTATTTGTTTCTGATGCATGCCACTCCCCCTCCCCTCCTCCCCTTTTTCACTCACGAGCCGGTCTAGTCTGCTTCTCACCACGACACAGCACATACTCTGCCTGCAACAACCACAAACGGTTGGTTGACTGTAGAAATCCGTGCCAAAATCGCGTATACACATTCTGAAAACCACCTCGCACACGCACTTGTGCACACACACACACACACACACACGAACACACCACACACACACCACACACCACCACACCACACACACACACACACACACACACACCAACCACACACACACACACACACACACAACACAATAAGCACACATGGACAAAATGTGTGCTGACTGAGGCGACGATGGTAACCAAAGCAGAAAGTCATTAGTTATTGACGCGCTCAGACCGAGACACCTGGCTAAAGGGGCTGCATACATTCTTGGAACATGGGATTAGGGATGCTTATTATTGTATGAATGGTACGGTCTGCAACAGCACATCCTCGTTATTACCTTCACGCAAACGTGATCTTTGGCTGTTGGCAAACGAGAACCTGACTTGTTCCCTTGCTTAACCTTCTTACATTATACGTAAATATATAACATATTCCATCCCCCCTCCTCTTAGGAGAAATACCATACTATTTGGCCTTTGTTGATGCAGGTTGGCTGTAGTTGGCCTTCAGTTCGAAATTTGACTATTTTTTATATTAATGAATGTAAAACGTTATAACAAAATAAGAGAATTTAGAATCTGTTTTATACAGGATTTACCAATGCTACTGTTTGAACACCTAAGGGATGCGGTTGCTAAAGTAAGTCCATTCCTCTGTCAGGTGGTGCTATCCTCTGCTGGAACAATACCTCAAGAGCCACCAGGCCCTACTACCTTTCCAACTCCAGCACGTACCAAGGCACCAGGGGCCACGCTTCTAACAAGGAGAAAGAGATGGTCGTCAGGTAGCGATGGGACCAGATCCTTCAGAAATGTATTATATATACAATCCCTTCATAAACAGATGATTTAGTTTAGTTTTTTAAGAATGTTGACATGATTCGTCCGGTTGGACTGGATAATTAGCTGCCAAGTAAATACTGTCAATGCAAAATGCCTCATATTTTCTTCCCATGTGCTCCAGCATGTTTTCTGCCATTAATGTATTATTTTCTTTCCACCCGCCGTGTTGTCACTAGTTTGTTCTGTAACTGGCGGGTCTAGTGAGACGTCGACATCTCTCTTTGGTAAGCACGTCGAGAGGAATGGCGGAAACACTGTGGTCTAAACTGTGTCAGGCTCCTACTTTTGAGGGTGGCTGCATGCGTAACGTCATGCGGGATGATCTGAGAAATACCTCTTATACAGTGGCCTTTCATATTGCATTACAAAAGAGCATTGGAACTCTGTGTGCCTTTGTCTGTGTGAGGGTTGGCCGGCTTGTGCCTTATGTTTTCTTTGTGAGTCTGCACATCTATGATGTTATGCATCCCTATTGGTCAGAATGTGCACTTATGTCGATGTTTATTGCCCCCGTCTCTTCTCTGCTCTTTGTTCCACGGTTCTACCCCCCCTTCCCCAGGTGGTAAAGACGCATCCATCAACAGCTGCCTCCATGTCTTGGCTCAGGCTCTGGATGCAGGTAGGTAGATGGCAACCACCCCCTCCCCTCCCCCACCCCAATCCTCCGGTGAACATTAGACCGGGTAATTGATCCACTGATGCATTGATATCATCCCTTCAGTGCCCACAACTCCCAGTCTCTTAACGCGTGCGGTCCGGTCCTTTGTTTGTTTTTCAAAAAGCAGATCAATGGCTATCGTACATTTGGCTTGGGGGGAAAACACAGCTGTTTGGTCTGGCTGGTGGCACTATATTGTGACACTTTATTTTGTTAAGTTGTTTTGCTTAGGGTTAACAGCCATGGACAAGAATGTTTTGCAACACACACGATCATATGATCCACCTATGCATATTGTTTTATGATGAAAATATCATGCGTGCTTCGTATTATCATATATATGTCATGAATTACATCCGTAACATTTATGTAACTTATTAGTCAAACAAATATGCCCACATAGATAGTGATCACTTATTGTATCACAGGGGATTTGTAGTCTGTTACGCCTTTACTGTTTCGCCAGAGACTGCCAACGACATAGTCCCTGATTGTCCCTTTTACGTCGTTAACTACAACAGTCCCTGATTGGCCCTTGTACGTCGTCAACTACGACGTAGTCCCCAATTGGCCCGTTTACGTCGTCAACTATGACACTGTCTCTGATTGGCCCTGATTACATTGTTAATTTCTGGAAATGGGCATGGGCAGCAGGAGGGCCGGACTGTTCGTGCAACAAAACAGCCTGGAGGTCCAGATCCAGATGTTCTCCATGGCTAAGGAAGCCTTCCCTATCTCCTCAGGACCCTGATGCAGGGCCCTCAGAGGTCATCCGGGCCTCCCTGCGCTCCTTCTTCGATGCGGCAGCCCATCGACCTGGAGACGACGGTGGAGCACCTCTCCATGACCCTGGCGGCCGTCCCCCAGGGCAGGGGTCCAGGGTCCGCAGCATCACCGGGGCCTGGCCAGCGTGTGCGGCTACACGGCCTCCACCCTGCTGCCCCTCCTCACCAGCCCTGTCCCAGCACCTCAGGAGCCAGGGCTCTGGAGATGACCTATTAGGTGAACAACACACTATACCTTAACTGTAAAGGTGGTCTGTTGGTTATCCAACTGTGGTGGTAGTAATTTAATAATCGTACCTGTCGCACCAGTTAACACTGTCTATAGGCTGTAGAAATTGCGATAAAAGAAGGGAAGAGACAATTTCTCACCTCGACAAGCAATGGCGGATCGTTCATTTTGTCATATAAAAACCGTTCAATTCAAGCATCGCACCGACTGGCATATGAACACATAAGTCACGTGATCTTAAAGAGAGAGTGTCCCTATAACACAGAACGAAAACATGTCAAAAACATAGTATGGTGATACATCTACTGTATAGAGTCCACCACAAGACTACACTTTGTTGCTCAATGTAATATTACCCTCCTCCTTGAGGCTCCCAAAATGTCTTTACACTTTGTTGCTCAAACTTAATATTACTCTTCTACTTGAGCCTCCCCAAATGTCTTAACGATATTGATACCCCCTCCTTCCCCCCTGGAGACTGTTTTAGTTGTTTTATTTTTCTTATGTTTTGTGTGTATGCTATGTGTGGACTATAGGCTACTGCTGCCTGTCTTGGCAAGGACACTGGAAGAGATGTTTAATCTCAATGATGATTATTATTTTAAACTAACTAATAGTAGTTGTCTTGCATTTTAAAATGTCAGTGCACTTTTCAGCCCTGAATAACAGTAAAAGCTATTTAATAATTGATTTGCATGCATAGTAAACTACACTTTCCATTGAAGAATTACCCCTGTTACCATAAATTGACTAATTTATGATGCAATTAAATGCTCACACAATAGCTGCTTTCAGACACACGTGTAAATCCTGATATTCTCCTGATGGGCCGTATGTGTGAAAACACAATCCCACATCCATGACATTTGTACCATGAAAATCTCCTGAATAATAGTACCCATGAGTTAGTATTTTCTCCGTAGGAATTTAAATTACCTTATATGTGAATGAGGAGTAGAAAGTCTGTATTTCTCACACCACTTCAGTGGGTGTGTTGATGACGCTTCTGAATGTCATTGAGTTGTCCCCTAAATGATAATCAGCCTGTTCAGCCTTTTGTTCGCTGAACTGGTTAAAAATATTTAAATGTTGGCACTGTTTATCATTTGTGGTGAACGAATCTTATACGGAGTAAAAATTATAGGCAAAATGTTATTAAATTATGCGCTCAGAAATTGATTACATTATCGACTGGGGTTTCCACATTATTGCTATGGGTTTAATTACAACTAGAGGTTGAGCTTGCGCACGCGCGTGTGAAATCTCTAGTATTATAATATGCAGATAATAATAATAATGTATTATTTGTTTGGCACCCTTTCAAGACCATCATGGTCAAATTAAGCCTAGTTCAGATAAAATATTTGTGATGAGAATGCATGCAACAGAATCAGATGTAAACTGTGCTGTTCCCATGGCTGCAGGGAGAAGTGCGGTGAAGCATTCAGCGCCGTCGCACCGGCAGAGACCGGGTGCTTCAGCTTTCGTTGTTCCAGGATTTGGAAGCGGGCGATGCACTGGCCTAATCAAAAACAAAACACATTCTTCATGGACTGTGTTACCCCTAGGGACAGACTAATCAATGATTACACTTTGTTCATTGGCAACTGATGAGAAACAAAATACCACAGCTGGGGATATTTGTACTTAATGATTACATATTTGTTATGATTACCCATTTTTCAAATAATCACTGAAGTGTACTTTTGGTATGTCGCTATCAATTCATTGTGCTAACTGTGTTCCCTTTATCGCCCTGTTGTAACACTATCAATACGTTCTGAATCCACACAGCATCTTAACAAGGTCAGGCTCCTGAGACCACATGAGACCGCTTCAGACCACCAGTCAGTCACCAGTTCACACTCCCTAGATTGATTCGACTCGTCGCAAATCTTTGAGCCGAACCGGGCTTCACAGTGCAGATAACATCTGAATATAACTGTAGGTAAAATGAACAAAAACCTTTTGGTTGTCAGTTCTGCCTTCAAGCAAAACCAAAGCCTTTGAATTGGGCGGTCTATGACATATACACACCTCTGGGAGAATGAGAAGGAGACAACATATACATTGAGTCATTGCACATAAGCCGTTATCCCAAAAAACACACTTTGGCAATGTATTTGTAATTGTCTTTAAACTGTTCAAACTCCATGAAAGAGATAGCTTTTAACATCCTTACAACCTGATGTAGTTGCGTGAGGCACACCATGAAGTGGTGTTCAAATCACGCAGAGAACCTGCATGAGAGATGACTTCTAAAAGACTGCTGGGCTCCCTCTCCATACCGAGAGAGAGAGAGAGAGAGAGAGAGAGAGAGAGAGAGAGAGAGGAGAGAGAGAGAGAGAGAGAGAGAGAGAGAGAGAGAGAGAGAGAGAGAGAGAGAGAGAGGAGAGAGAGAGAGAGAGAGAGAGAGAGAGAGAGAGAGAGAGAGAGAGAGTCCTTGCTTGTTACCTTTGCCCATATGCTAAGCAGCAGGGAGAACAGCTGGCTCCACACCTCCTAAATCACACAGGGAACCCCCCCCCCCCGTACACACAAACAGCCTGGTCCTCTCCCTTCTCCTTGCTCCTCTTCCTCTGCTTTGAAATCAGATCTCATTAACCACAGAGCAGCCTTGGCATATCCTCCTCCTCATTGATCTTTCGACCTTCCCATAAATCCGTCATTAGGTTAATAATAAACTGCAATCATTATCGTCGTCCTCGTCATCGTTCCCTACGGTCTTCCTCGCTTCGTTGTGCCCTGTCCAGGCTCCCAGCCTCCCCTGCCACCGGATGAACCCGGAGGGACATTACTGTTTATAAGTCAAGTAGTATTCACAGCTTGGATCATGGTTCATTATGAATAATTAAAGCAGTCAAGTTAAAATGTTGGATGGATGTGATATCATCCGTCAGGATTCGATTGGAAAAGTGACAGAAAACACTGGCCAGCTCTGTGCTAGTGCACTTCCTATTTCGATTGCATCTCGAGCTCTTCGTTCTTCTGGCATACTTCCAGGCCATATGTCGTACGCACTATGCCTGTGTAAGTGCGCGAATAGCGAAGGTGCAAACTGACTCTGTGAACCGTGGCACTGTTGTGCCTGACCTTGTGTTCCCCAGTGGGGAGCGTCCAGGCGTACTGTTACCGGATCCTCAACTGCCTGTACAGCCTGGGCACCAGCTGCAAAGTGTATGTGGAGGGGTAAGCCTTTAGCGCTCTCCTGCCACTCTACTGCCTGCTAGAGTGTGTGGTGCTGGCGTGATTGGTTGTTTGGTCTGGCATGTGTAGAACGAGTTGCTAAACTAGAATATCTATTCCAAGCGCACTCTTTTTGAGTAGATTCAGTATGATTGCGTCTTTTTAAGTAACTATCGAGTTCCTATGAAACACATCAGTGTATGATTAATCCAAAGGTTTTAATAATTGAGAAGAGGTCATAACGAAGATGCTAGTTCTTCAGTAGGTGAGCTAATGATTAGGAGAGCTGGTTGTCACCATGAGAAGTGTCTCCCCTGCCCCCGCCCTCATCCGCGTGTCTCCGTCGCAGACAGAGGTCAGCCGCAGGCGCCTGTCTGGCCGCCCTGATCGGGGTGATCCCAGTCAGCGTCCTGGAGCCGGCCCTCGCCCAGGACCAGCCCAGCTCCATCTTCCACACGCTGAGCGACACCGAGAGACAAGGTAGCCATAAAGCACCACCTCCCCAAACGCTCCCCCTCACCGCCAAGTGACACGCCCAGTCACTCAGTCTGCCGCTGCTCCCTGCTTATCTGTGTCCCCCAGACCTGGGGGTGCCCGGCAGCGCGGAGGAGCTGTGTCCCCTGCTGCCCTCCCTGGAGCAGGCCCTGGGGGAGGTGGAGACCTTGGCAGCCGCCGGCGCCGGGGCTCGCCAGGCCCACTACGGCCACGTCACCGAGGTCACCCTGCCCCTGGTGTGCAGCTACATGGCCCGCCGGTGGCAGCCGGTGGGACAGCTGGTTCACCTCGACACCGCTCTACTGGGCCACATCCTCCGTATCCTCCACAACCACCTGGGGAAGTGCCAGGGGGACTGGATGCAGCAGCTCGCAGGTGGAGCATTTAAGTTGTTTTGTTAGAAATGTCTGCGCCGTCCGTCAGCTTTCAGTGAATGAGGTGCGCCGGGAGAATATATGTTGATGGCGGCTGCCTCCGTTTGAGCCAATTTAGGTTCTGAACGCTCCCAGCTCATTACTGCAATGTAAGACTTGTCAATGGCAGAGAAACATAGGGAGGGAGAGAGGGGACGTTTTTTGCGTTGTTTAGTTTAGTAAAAATCATCCTCTCTTCTTCTTCTCTCTTAAACACAGCTCAGTGCAGCTGATATCAACCGATGTTATTCACTACTCTCACACATCATCGGTGTGTCTCCCTAGTCTTCGCCCAGCCAATCATCTGTGAGGCCTGCCCCGCCCTCCTGAAGAGCCACTTCCTGCCGCTGATGGAGAAGCTGAGGAAACGGGCGGAGGGCATCCTGCAGGAGGAGGAGCGCATGAAGATGGACGTGGCGTCCCACAGCGACCGCTCCGAGGCCGAGCTGCGCATCCAGGAGAAGTTCATGGTGCTGGTGCGGGACCTGTACGCCTTCTACCTGCTGCTGATCCCCTTCGTGGATGCCAAGCGGTGAGGACACCGGAACAGTGTGCTACAGTACACAGCACATGGCCCAGAGGCCCAGGCAATGCATACATACAAGACTCACCCTGTGAGTCGATATCAAAAGGGGAGCCCTCGTGATCATACACTATTGATTAGGAGGGGTGATTGATGTCATACCAGCTAAAAGGTTTGAAATATGAATAAAGACAAATATTTGTTTAAATATTTCAGCGCTTAAGAATTCATGTAAGCAATCTGCCCCCCGGTGAAAACAGCTGAACATTAATAAATAATCGTAATAATAACTGAGAAATTATCAACTCTAATTACATTTTGGAAGGGACTAGGTTTTCGCCGGACATTGACAAATAATATGCAGTGAAGATTTTTCCCATGGTTCCTATTAAGCTTTCATGCAATTAATCTCTGTAGCATTGTTGGCATGTTTGGTTGTTTCAGAGCCAGCTGGTTAAAGGAGTGCGACCCAGAGGCCCAGCAGTTGTTTGGCATGGTGGCCGACATCTTTACCTTTTGGGCCAAGTCTCATGTGAGTGTGTGGGCGAGGACAGATAATGAGGGTTGTTTTGGTTAAAAAGTGTATCCTCTCAACAGCGTACCAACTCACACACCCTTTATGTACAACAGAATTTCAAGTGGGAGGAACAGAACTACGTGGTCCAGAATGAAATCAACAACTCAGCCTTCCTGGTCAACAGCAATGACAAGATGTCCAAGGTTAGCAGTGAAAGCACAATCCGCATGTCAAGTTTGATCACTGCCCTGAATGTTCCTGAAATACCGCCATGGCTGAACTCCCGTCACAACCTATGGCAGGCAATAATAAGTCCCAGTGCTGCGTTTCCAATGACATTAGCCCTTTTCACCCGTTGTCAAGGCGAGAATTGCCCCTTCAGTCGTTTAACAAGTAGGCTGATCATTCGCTTCATGGGTTTTTCAATTTTCAGCCCATGGACCATGAGAACAGGAAGTCAAAAAGGAAGGGGGATCGCTATTCCCCACACACCTCTCTCATTGTTGCTGCCGTGAAAAGGCTGCTCCCTGTAGGCCTGCGTTTCTGCTCTCCAGACGACCAGAGCCTTATCGCACTGGCCAAGAGCCACCTCCATCAGGTAGAAAATAATTGGTGGTCATGTCCCCTTTTCCTTAAGCCGTCCCACAGCATTGTGCAATGAATTTGAAATCCCAGACTGCCGAGAGAACAAATTTAAAACGAAAGAAAATACATAAACGGTCGGATGACTGGATCGTTTCCTTGTTGTTTTCATATGTATTTCTTTCATGACTTTTTTCGTTTCTTTTTCCTCCACAGAGGGATGCAGACGTTGAGATTCAAGAGCATATCTGTAATGGTCTATTACAGCTTCAGAGCCGGGTAAAGACAATCCTTGATTGACAGAAACTAAAGCTTCCATTTTCTGCTTCTAATCGAATGCCTTGACAGGTGGATTTAGTTTGCATAAAAAATGACCCTTGATAATATAGCAACAAGATTTAGGGAAAACAACCTTACCCATCCCCCATAGCAAACTTGTTAACATTGGCATATCTACAGCACAGGCTGGCTTCTTTTGGATTGTTTAACATAACTAAACTTCGATTTTTAATGTGCTTCATTTTATTTTCCTTGGTGATACTGATGAAAAGGTTTTAAACATAATACACAGAAACCGTCACTATCATTTGCATATGAATTCATTATTGTTGAGTCTTGGACTATTGAGAGCACTACATTTGTCCAAGGCAACTTTAGTGTGCACACTATTTAATTAAACTTCAAGATGTTCACTATTCTTCCAATCATGTGTTCCAGTAGTCAGTCGTACTTGACTGTAATGAGAATAATCCACTGGCCTGTTTCCCATTAACATTTTGTTTTCCAAACATCAGCCTCGGATGGCTCAGGAGGGTTGACTGACTAGTCCAATCCCCGGCTTCTCCTAGTTAAATTATCTCTGAGCAAGACACCTAACCCAACCTAGTCCTGACGAGCTGGCTGTTGCCTTGCATGGCTGACACCGCCGTTGTGTGTGAATGTGTGTATGAATGGGTCAATGTTAGGCAATAATGATAAAGGACTGGTGAGAAAAGCTCTATATAAATACAGTGCAGTAAGCATTTACTCCTATATTCTCTCAGCAGGACTCAACAGTGAGCCAGTGGCAGAAGGACCTCTACAGCGAGCCAATTGGGCCGCATAAGGACAGCACAGACATCCAGAGCAATGCAACGAGGATCCTGCACATCGCCCGCGTGCTCTATTACCTGGATCAGGTAGGCTTCACAGAGAGGGGAACATAAAAGGACTCTCTGGAATGACGGAGGTGTTAATGGATGGACCAAAAGGAGAACCAGATACAGTATCTGTGTTGCCCTTGACCTGTGGGTCGGGTTCCCCACTTATATTCACCTGATTGAGCTCATCTGCGTATCAGTCTTCGCCTTGGGAGGTTGCCGCATTATGAGCTATATTGATATTTGATGGTGATCAATAAATTCATTTTTTTTTTAGGTATTCTCATAAAGGTACTTTATAAATAACAGACAGGGCCAAATTATTTAGCAATTCAAATGTAAGTTTCAAACACTATACTTAGTTATGGCTATTTGCACTAGAATGGTTATATATATCGGTTTCACAATTTTGATCTCATTGCTGCTGTAGAGCCGCAAGAACATTGCAGTCGCTGGTTAGTTTGTTTCTATTCACTAGGTAGGGCCTACGGTATATCAACAATGTAAATGTAGCACGTAGCGGGCATGAAAAGAGAGAGGCCATGGGCCTGTGGCCTCCTTGCCAGTCCTTTTTGTTGTGCTTTTTGGTGGGGGTTTTACCGGCCCTTTGTCATGCCCAGGCCCCCGTCCCCCCTCTTGGCGTCCCTGCGTGTAGCTTGTTGATGGGGTTCAAACAATGTGTGGGGAGGCAGATGCACAAAAATCCACAACTTAGGGGTCACGGGCCAAAAAAGGAAGCATGCAGGATCCGTCCCCACCTGGGCTGAAGAGCAGCTGGTTGGTACCCCCTTCTGGTGAGGAGGGATTAAAGCGTTTGTGTGCGTTCGCTCACCGTTTCCTGCCGCTTGGCTCTTCTCCAGGTGGCACACCCTCAGAGCGGCAAGAGAGCCGCCTGGCACACGGTTCTATCCAAGCAGAGGAAGAGAGCGGTGGTGGCCTGCCTCAGGATGGCCCCCCTGTACAACCTGCCCAGGTCAGATCTCAGGACACCAGACCCCACCGTATTCACTGTAGCGGCCATCTTGGTTCTAAACAGTAGCAGTGTCCCCACCCAGCTTCTGTTTAGAACCAATAAGGCCATTCAATTGAATAAGGCATGTAGATGGCTTTGTTTTGCTCTGCATGCTCGCCTAAGTGTTTTAAGTGCCTTGTTACAGATATGTTCACAATTTACTAACCAATCGGGCCAAAAGGGACCAAGTCCCATTGTGCATATTCAAATTATTTCAGTCTAGAATAAGTTCTCAGCCTTGAAAATGTAGTTCTAAATGTTTATCTATTGTTCATCGAAAGGGGTGATTATCATAGGGTTTATTTGTGTTCGAGCAGTATTAACTGAAAGTCTTTCATCAGTAATTATACTATTAGTATAATTTGGAAATTATTTTTAATTGCTGGATTCAATTCCGCTTTAGATACTTCTGTAAGGACCAATAGGTCAAGCATTGTTAATGTCTTGCATATAAAACATAGATGCCATCCATATCTGCATAAAACACATACGTGTGCGTATTTGGTTGATACAAAATGTTTGAAATAAACATATATATAGGTGTGGCACTCTTGTGTGATGTTTCAATGTTTCCTTGAATAATTCTTTTCAACCCTCTTGAGCCTTTGGTCATTTATGTGAAGAAGATCACAAAGAACCAATTTTAAATGAGTGTGCTGTGCACCCCAAACACATTTATATGACATGATACATGTCCCTGACCCGAGGGCAATAAAAGGGTGAGAACTGTAGGTAGAAGGTAAATATGTTAGATGAAGGAAAAACACTTTTTCTGTACCTTTGCTCTGCCTTCCTCCTACCTGTGTGTGTGTGTGTGTGTGTGTGTGTGTGTGTGTGTGTGTGTGTGTGTGTGTGTGTGTGTGTGTGTGTGTGTGTGTGTGTGTGTGTGTGTGTGTGTGTGTGTGTGTGTGTGTGTGTGTGTGTGACGTGTGTGTGTTTGTGACTGTCTATGTGTGTCTGTTGGGCAAGCCATGTGGAAAGTGTAGTAAGCTAAGCTACCCATTACCCCACCTTCAATAAAGCTTCCCTACTCTGATACCGGCCCCCAGAGAAATGTAGCAAGCTCGGCTATGGCCACATGGAAAAGGGGATATTTTACATAGAAGAAAACAACTGTATTCCAAGTAATTGCTATCTCAGTGATCAATAACGCTTTCAATCAAATAGATAGTCTGGGGATTTTTTTTTTTCCAATGCAACAATAAGATGAGTTCTCTGCTATCAGTGCTCCGAAAACAATTTGGCATCAAACACAAATAAAACAAACACACAATAATAACAAGACAGCAGGTGTCGAGAGTGTGTGCATGTTGATCTGTGTGTGTGTGTGTGTGTGTGTGTGTGTGTGTGTGTGTGTGTGTGTGTGTGTGTGTGTGTGTGTGTGTCTGTGTCTGTGTGTGTGTGTGTGTGTGTGTGTGTGTGTGTGTGTGTGTGTGTGTGTGTGTGTGAGTGTGTGTGTGTGTGTGTGTGTGTGTGTGTGTTCACGATGTCACCATCAAAAAGAAGTGCTCGTGTCTGCTACTGCACAGGTCTGTGTAAGGCAGTGGAGTAGAGCACCTGTGGAGCGCCCAGCGTTTAGTGCGTGGTGCCATAGTTTGGTGCGTTTAGTGCCGTGGTGTTTCTGGGCACCGTCTGGCTTTACCATTGTTGTGGACATGCAGTTCACACGCTCTCAGTGCGGAGTGCCAGAGTTTCAGAGGTGTGCACCACACACAGGCTCACGCAGTTCAAAGCTATAAATGAGCTTTGAATCATCCATAGAGGTTTGGTTTCAGGCCGCAGAAGAAAAGTATGGCCGCAATTCTTCCTCAGAAACACTGGCCTGTATAGCTTGTGTGTAGCTCACACTTTTGATCATTAAAAGGGCTACGCTACTGAAAGCCATTTGATTCGAAAAACAGCTGCTACACTACTGAGAAATGTAGTTAAAATAATAGCAACACTGCTGGCCATCATAGTGAGGTTGTGTGTGTGCGTGTGTGTGTGTGTGTGTGTGTGTGTGTGTGTGTGTGTGTGTGTGTGTGTGTGTGTGTGTGTGTGTGTGTGTGTGTGTGTGTGTGTGTGTGTGTGTGTCTTCCTTTAGATTTGCAGCATGTTTCATAGATTAAACACAACCCTTTCTAGCATTTCCAAATGTCCCAATCTTAGTCCCATTAATCCCCCCTACACCAAACAACCTCCACCAATAGACCACCACACATGCACGCACACACACACGCACACACACACGCACGCACACACACACACACACACACACACACACACACACACACACACACACACACACACACACACACACACACACACACACACACACACACACACACACACACACTCCCAGTCAATTAGGTTTGTGATTTATTTTATTTTCAAAATCAGATCACCTCCCAGCTACTCTGTGGACTACATGTCCAGACTTACACACACTCACACACATAGTGCGATGCGTTCAGGCCCAAGAAGGAGAGATAGACACAGTTTACATGTATCAAGTGCAACAAAGTCATTTACAAAACGCATACACTCAAATCTGTCCCTCAATGGCATGAATATGTGTTTAATCTGGCTAATTTACGTATATATTTCCATATAGTACTACTGTGTCCAATGTGTTCAGTTCAAAGCAATAAACATCAAAAGTGATGAAAACCTTGTTTAATTCATAATTGTAAACTTACTCCACCCATGTCTTGATTATAATTGTTCATTTAAAAATCACATTCAATCACAAACTAATAGCAGTTGTATTGATACATGTCATCTCCCAGCAGAAAATGGCAAATATAAACCATAAATGCTGTCAATGCTGCTTATAATTTATGTAAAGTCACCATCTGTTAAGTATTTTTACATTAAATCTCATGGCTGTATTGTGTTGAAAACCCAATAATGTTTTGGTCCACCAGACCCGAGGGCAGTGGAGTAACAGAAACAAGAACACCACACAAACAAGCTGTACTCACAAAAAGCTAATGAGGAAATTGATCATAGTCAGCATTGCTACATGAAATGTAAGGCATAAGCATTTTATGGGGCTCATATAACTAAAGGGTGTTTATTCTAGCAGACTCTGTAATGGAGTCGAGGGGTATACCTTAACTAATAAACAAACGATAGACTCTAAGGTTTAATCTGAGCCTCCTTACACGGTCCTACCCCCTGTATCCTAAATTAAACTTGGCCTATGGATGGCTTTGTTTTGCGCGGCTAGTCTAAGTGTTCTAAGTGCTTTGTTAGAGACATATCAGTGTTCAAAATTCACTAACAAATGAGGCCAACCGGGCCGAGTCCTATTGTGCATATTCAAATCGCTTCAGTGTGAATACATACATTAACCCCGTTGAGAATTGCTTTCTAAATATGTCTTTACGCTGTATTTACAGACAGATGTTGCCATGTTTAACCCACATTGTATGTATTCAGACTTCAGAGTACCATCCCCAATCGGTCGTACCCCAGGCATTTAGCTCACTGGGTGCACTGGGCATAATCTAGTGGTCTCTGATTATATATATCCCCTGATTGTACCCCCCTCCCAGGCACAGAGCCGTCAACCTCTTCCTCCAGGGTTACCACAAGTCCTGGATATCAGCTGAGGATCACAGCTTTGAGGAAAACCTTGTGGAGGGTTTAGCAGTAAGTCAGACCCAGCGCTCGGTTGAATTATGGGGAAAAAAAACTTTCAACATTGATTTTTCTGTGTGTTTCTGTGTGTGTGTATGTGTGTGAATATATTTATACATAAAATATATATGTATATATGTATATATGTATAGACGGATGAATTGCACTTGTTTTACTTCAAGTTCTTTGCATCTTGCAAATGGTGTTCTTGTTAGCTTGGTGGGAGGGTGTTGCGGCCTATTCCTTATTTACTGTAACAGCTAATGTATGAGTGGGATGTAATGTCTCAGTCGTGATGAACGGCACGGCCTTGCCATCTATCTGCTTGTCGTCGAGCCCTTGCAGAGAAAAAAGCCAAACTTTACAATAAATTACGTTCCTTCATGAAGATGGGTGGGCTGTGCATGTGTGTGCATGTATGTGGGTTTGCTAGCCGGTTTGGATATTGGCATGTCTGCGCCTGAATCTCTGCGCTGAGGTCTCGAAGCATAAGGGTTTTCAAGGCTCACTTCCTGAAGGAGAGTGAGGGCATGGATCAAGCAGGCTTGATAAGTCTTATCGTTTCTAGGAAATGAGAGTCAAGAGGGAAAAATAATTAAAAAACTTTTAATCAATGGTAGAAGTTAGCACGCATAGCGCCAACGGTGATGTGGGAGACTTTAGTGCAAGTGTGCAAATTTGAGCGTGCGTGTGTGCGCTTGCGTGCACCCAACCACACACACTACAGTCGGCCCGTGGCTAAAGGTTAGCACCGGGGAGCGTGGCACGCAGCCATAGCGAAAACCTTAATAAAGAGCACACATGAAAAGGCTTAACGGTGTCTTCTGACTGCAGAGGAGGGGAGTGATGAAGCACTGCGGAGCCAGCAGTGAGGAGGAGGAGGAGGAGGCGGAGGAGGAGGAGGAGGAGAAGAGGAAGCAGAAGGGGGTGGAGGAATGTGCCCAGCCAATCGATCCCCTCCGACAACTCATTACGCTCTTCAGCCAGAGCGCCCTGACAGAAGGAAGGTGTGTGTCACTATGTGTGTAGGGTTAGCAAGTGTGGAACCGAAAATGATAGTGCGTGCGTGTATTGTATTCGTCATTAGCGATGCAATAAGAGGCCCTTTTTATTACCACTTAAAGCACACCAGAGGAACGTCGATATGCGATTGCGATGGGAGCCTGATGCCTCATTCCCGTCCCATGTGATCAGTTGGCTTCTCAGGGTGTGTGTGTGTGTGTGTGTGTGTGTGTGTGTGTGTGTGTGTGTGTGTGTGTGTGTGTGTGTGTGTGTGTGTGTGTGTGTGTGTGTGTGTGTGCAACTGTGTGTGTGTGTTTGTGAGACAAGCCCCCTGGTCCCCTGTGGAATCACCTTGAAAAGACCTTAATTGATATTGTTCTGGGCGTTCCCAGTAATGACACAACAATGCCACGCTCCACTGAGCTTACAAAACTCATTGTTTTCGCCTCTTATTTCTGTCTGACAGCAAACCTGGGAACGACACGCTGTATATGTCCTATGCCACAATTATGGCTAAGGTAAGATTCCCATTGGAGACTGCTTGGATAATCACTATGGATTTGTGCTACTGATTTGTATGCAAATAAAGTGTTGTCGCATTCCGCATGATTTCTGTCCCTGTTCTTCTGAAATACTGCAATGGTGAATATGGTTACTGGATAATAGCAGTGAGTCAAATTATATAGCTTGTCATTGCAGTGGAAAATGCATTTTGTCATGCTGGTACTCCTCTATGCCAGTGAAAAATCCCCATGGCCTTTTCTCCAGCAAGGCTTTCGTATTTGTTTATTTATTTGTTTGTTTGTATGATATTTAATATTTTCTTGGTAACCTCTCCCTCAAGAGTTGTCAAAGAAAGGAGGAAGAGGATGAAAACGAGGAGATGAAAACCTTTGAAGTGAGTCCTTCTCTGGGCAGCACTGCAACAAGTGTTTCAAGACTCAGTGTGCATGTTTACATTTTATACACACAACAAATACATCCCAGCAAAGGGGGAGGGGATTGTGACGGGTGGATGTTTGTGTGTGTGTGTGTGTGTGTGTGTGTGTGTGTGTGTGTGTGTGTGTGTGCGTGTGTGCGTGTGTGCGTGTGTGCGTGCGTGCGTGCGTGCGTGCGTGCGTGCGTGCGTGCGTGCGTGCGTGCGTGCGTGCGTGCGTGCGTGCGTGCGTGCGTGCGTGCGTGCGTGTGTGTGTGTGTGTCTGTGCTGCACAGGAGAAGGAGATGGAGAAGCAGAAGCTGTTGTATCAACAGGCCCGGCTCCACGACCGCGGCGCTGCAGAGATGGTGCTGCAGACCATCAGTGCCAGTAAAGGTGAGCCCTTCAAGGGACTCTCGGAACTAGATGAGTGTTCCTGCTCAGTCCAGCCCAGAAAGGGGATGTGATTATTTGTAACAGAAAATTTAATGTATATATATCAGGTCTGGTAAAACCAGGATGAATGTGGAACTAAATGTATTTTAGCACCGCACAATACCCATGTTTAAGTGCTTAATAGAGTGTTGATGGGTGTGCTGGGATGCATTAATGCACTCCAGCTGTACGTCGAGCTCTAGTCACGCGGGGTGCTATTTGTTCCACAAAATCGGACGTCTTTTTGCGAGGCTGTAATTATTATGGCCTGAGTCACGGCTATAAATGTGTTTCCTCATTTCATATCCACAGGAGAGATGGACTCCATGGTTTCATCCACTTTAAAGCTGGGTATTTCCATCCTGAATGGAGGAAATACGACTGTGCAGCAAGTATGGCTACCAGTAGCACAGTTGGAAAATTAATCAAACCCTATTGTCTTGTGTCTTGCCAATAAACAAATGAACTATTGCACACTACAAATGAACTATTCCACACTATAGCACAATCTGTTTTTGTCCCCTATAATACTGGATAAAATAAAATTTGCCAAGAATAAATTATCTGTTACAATAGCCAACGGCTATATATAGGTCATA
Organism: Gadus chalcogrammus; assembly: GCF_026213295.1. Lineage (NCBI taxonomy): Eukaryota > Metazoa > Chordata > Actinopteri > Gadiformes > Gadidae > Gadus > Gadus chalcogrammus. The sequence continues at coordinate 17,616,407 of NC_079426.1, read as the reverse complement.
AATAAGTATTTTACTCTTGCATTCACATTTTATACAACATCAATATGATGTAAAATATATAAAGATAGAAAAAACAACAACATCAGCTCTTGCCTTTGTGGGCAAGGGCTGGTGTTGTTACAGAATATAATAAGTATAATTAGTTCAATGTCAAGTTCAGTACATATTAAAGTAAATATGTACTGAACCATAGTAAAGGTTTTCCAAGTTTGTGTCTTTGTTTTAAGTTTGTTGTTTCATGTGACAGAAAATGCTGGGGTATCTTCGAGAAAGGCGAGACGTGGGCTTCTTCAAGAGCATGGCGGGCCTCATGCAATCCTGCAGGTGAGACCCTTGCATACCCTTGCATGGTAGCGATGGAGCCATTGCGCGCGTGTGTTTTCTCATGCTCTTCTCTCGCCTAGTGTGCTGGACCTGAATGCATTCGAGAGGCAGAACAAAGCGGAAGGATTAGGGATGACTGTGGACGATAGCTCAGGTATGCCATTCATATGGTAATGTGGAGGAGGAACACCAGGGACAGAGACACCCCTTTCTGATTCTGCTGCTCCATCCACAGCAATTGTCTGCTTTCGATCAATGTGCTCATCACTGTCTCTTTGTGTCGTTCTACCCTCCTCCCCTCCCCCTCCTTATCAAGACCCACCTATTCTGTCCTCACTCCTTTCGACGTCACACGCACACACTCGTCCTGCACTCACCCATGCGCCAGCCCCTCACACATGCGTGTGTGTGCACACACATCTGTACGCGAGAACACACAGACTCACACTATCTCTCGCTCTCTCCCAGGGGAGAAGGTGATGCCAGACGAAGAATTGACCTGTGATCTGTTTCGTTTCCTGCAGCTGCTTTGTGAAGGACACAACTCAGGTTTTTTATTTTTGTTTGTGAATATATATATCCCTCTGCATCCATATATAAATAATCTATTCATTATAACAATACCATATTGTTAATATTTATGTGACACATATAACTGTTCATATTTAATGTGCTCTGCAAATATTGACATTGGCAGTGTATTAAAATGGATATTAACACATTCAACAGGTAATTCATTACTGTATCTTAGTATTACAATGATGAAATAATGCACACACATATCACAATATATAGGTATATAGTTTTTTGCATTATATTAGTATTTCAAGTCCTTTATGGTTTAGTAGGAGATGCAATCTTCAAAAAGTTGCAAAAAGTTATTTTCACATTTATTTTCTACATCTCTTCTTCTGATTGATTAAGAATTCCAGAATTACCTGAGAACACAAACCGGCAACAACACCACAGTTAACATCATCATATCCACTGTTGACTACCTGCTAAGGCTACAGGTAAAAGGAACCCCATTTGATATACAAAATCCACCTCAGTGGATTCACCTCACAATGATCGATCATTCTGATGTGAAGACTACATTACTGCATGTGCTATGTATATCAATCAGGTGCAACCGTGTGCAAATCGGTGTGTTTTTGTATTGCATTGTATTTTTACTATAGAGACCTGTATATGGCAGTGTCACAGCTTGACAGAGTTCTCATCGAGCAGGTGACGCCTGCACACACATGCACACATGTTTTCTTTTCACCCTCTGTTCCCACCGCAGGAGTCAATCAGTGATTTCTACTGGTTTTACTCGGGGAAGGCAGTGATTGATAACCACGGGCGGCAGAGTTTCTCTAAGGCCATCAGTGCGGCCAAGCAGGTCTTCAATACTCTCACCGAGTACATACAGGTCAGTCGATGGCCGCTCCTCCCTCGCATTAGGCCTCCGTCCCCCGGCCTTGGAACTGTGCCCATGTACCCCTGCCCCGTGTTCCTCACACAGCTCTGCCTTATCATTATTATTATTTCTGCAAAGCTGAAGCTATTGCCCATGCAGAGGTAATGTGGCTAATTAATGCGTTGAACCGCTTCCAGGGTCCGTGCACGGGGAACCAGCAGAGTCTGGCCCACAGCCGCCTCTGGGACGCTGTGGTGGGATTCCTCCACGTCTTCGCTCACATGCAGATGAAGCTCTCGCAGGTAGCCGCTGTTTATTCTGCCCTTTTTTCCTCTCATTCTGGGAACCAGTCTTCAGTTTACACATTTATGTATTTCCTAACAGGCTTAAGGGATTTATTTGAAGTGCTTATTGTGGCGCTTTCTGCAATGGTTATGCATTTATGCGTGCGTGACAGAAGCAGCGTCTGCATTTTATAGCAGGAACTTTGTGTTTGCAGGATTCCAGGCAAATAAATCTGCTGAAGGAGTTGATGGATCTGCAGAAGGACATGGTTGTAATGCTGCTCTCGCTGTTAGAGGGTAGGCTTGTAATGCAATTCTCACCGGGGTTTTATAGGCTTTTACTGGATTGATACCTTCATTTTTGTGCTCTTCCTCTGCTCCCTCCATAACCAAGGTAACGTGGTGAACGGCACCATCGGGAAGCAGATGGTGGACATGCTGGTGGAGTCCTCCAGCAACGTGGAGATGATCCTCAAGTTCTTCGACATGTTCCTCAAGCTAAAAGACCTGACGTCGTCCGAAGCCTTCCGGGAGTACGACCCCGAGGCCCAGGGCTGCGTGTCCAGGAAGGACTTCCAGAAGGCCATGGAGAGGTGCAAGCGCTTCTCCCCGCCCGAGGCCCACTTCCTGCTGTCCTGCACCGACGCAGAGAGCCCCCTGCTGGACTACGAGGGCTTTGTGGACCGCTTCCACGAGCCAGCCACAGACATCGGCTTCAGCCTGGCCGTGCTGCTCACCAACCTGTCGGAGCACATGCCCAACGACTCCCGGCTCGGCACGTTCCTGGAGCTGGCCAAGTGCATCCTGACCTACTTCCGGCCATACCTGGGGCGCATCGAGATCCTGGGCAGCGGGAAGCGCATAGAGCGGGTCTACTTTGAGATCAGCGGGTCGAGCCGCACGCAGTGGGACAAGCCCCAGGTGAAGGAGTCCAAAAGGCAGTTCATCTTCGACGTGGTGAACGAGGGAGGGGAGAAGGAGAAGATGGAGATGTTTGTCAATTTCTGCGAGGACACCATCTTCGAGATGCAGCTGGCGTCTCAGATATCCGACTCCGGCGCCGGGCAGAAAAGTTCTGGCAGCGATTTAGAGGATGAGGAGGAAAATGTTAATAGCAACAACGGGAAAGAGCCGGACGCAAAGCCTGGCTCGACACATGAAAACGCGTCTGGTGCGCTGTTGCCTTTACTCTCCCGCCGCAACGCGAGGAAGTACTTCAAGCGGATGACGGCGAGGGACCTCCTGGTGGCGCCCGTGTGGCTGGTCAGATGGGTCCTCCTGGGCACGGCGGCGCTGGGCTGGGCCGCGGTGCGCACCGTCCTCTACGCGCTGTACGTGGCCTTCATCAACGGGGGCATCGTCGAGGCCTTCCAGAGGACTGGGGTGCTGGACGCACTAGGCAGCATCCCGGAGCCCACGCTGGACCGGGTCGCGGAGGCGTCGGCCCCTCTCCGGGATCGGCGGCCCGTCTCCTTCCAGAGAGAAGGGTGGGAGCTGGGGGAAGGGGCTGGGGCGGGGGGGGGGGCAAAGCCCCCGGCGGCGTCCCCTCGAGAGGTGGACCGCCTCTCAGCCATATTTGGTATGCGCCTGACGAAGGAAGACGGGCAGTATCGATTCCACACGGACGACCCTACAGCGAGTCTGACCGACCTGTACCGCGCGCCCGCCGCTGGACAGAGCGCCCCAGGTCACTTTGTCCCCGGGGAGCATCAGGTGAAGGTCCTGCAGGTGTGACTTGTGTCTGTTAGCAGCTTGTCCGCTTTTTGAATGCAGTGTTTCAAGGGCATAACTCTCCGAGCAAGGTTATAAGTAGTATATACGCATGTTATTTTTCTTCTAAATTATTTTTATAAAGTAATACCTAATACTACACTTTCATGGTGTGGAAAGTGTGAAGCTTCCATCCCTGCAAAACGCCGCAGTAGTAGTTGATCGTTATGTATTTTCCATTAATTCGTTTTCTAAAAGCATTGTGTTTCTGCTGCCTTCAGGCTCCGGCGGGTATCGGGAGGGGGGAAGATGAGAAAGTGTCTGAGTCTCAGAAGAAAATGTGAGTGCCTTGCATACTCAGTTTAATGACCTTTCCTCAAAGCCTCTGATCTCCTCAGCACCGACTCAGATACTGCTGTCTACAACACATCTATCCTTCTCCCCTGTGGAGTCACTACTGTCCAATTTATATCGTAGACAAATGTTTGTTTTCTGCTTTAGAAATTGTATTCAAAGTAAAACCGACTGGTGCAGCTGGTTCACGTGAGTGAATCGTCAATTTAGAATAAAAACGATTGGGTACTAACACTTAAACAATAACTAAAACTACAACTTTAAATTTGTTGTAGCCACACCATTGTTTGTCAGCCTCACTTGTGCATTGCTTTGCATAAAGAATCTGCTCGGTCTTGTATATGAGAGAAAATTGCTTGTGTAGCCGTCCACATTGAGCCAGATAAGCTCACCTTAAGTCGCTGTTGGCAGGATCTCTGAATGTTATTGTGTTTGTCTCAACACCACTTCTGATTTGCTATTTTCACAATAACGTATCGTGTTATGTTTGAACTTTGAACAGAGGAGACGTGACTGAGAAGACGGAGGTCAAGGAGGAGACCAGGGGGAAGTGGAAAACCAAGCGGTGCTCCAGCCAGTGTGAGGAACCAGACGCCCAGCAGTCTGCCCTGTGGGGGTTGATGGGCAGCTATCAGATGAAGCTGCTGGTAACACACACACACACACACACACACACACACACACACACACACACACACACACACACACACACACACACACACACACACACACACACACACACACACACACACACACACACACACACACACACACACACACACACACACACACAGGTAAAACTAAAAACAAAAACATTTGCACACAAATAAGCACTCAGACCCAAACATAGTAACAAACGTTTTAATCATGCAGATGAATGCAAAACCTACACCTGCTTTCTGAAAACTGATTACTGTCTGTTTCCTACTTGCAGAATTGCTTTGCGAGGAATTTCTACAACATGAGATTGCTGTCTCTCTTCGTGGCATTCGCTATCAACTTCATCCTCCTCTTCTACAAGGTTCTTGTGTTTGGGATTGCCAGGAGATTATTTATTATTTGCCTGCATCCAATTCCCTTCTTTGTTTATACCCTAGTATAAAATATATGTTTTGGAAATTTTAAGCCAGAAACAGGACACTATTTATATTCAAATGTGAAGCAAATGAGGGTCAGCGTCATATTCTTTTTGTTTATTCAAAATGGACAAAATGTAAAGCTCTTGATAGAAAATCCCACGTAAAGTGTTATCTGTGGCGTTACACACAAAGGCTTTAGTTGTTACCTTTTTAGCATCCTTTGAATAGCAACCTCTCAAGAGCTATTGTTATTTATCTATTCCTTTCCTTTTCCGCAACCTTAATTATTCTTTATTTGATTCTATCTTTCCTTGCTCTTTCCTCCATCTTTCAACCTGTCTGTCTTCCTTCCTTCCATCCTGCATTTCTTTCCCTCATCTTTCTGTCCCTCCATTTTTCCTCCATCTTTCAATTTGTCCGTCTTCCTTCCTTCCCTTCCAGGGTTAGTATCTGTATTTCTCCTTCTTTCCAATCCTTTCTCTTTCCGTCTTCCTGTCTTCCTATGCCTCCCTTCATTTCCGTTTCATCTCCCTCTCCCATTTCCCAGGTGTCTCCCTTCACCGTGGAGGAGGACCAGATCAGCGCTACGGCGGCGGCGGCCTCGTCCCAGCCCGAGGGGGCTCAGGACCCCGCCGAGGGGGGAGGTGGCGGCGACGGGGGCTTCTTCGTCCTGGAGGAGAGTAGCGGCTACATGAAGCCCTCGCTGCGCCTCCTGGCCGTGACGCACACCCTCTTCTCCTTCTGTTGCATCATCGGCTACTACTGCCTCAAGGTACCCGCCGCATCCCGGAAGGTCCCTCCTTTGGGAGTCCGCTGTCAGATCTCTGTGGAGCGGCGGCAGCGCTATGCTGCTACCGCGAAAATTGTAAACAAGTGTTCTGTATGTAATTAAGTACACAGTCTGATAAACAATTGAGTGGGTAAGTGAGGAATGTTTATATCAAAATGTCATTATTTTGTCATGTACAAGGTGATCGTTTGTTGTGTGTGTGTGTGTGTGTGTGTGTGTGTGTGTGTGTGTGTGTGTGTGTGTGTGTGTGTGTGTGTGTGTGTGTGTGTGTGTGTGTGTGTGTGTGTGTGTGTGTGCACGTGTGTGTGTACACGTGCGCAATAGGCTGTGAAAATGAGCAGAATTCAATAGTCTCAGAGAGCTGGGTTAATTACAGTGCGATCCATTGGCAGGTGCCACTGGTGATCTTTAAGCGGGAGAAGGAAATCGCTCGGCGGCTGGAGTTTGACGGCGTGTACGTGACCGACCAGCCCCCGGACGACGACATCAAAGGCCAGTGGGACCGAATGGCCATCAACACACGGTACATAAGTGTATTAATGGCAATGCTACACTGCACCTAGGTGGCTTTTAGTGGGCTCTTTCTGACAAGGATTCCCGGTGGTAGGGTTGGCAACAAACTAGTTTATTATAAACGTGGCATAAAATGATACATGACAACGGCGCTCCATGTTGCCATGCAGGGAGATGTGTGGGTTGATGGCTGGTTCAACCTGTGCACACTGATAACTCAATGTGCTACCATGGTGTACAGCCTAGCCCGGCACCAGAGTCAAATCAGACTCGGGCCAGGTGAGGCTGCTCAAACCAGTCTACATCCACACACACTCCAACAGTATGATCATGGGATCTATAGTAAACTGGATGATTAGGAAAAGTATTGGTTCTAACGACGTGTCTTACCCTGTGTTGTTTACTCCCTGATGGAGCATTCATTCCTTGTTTTTTCCTGCAATTCTCCAGGTCGTTTCCCAACAATTACTGGGATAAATTTGTCAAGAGGAAGGTAATGTCTGACAGGTCTTTACATTAATGCGTCAAAGCAGATTTAATGCTGTGAAGCTGGGACATGGTCACACCTAGTGTATTAAACGTACCCCGTCTGTGTGTACGGATGCATCCAATCAGGGGGCAGTTCAACTGAGTGACACCCTATTAAGAACGTAACCGGGATTTAATGAAGCGTTTAATGGTAGATGTAATCATCATTCCCCCAGCCTTCAACTAACGCTTTGGCTGTCCCCAGAGATGAAGCGTGAAGCCCAAATGTCTCCTACCCCTTCAACGGGAAAGATTATGTAAAGCAGGGAGTTAGTTCTCCGTGGCAAAATACACTCATTTATTCTACTTATTCACAGAGGGGGGGAGATGGGTAAAATGTAATCGTTTAAAAAAAAATTGACCTATAAAACTGCCACTTACCTTTTTTTGACAATGTGAGACCATTTCGATAGATATTCCAATTGAAACATAATTCCTCCATTACATCTAAGTTTAAGTGGACCGATCCCTCATTTCCATCAGTCTGCAGCAAGGGAGAATTAAACCTTGAAATAATATAAGCCCATTAGACTTCAATCCTGAGTGTGTTTGAACAGTATGTGTATAAAAATAGTGCACTGTCAACTATTACAAGTCTTTTATCCATCTCGCTACACCCCCTGTATTACTGATGACAGCTACATATTTAAACAACGCCTAGCCTCTCTCAAAGAAGGGATTTAATTCCCAGTAGTTATAGCGTTGTTACAAAGAGAGGCTGTACATGCTAGCAGTCAGTCAATCTGTCACTCCCGGCCCCAGGACTTTCCTCTGCTTCAGGCAGCGCCGCTACCCACTTTAAACTGAGAGCGCTTCCTTGTGTCTCTCCCCCGCCATCCTCAGGTGATGGATAAGTACGGGGAGCTGTACGGCAGCGAGCGGATCGGTGAGCTGCTGGGTTTGGACCGCGCCGCGCTGGACTTCAGCTCCCAGAGTGCGGAGGCCAGGAGACCCAGGAGGGACACGGCCTGGAGCTCTCTGTGAGTCCACCAGGGAGGGATTAAACCCTCTTTCAAACACGCCTCCAACCAACCTGCCACCGAAACGTTTCATCCTTCGTTCTTTTGTCCAGGAATAAAGGTGCTATGGGTAAGATTGGAGAGTTGGAAAGAGAGAGCGGAAAAGAGCAGACTAACTAAAACAACTCCAAATGTCTTCTCCAACTCTGCTCCCTCCGGTCCCAACATTTATCCACCATGGAGAAGTGTTGTATTCAAGCACCTGTGATTGAAAGGCAAGACGGACTCCTTGAACCTATACAGGGAAACGATGCCCTGATTGGTCAGAAAGGAGCACGGGTTGTTTAAAAGTCAATTCTCTCGGGCAGAGGCAGGTGCAGTCAACTCGAGACTTCTACTCTCATGGTGCATTTCACGTAGCCTCTGGAGAACATCCGGATATCAACGCTTGCGTATTGTAATTAATATCAGTCGGGCTTGGATGGGCAGCAATTGATTTCAATATATGGTCGCAGCCTAACTTTGTACATCAACATATTATCATCGGAGAAAGGCATGCCGTGCAGGTGTTGGTTCATCTTTTCAAATCGTTATTCCGTCGTTTTTGGATCCAAACTGTTTTGATTTCTGCACTTCCCTTGGGCGTCGCCATTCTTTTTTATTAAGTTGGCAGACCTTGGTGCTCTTCGTTTGCATGAGCTGAAGTGCTCCCTCCCGAGCACCGATTCGTCCCATCATTTCTACATTTTTGGAAAAGGGTTTCATCGGGATCAAGGCCAGACTGAGCTGCAAAGAGAAACAGATCTTTAACTCGTGATGCTGCAATGCACTAACTTAAGCTAAAGGATAGGTTTGCCATTTCTAACAAATGACACCGCAACACTTTACATTAAGGGTACAATAATAATACGATAATGCAATAAAAAGCAATAACTAAAAGCTAATTTACAGTTAACTATCTGTCCTGTAATCGTTTACTAATGGTTCTCAGATGCACTAAGGTATTCTCATTTATACATTATTTAATTATTAGAGTTAACCTGAACCCTAGGCTACAGATGAATGCATATTACTGCATTAACAAATGTTAATGTATGTCAACTTATTTTAAAGTGTTACCAATTGCACTCCACTAATAGCTCCTGAACATTCCCTACAGCTCCTTTTAAAACTAAACCTAAATCCAACCAGAGGGTCATCATATCGGTGACAATATGTTTTTTTGACCCTGCAAGAAAAAGCTCAATCCATCCGTGATTTTCCTGATGCCCATCACAACTTCTGTCTCGCACTTGTACGACTGTCGATTTGCCTCCTGTCCCTCCCCATACCTGGCTCCCCGACCCCACCCTGTCGTTGCGTCAGCCATGAACCTAATACGCCACGTGCAGATCAGCAGATGGCCATCGCAGAGAGCAATTTGCAATCACGGTAGTAATAAGGTATTCTCTCAGCAGACTGTAATAAAACTGTGTCTGCACAAAGCCAATTACCCATCGGTCGGCGAAAGGGGAGATTCATACGACTAGAAACGGGGAAACTGATTAGGTTGATGTGTCCCCTGTTGGCCCTTGCTTTGGAGAGCAGCGCGAGGGGGAGAGAGGGAGAGAAGAGAGACAGCAAGAGAGATGGTCACACAGCAAGAGACAGAGAGACAGAGAGAGACAGACAGAGAGAACGTGTGAGCCCCCTACTGAGCGTTAATAGGACGGGCTGTTTGGGGGCCCAGCATCTACTTTCTGGATCCTGATGGATTCAATGTATTGAAGCACTTTAGGGACGCCATGTTTTCACTCTGTGCTATGAGGGGAACTCCACATCTTTATTCTGAACCTGTGTAGAAGGCACTGTACTTTTGTGTTTTTATATGTTTGTGCATGTGTGTCCGTGGGTGTGCGTGCGTTTAGATTTGCACATGTGCGTGTGGCGAGTACACGTGCCCTTGTCAGTGGAAGGGAGGTCTCAGAACGCTGTGTCTCTGAGAGGAGAGACGGTACAGGACATGTTGGATATGAGACAGCCTGTGAAATCACGGCATCAATGGCCCTGTTTGACCGCCGCAGACGTTGAGACATAACGTCCCCTGAGCATGGCACTACTTGTGTTTCAGATGCTACGCCGTTGACCTCAAGTACCAGGTCTGGAAACTGGGGGTGGTGTTCACTGATAACGTAAGTCGACCTGAGAGATGCATCCTTTAAGTGTGTACTATTAGATGGCTCTTTGCTTGTATAGATGGTTACCATATTTATCCCTTCAAAATCATATATGATCTTATTTTCCATGTTGGTATTTTCTGTTTTGTACGATTCATTTCTACACAATAATCTGTGTGTGTGTATGCGTCCTTGTATATATGCACGCCTGTGTTTGTGTTTGTGTATATATTCACGCCTGTGTGTGTGTGTGTGTGTGTGTGTGTGTGTGTGTGTGTGTGTGTGTGTGTGTGTGTGTGTGTGTGTGTGTGTGTGTGTGTGTGTGTGTATGTCAATGTGTGTAGTCTTTCCTATACCTCACCTGGTACATGGTCATGTCAGCCCTGGGCCACTACAACAACTTCTTCTTCGCCGTTCACCTCCTGGACATCGCCATGGGCTTCAAGACCCTGCGCACCATCCTGTCCTCGGTCACGCACAACGGGAAGCAGGTGTGTGTGCTCACACGCAGACCCGGGTAACTCCATTGATCCCCGAGAAAAGGATTTGTCACAGTGTCTCAGCTCAAGCCAGAAACCTCCAAGTTAATAGAATATAGGAATATTCTAATTAAAGATTAAATATGCATCGTCCCAACAACAGGATGTAACAGTATATGCCTGCACATAAAGTGGCAGTATATAATCTGCAGCTCAGCGAGTGGCTCTCAGTTACAGTGTGCGTGTCGGCACAATGTCACCACGTCCTATCAGGGGCTCGCGGGAGCCTGCTAGCGTGATTGGCAGTAGCCATGATTGTGTGCACGCGTCCTTTACCTTTTGAAGTCAAACTTGTGTGGGTGTGTGTGTGTGTGTGTGGGGGGGGGGGGGGGGGGGGGTGTTGCTAGTCAATTTGATAAGGCCGAGCCGCCAACTCTTGAGCTGTGGCTGCTGCCAGCTCGGACATGACAGCCCGTAACCTTCCTGAAGATGGAGGGCTGGGCGGTTAAGGTCTCTGGTCGCGCTGAACGTGTGAATGTGACTCTTTCTGTCCCTGTCTGCCACTTTTTAATCTCTCTATAGCTCTCTCTCTCTCTCCATCTGGAGAAGGGCACACTATGAGGGGGTATTATGGTACGGGGATTTGCATGTACAGTATATTTAGATTTGTGCTTAAGGGATTTCTGTTATTATCAAATCTGTCTTCAAGCCCATCTGTACCTGTGTGTGTGTGTGTGTGCGTGTGTATGTGGTAAGTGTAAGTGTGTGCGGCCCTGTGTTCATGTGGGCTTTTATGTCGGTGAGTGTGTGTCTGTGTGTTTGTATGTGTGTGTGTGTGTGTATTTGTGCGTGCGTGCGTGTATGCATGTGTGCGTGTGTTTGCGTATGCACGTGTGTGCACGTTTGTGAGTGTTCGCGGCCCTGTGTTCACATGTGCTTTTATGTCAACGTGCGTGTGCGTGCGTGTGTGTGTGCGTGCTCCAGCTGGCCCTGACGGTGGGCCTGCTGGCGGTGGTGGTGTATCTCTACACCGTGGTCGCCTTCAACTTCTTCCGCAAGTTCTACAACAAGGGCGAGGACGGCGGCACCCGGGACATGAAGTGCAACGACATGCTCACCGTGAGTACGCAGCGGCAACACACACACACACGCACACACACACACACACACACACACACACACACACACACACACACACACACACACACACACACACACACACACACACACACACACACACACACACACACACACACACACACACATTGTTTCTCTCGCTCGTTCTCTTTCTCTTGGGGCAAACAGGCCTTCTCCCAAACCAAAGTTTCCCTTCGTTACCCATCACTCCTCTAACCCTTTAAAATCCGAATTTGAATCTGTGTTTAACCGACGCACACAAACACACACAAACACACAGAGACACACAAGCTCAGCTACACCCAAAGCGCACAGTGCACACATTGGATCCTGGCTTTTCGACGGACCCGAACTATCTTCTATCTCACGTCTGCTCCGACGGGGTGGTTTGCTCTGGGCTCTGATGCTCTTCCCTCCTCCTCTCACGTTACAGACCTCTGTCAGAGATCCCCCGTAGTTAAGGTCATCGACAGGCCCCGCCCTATCCCAACCCCAGGTCCTAGATTCCCCCAGGTCTATCTTAAGCGTGACGGACAAATGCTCTTCCAGTCTTTGTTTGGAGCCAGAGATACGTTGACAACATCAACGCCCCGCCGCCCCGCCTATTCTAATGCGCTCCCCCTGGCTGTCAATCAGGCCGCCAGGAGCACAGGGAGAGATAGCGTTTGACTCTCTCTCCCTCCCTCCCTCCCTCCCTCCCTCCCTCCCTCCCTCCCTCCCTTCCTCCCATCCTCTGCCCATGGTTGTTGAGGCGAACATTTCATTGTTAAGGCTCGACTTCCTTCCCGGAACAACAGTTGGCTTTTATTGACGTGTTAGACTGGAGAAACAAAACCGATTGCAGTAACGAACGGCCGAATCTGGCCTCTGAGATAACCAGCCCATCCCCTTACAGACTCATACTTTGTTACGTCTGTTTTTATGTGCATCGCTTCTCGAAAGCAAAAAACAACATTGCCTTGCATTTTGGATTAAAATGCGCACTGTGCTTCATAATTATGATTGTAAAAAAAAGCCTGGAGCGTTTACCTCTGAGGCGGTGGTGCTGTTGTGCCGCGTTGCAGTGCTACATGTTCCACATGTACGTGGGGGTCCGTGCCGGGGGGGGCATCGGTGACGAGATCGACGACCCGGCCGGCGACGAGTTTGAGATGGAGCGCGTAGTCTTCGACATCACCTTCTTCTTCTTCGTCATCGTCATCCTCCTGGCCATCATCCAGGGTGAGTCAATCCCCCACTCTCTCTGTCTCTCTGGCTCTGTGTGTCTATCTGTCTCTCTCAGTCTGTCTCTGTCTCTGTCTATCTCTGTCCGTCTCGGTCTCTGTCTGTCTGTCTGTCTGTCTCTTTCTGTCTGTCTGTTTCTGTATCTGTGTCTGTCTCTGTCTGTCTCTATTGGTTTCTGTCTCTATCTCTGTCTGTCTGTTTGTCTGTTTCTGTCTGTCTCTGTCTCTGTCTTGTCGGTCTCTGTCTCTTTCAGTCTCAGTCTTTGTCTTTATCTGTCTAGTCCTCTTCTCTCTTTGTGGCTCTGTCTCTCTCTCATATTCACCTTAACCTGTTTTCAGCCACAATGAGCACCATGAATCTTTCAAGTGAACGGGTAGGGGGGGTTTCAGAGAGAGAGCTAGATATCTAGGTAGTGTCTAGCACAGTAGAATGAAAGAATGAAAAAAGCCCCACTTTACTTCTGTCATAAACACACACACACACACACACACACACACACACACACACACACACACACACACACACACACACACACACACACACACACACACACACACACACACACACACACACACACACACACACACACACACACACACACACACAAACAAACACAAACATAGGTAAACACTGCATACAACCTGTCCATGTTCCACTGCAGGTTTGATCATCGATGCCTTTGGGGAGCTGCGCGACCAGCAGGAGCAAGTGAAAGAGGATATGGAGGCAAGAGAGGATTTCACTTATTAATCATATTCACACACAAACACACGTTCGTATATGGAAGGTTCACATCTTTCCTTAACCGTACACTGAGACAGCCCAATCTGCCACAGCCTTGCCTTCTCTCGTGCCTTTGTTGAACCATTCTTCTCCATCTGGAAGAGCAAATGCCACGATAAGGGACGCGTATGTTGAGCAATACCTTGCTTTTCACCTATGATCTCCCGGGCCTATGATCTGTCCCATTTCTATGGACAACTTTTTTGGACTCATATACAACATTTTGCTCAAACACCACACAATAGACAGCATCTTTCTTCATGCACCTGGCATTAAGGGGTCAATGTGTTTCCTGATTGATGCGCTACAGGCAAGTGTAGTTGTCCTAAACGGTAAACAGAAAACTGACTGAGAACAGGAACTCTCTGGGGACGTCTGGGAGGCTATTCTTGATTGAATACACTGTAGCTCTATAAATGCCAGGCAATCCTCAGTACAATTCAAGGTAGTTCCCAGACTAAATTATGTATATGTTTGGTTCAGATGTAACTGAGCCATGCAGGATTTGATAGGGCCGGGTTACGCCATTTCCTGAATCGATCGATCCGGCGTTCACAAAGTTTTGTGATTTAATATAAATTGATAGTGGTTGTCGGCTAGGAATATTTCAATTGCAATACCAATATGGCTTTTTTATGAAGTTTCTCAGAGAGCTGTAAATTGTACAAGAACCACCCTCACCTTGACCCCAAAGCAGTTACATGAATGTACTTTTTATTTACCATGCACACCACACTGCAGCGATCAATACAACATAGTGCAAGTTGTGCCCGAAGCCTGGCCACGTGAGACTAAGGGTTTGCTCAGACCAGATCAGACCAGCCAGTTCATCCATTCATTTGAATGGGGGTCGGGCATTGAAGCTCCAACTCTTTGAGAAACGCAACCCGGAGTCACGCTGCGATGGCCTCGTTAGCTGGGGATCAGAGTGGAAGACGCCCACGGGAAGAGGCCCCGAAAACAAACAACAACCCTTGGAAATGGGAAAGCATGAACTTAAAGGTTCCACACTAATGGGCATTTTTGAAGATTAGTTTTGGTTTTTGCACTACTATGTCCTGGATGTTCTGAAAACCCAAAACCTTGTCTTGGTAAATGTGTTCACGCATTTAGTTAGATTATTTAGTGTTGTTAAGCAACAATGTTGGTTTATTTACTGCGTAAAAAGGCAGCGGCCATGTTGTGGAACACGAGTGTTCCCAACATCGTTATGCACGCGATTTGGGATCCCACAGATATTTGTTTATGCTGCATGCATAAATAGTTCCTTTGCACACACTGATTCATTATGATGGCAATCATCTTTGTACTGACTCTGAGCGGCCGTCGCCAAAGCTTGATGCGTCGTACACGGCTGATTCCCATGCCTTCTGAAGTTGTTTGGAAGGAACAAATACTGTTTGTTGACAGGGGGGATGAACAGGCTGTTAGATGGGAGGTATTTCATTAAGTCAGCAAACGTGCAATGCAGCGTTTATAGCATTGGATCATTCTCGTATAATTAACCGGTAATGTTATCTTTTTGTTGTGTTGTTGGAAACACTTGATTATTCAAACGAGCGACGGAATTGATATTTGGAGAACTCAGGGCTCTGCTGAACCAATTCATTGAAACCAATCAGGAGTATTTCATATATATTTTATTCTGGATTCCTGTCACAAAAATTAACCCAAAGCATGTGTTCTCTCTCTTTTCTGCAGACCAAATGTTTTATTTGTGGAATAGGAAATGAATACTTTGATACGGTCCCTCATGGCTTTGAAACACACACACTACAGGAGCACAACCTGGCCAACTATCTGTGAGTCTGTGCACAGGCAATACACATTTAAATTGCTTGCTTATTTTCATGAACATAATATCATAAGATGGATAATACTTTTTAGATCTTGAATGGGAAATTCGGCTATCATGAAAACCAGCTTGAAAATATATATATAAATGTCCTTTTACGCAAGCCAGATTTTCTAATATTGTGACTTATGGTGTTTGACGAATATCTTTCTTATGATCCAGATTTTTTATGATGTATCTCATTAACAAAGACGAAACCGAACACACTGGACAGGTAAGATCACGGTGTTATTTATGTTACATGAATGCTGGTGGACATGAGTATTGATTACAGTTTGAATAGTTTTAAAATGTCCTGCCTTTACCAGGAATCGTACGTGTGGAAGATGTACCAGGAGCGCTGCTGGGAATTCTTCCCTGTGGGCGACTGTTTCCGTAAGCAATACGAGGATCAGCTGGGATGACAAGCAGAGAGATCCTACCCACCACCTACCTCCCCCCATGACAATGTCATCACATCTGACCTTGGTGGGCTACATAAAGCACCCTCCCCACTGAATCGGCTCCTGAGGAATATACATCTATCATGTTTTACATGTTGCCTTCGTATGATAATTGTTTTTGAAAAGATTACAGTACTTTATACCAGTTATTCTTAAGCAATAAAATACGTTTCAATTTGAAAGTCCAATTTACTCCTGCGACGCAGGCTTCTGCATACCTCTCTTCTGCTCAGCCATTAGCCATCCTTTATTTATTTCATCTCACGACTCTTCATTTGTGCATCCTCATCTCTTTTTCTCCTCCCTCCGGATTCTTTCTCCTCCCTCTCATCTCTCTCTTCCTCCTTCTCTCTATTCCTCCCTCTTTCTCTTTCTTCCTCCCCTCCCTCTCTCTTCCTCCCCCTCTCTCTTCCTCCCCCTTCCTCCCCGCTCTCTTCCTTCCCCTCTCTCCCCCTCCCTCTCTCTTCCTTCCCCTCTCTCTGCATCGGGAGCCTCAGTGTAAAGGAATCTCGGTGCTTAGCGCAGTGATGGATGACTGCCTTGGTTCTATCTGGGCCTCTTCCCTGGGGAGTCTCCAGCCGTGACTCATAGTTGCGCGAGCCCACGGTGACTTTTGTTGAAATTTTGCATCCAAAAGTCACGAGAGTGATCCTGTGAATACAGAGCTACTAAGTGGCAAGGGATGTGTTTGTGTTTTGGGGTCTGTGTGTGGGGATTAGAGACTAGGTGCCAACTGCAGCTGTTGTCGTCTTTATGCAGACATGGAGACGGTTGAAACGGGGCTTGAACTCCGATACAGGCGACTGGAGGTGGCTAGCGAGAGCAGCTACTTTGCTGCTGGTTTGGCGGGTCTTTAAGGAATGATTTTTCCTGATGACTGAGGGGCTGATGTTGGACTTCCAGGAGACATTAAGGAGCCGTGTGAAATGTGCAAGGTCAACCCGAAAAAAGTGCAAATTTAATTAAACCCAAACCGGTTTGATTTCGTATAGTAAGAATTTGCATTTGCCAGATTCAGTTTAAATGGAACCATATGTGCCTTCTTACTTACGCTTCCAAAGAGAAAGGAGGAGAAAGAAAATCTTCTTGTTTGTAAATCCTTTAACACCAACCGTCCACAGAATCGCCAGAAGCAATTCCATGCAGCTCATTTCATTATGTAAAACGGACACCATTTAACGTCTTGTACACAGGGGGTAAAGAAAATCCCTCTCAACATTTTTCTTAATTAACAATCCAATGGAATTTTTAATTATAGGCAGAGGAACCATTATTATTCTGAATACAAATATGGTTAATGTCAGGGTTTGGGTAACCATGACCCTGTAGCCTATGGTGCTTTTTTATTGCATGACAACTTGAGACCTTTGAACGTAATTGAAATGTCCCCAAGTATGACAATCACACTCCACATCGCGCTCCTGAGCAGATATTTACATATAACCTATACTGCTGTTCTTTACAGAGAAACCTCAGCCTAGAGACTGAATATATACATAAAATAGTAGAATGCCCTTTGAGAAGATATCAATATGTTTTGGTAAAACCTACATCCAAACACATAAAGACAAACCCCAACACCACTTTTTATGGCTCTCATTAAAAAATTTGCTCTGGGTTTTACCGCATAGAAGGCTTCCAAAAACTCCATTAGCAGAACACAATGTCCTTCACAATGTCCGGCACCGCCAAGAATACAGTGTTGGCATCTGGGAGGATGGTGACCACCTCTATTACGGGTTCGTCAGAAGATGGATGCTCTCTCATCTCTGCGTTTCCGTTGTGGTCCTTTATTGGAGTTCAGTTTTAACTGAAAAGAAATCGCTCCAGACCTACCGAAAAAAGATAGCTAAAATAGAATGTCTGGCAGTGGATAATGAACCCGCTTGGGCTGAAAAACAATCGGAATAGTAATGAAACTTCAAATTAAGCGTAACCTGTATCGAATTCTACAATAACACTGTGTGATGAATAGACACGCAGAACTTGGGGAGGGGATCAGAATGAAAAATGCGAGCCTTCAATTGTTGTTTAGAATGAGTGAAAACGACACCGGGACCACGTACTCTTTGTCCCTCCAGCCCACCAAACCACTGACGCTGCTGTTCTGCTGGGCGCTGGGCTAATGCGATCCTCCTGCTCAGTGCTGAAGCTAATGCACCGTACGTGAAGGTCCTATCAGACACACACAGGTTGAGAATACAGTCCTACTCCACGCCCCGCCGTCACTATTTATCCACATCAGCAACAGCCTTAGTGACATGGGGATTAAATCTCATTAAAAGTACATATCCAAGCCCTTCTGCATGGCTGGCTGACAGACCCAGTGCTTGGCGGGCCGTGTAGAGACCTTTAGAGGGGCAGGTGCTCAGACTGTGAGTCTTACCAGCTGAGGCTGAACACACTGCCATGTTGGGGCCATGTCAGAGCCACTTAAATAGCCCGGGGCCATGTCACTTCACTGTGACTTCCTGTTGCAGGTGGACAGACGAACTGTTGTTAGTTTGACATGAACCAACAGCAGTTTGAGACACCCAGCCTTCTGAGAGACTCACGAGAAGGCGTCATCCGAATATTATTCTTATTTTGTCCTCCGAACTAGAAAAACAAACAGAGAGATATTGCCTAGCTTTGCACAGCAATATTTAGCCTAGCGAGCAGAGCCAGCGGTAAGCTGGCTCTGCTCGCTAACCGCTATGTTATAATAACACTAATGTTTCACAAGTGATGCACGATTTGAAGGCGATGCTGTGTAAATTAATGGTATAAATGCTATAAATATATAAGGCCTTCACGGTGGACATGGAGGAGCTAAGGGGCAGATGCTCAGGCACCCTCAGCCCCCCCTCTCTGCGCGTGCTTAAGACCCTGAAACAGCCCGAGGGCAGCCTTAAGCACGGTAAAGACATGAAAAGCACCAGAAGAGTGGATCATCCCACTGTTTTGCACGACAGCGGAAAGACTGTATCTGATACTGTTTTTCCAGATCAGTTTTGTAAGCGTCATAATAATTATATTGGCTGAATTTGAGCAATACCCTGCACACTGACTCAGATCACAGGCTTGGGTTCGCCGATGACTCATCACTGCTACTGCAATCGGGCTTTCTGTGTCAGAAGTCCTTGTCCTTATTCCTTCCCATGTGTCCCACGGTCGACATTCTAAGAAATTACAGACACTTAATATGTGTAGTGCCTAGTATCCCTCACTTACTCAATTAATTCTAGGAAAACACACAAGTATTAGCAATTGAGCACAGATGGAATAAACTATACCATGTATGTGTTTTAATTGTATTATTCAACCTCATACACAAAATCCAACCGCTATGCCCATAAAGCTGGAATGATAAAGACAGCTGTGATGCAGGGGGATCAGAACTAATAGGATTGGCCATCAGACACCTGAGACTCCAGTGGGAAATCATTGGGATACACGTATCATTTGGAAGCCAGACAGGTCGGAATAATACCAAGATATTCATTTATGGATTGTTAACAAGCAGGAAGTCATCTAGGAAATATTCACGGGCGGTTGGCTTGGCACGCATGAGAGGGAATATTGTTCTGGTGTTTTGGAATGGAATTCCGGCCTCATTCTGTGGGAAGACATTGTCTGGTCATCCCCAGACATGCAGCCAGAGATGTATGTCTATAAAAGCGGGATGATGAAAGTGGAATTGAGTGACAGTATTTAAGTTTACCTCAGGCAACATGGGTTATAAAGTAGACCTGTGCACTACTGACGTGTTTGATTGGAAAACTTCCTCCACATTATTTCTGTGAGTCTCTGAATGCAAAAGTTATTCCCAGAGTCGATTCATCCATTGATTACTATCTTTTCAATTATAACTCTTTGAAATCTCTTAAAGCTTATCAGAGAAGATTAATCAAATGCGGTATACGGCAAATGGTATTCTTACTTGAAAGATTAATAAAAAGATGAGTCCATATAAAGATTGTGATCAATTGATTATCTGTCATCGGACAATTGATGAATCAGGGACCAATCGCAGCAGCAGCACCGATCGCTGCTCCCTTCTTCCTGTTAGGTTAGATTCAACTTTACCGATTTTTTATTTTTTTTTGTTAATATACATATTGTAGTTTTTGGGGTATACAACTCAGAGTTCAAAGACTTACCAAAGTCCTATTCTTGTTATTGCTGTTTCTATATCAATGCTGTCAGTCACTGCAGACATTGCAGTAGTACTGTCCTTTTCTTCATTCAGAGGAGAATGAATAAATCGAGGGACTTCGCAGAGAACGGGCCATGAAAGACTATATCTTCATGTGTTCACAGCTAGGCTGAACGCAGTTTATTTGAAGTCCTGAGTATGTGGAGCCTCAGAGGGCCCTTAGACGGGGAAGGATTGGTAAATGTCATCCCTTTTTTCTCATTTAAAATGAATCAATGCTGGGCTGAGATTGATCCGTGCACAGTTTGAACCGATGAGCACATCAGCCTCAATCAGGTCTGAGCTTGTACACGAAACGCTTCATATAGTGCACGTATATAGGTTCTTATTACTTCACGCGATTCCTTTACTTAAGTAAATGACTTAAAGGTCGGGAGATGCAAAAACCTTCACAACCTCAATGTCAAGATTTACCATCATTTGTAGGAGATAAAAAATAAATGGCGATGGAGCATGTGAAATCTTTTCTATAAATTGTTATCTTTAGCTGAACCTATGGCTTGGCTGCTCCTCGTGTTGTATGGTGTCACTGTGCTTGACTGTACTTTAGCATTTCCCTTGACACACAAGTCCACCGTATTCTTGTGGTATATAAAACCAGTGTATGTATTCATCGTGGCCTTGACTACCACACGCTGTATTGCAGCAAACCAATGGTGCAACTTGAAAGCTCCAGGATTAGGAATCAGGGATCATCCCTTGTTCGTTCAGGTCCTGTGGCTCAGGGCGGAAAACAATATGCTGAACTGACTCAATTTGTTCTGGGGACTAATGGCAACAGTGATGTCGTGCACTATGCTCTATTTAACATATGCATTTCAATAACTCTCCCGCCTTTCCCTCATCAGCTGGAACTCCTTAGTGTGCCTGTGTGTGTGTCTACACAAAGCTTCACATCTGTGGAGTAGGAGGTGGGACAGGACACCCACATTTACATTTAAATTGACCATCTCCATGCCAGGCAAAAGCCAATTACTCAATGAGGGTTCGATGGCAAAACAAAAATAAGATCAGAAGACAGGACACACAGACTCTGTTGAGGTATCTCTATGACTTACTTTTGACTTCCTTTTCAAATACTTAGGTTGATGTCACTACCTTTCTAGATACCTAGGTTGATGTCCCTTCCTTTTCACCCCCCCCCTCTCCCCCCATGGTGTTCAGTGTATCTGATATCTCAGTTGATGTCACTTCCTTTTCAGATACCTAGGTTAATGTCTCGCCCGTCCCCCACCTATGGTTTACAGGGTATTTAAAACATTTCAGCCACATTAAATAAGTGTAAATCAAACATGAAACACATAATGTTATGTGTGGCATGAAGGTTGTATCTCCTGTGAATACCTCAGAAACCTACATTAACCAATTATATATTGAGTGATTTAGGAGCTAGGCAAAAAACGCACACGTACATTGCTGCTCTTTGCTGATTTAAATTGGCCAAATGGCAAACAGGGGAATTGACCTAGTTTCCCAGCAGAGTGGGATCATCTGTATCCCACACATGGAAGACCGGGAAGAACGCAAGTGTGCTTGGCATAATTTCTGGTTGTTTTAAGGCAAATTCCATTTGGAATGGGCTACAGAAAGGGTTTAAAGATTAAACTTTGTGAGATGAATATCAATTTCATTCTTTCATGATCATTGCGTCACACCTCCTAGTCGTAGTATCTGGTCCTGTAGCGCTTTGAAGATAAGAAGGTAGGATCTATCTCTAGGCATTCACATCATTCAAGAACAACTTTGGCAATCAAACAACAGCCAATATAAGTTTCAGGCTAGGTAAGAAAAAATATTTCTAGGAGTGGTAAGTAATTTAAATTATTTATTAGGTTAGGCTAATCCCCAATCAAATTCACCCCATATTTTACGCTATTTTAATATCAGGCCTTCCCTGATATTAAAATTGTATGATTAAGGGCTATGCTTTTCTCTGGCTACATTCCCTCGCCTCCTTGGTGTCTGCACACACTGACCCATGTGCAAAAATATCAGCGTGGATATTGTTACTAAAATGAGCAGCTAATGAAGTCTGTGTATATTTGCACTCATGCCATAACTCATGAAACTGTCTTGGTAAAACTATTCTTTCGTTGCCATTGTTCATTCTTTACGTGTCCTTTTGCTGTTCTCCTCGACTACTTTTAATTTAGTTTGGAGGAGAAAGTCAACCATGCCTACCTTGGTGCAAACCCAATCTCCTATGGCTATGTGTTTTCTGCCTACATCATCCAGTGGATTTTGAAAAAAATAAATAATAATTCTATACAATAATAATTGTCTGTGCTGCTTGTGTCCTTTACAATTGTAGGTATGGTGTGCATATTTTTTAAACACATGAAAAGGGATTGTCTCTGGGGCAATGTGACAGTATCATTCCAAAATGAAAAGCTTTTTGCCATGCTGTTCGGTTTCATAGTCCATAATACAAAGCCCCTGGAAACCGAGAAGTAGATTAAAAAATAAATATAAATTCACAAAAAGCAGGGGCCATTTTATTCCTGCACATAATGACAAGCAATAAGCAAGAGACAAGATAAATCCTATGTTTTCCACCCACGGAAAACTGACAACCTCCAGGCTTGTTGATAAAAAGAAAAAAGGTGTTAAAGCATTAGGGCCTAATCAGTGAGGTTTAACATGGTTAAAGCATGTCAATATACTGGGATCATCTCAACCCATCATCTCCCATCTACCCCGCTCCATGAAACCCTTTTGAAGCAATGAACATTCCTCGGATCAGAGAGGGATACGGGAGACGGCACGCCACAACACAATTGACCTCTATTTCCATAGCAGAGCAAAGCTCAACTCTGCATCTTAAAGTGTAACATTATTGGAGATGGCTAATTGCATACTCATACATCACCCTCCCCTTTGTCAACGTATCATTATCTAAAGATAATCTCCAGAGGCAGGGTGCAGGAAAAGAGGGTTTATTCATAAACCAGGCAACTTGAAATGCACAAGCAGTTTGTTGGACGATGGGGAAAACAAGAGTGTGCTGACACTGAGAGGTTTATAAAGAGACAAGTGACAGACAACAGTGATAAGAGAACCAAGAAGACACAGTGGAGAGTGATTACTAGGCTGGGGAGGTGGGACTCTAAAATAAGTGCATTGACATAACTGACAATCTACAATTTACTTATAAATTAATATACATAAAATGTTAGTAAAAAAAATGTGAAGACATGTTTTATAATAGTGGATGCCACAGTCTTGTTCTAGAAGTTCATGTTCCAGAAGCAATTACTTCTAATAATGAAATCATACGCTAACTTCGATAATGAAGCAATTTATAGTTTTGGAATACATGTATTTTCACTAAACTAATTTACGAGAAAAAAAAAAAAAATGAACACTTTCAAAGGCTTCAAGTGAAGCTTGAAACAATTATGGAAACGCTTGGAAGGTGAATTAATTGAGCAAATAATCTCTAGCATTAAATGCATGAGAAAAACATGCCTTAGCAATTCATACAAAGATAGTAAAATGTGTGTACAAAGTGAATTCTGTAAGCTATATTTTACTCGAGTGTCCAGACCAGACAGACTGCAGCATAATGTAACCATTTGATGGTAAATCACAGCATAGGCCTACAACACAGATCCATAACAGATATTTAACATACATTATGAAGGAGATAATTAGAACTCCTGTCACAGGCTGTAGTCGATAGAGAAAATAAACTGCTCTCAAATCGGGAAATGATTTTAAACAATACAAGATGAACAAATATACACAAAATAAATGAATAGCAGCAAGAGCGTAGTTGAATCCTATTTTAAATATTCTCTAAACATGCTTCTCTGTGTTAGCCTTCCCCTCGCTCGGGTGATTCTCATCTAATTCTCATCCCACCCCTCACCCACATCCTCTCATCCTTGGTCTCTCCCCCTCCCGCTGAAGGGGAGAAGGCCTGACAGACAGTGAGTGAGGGAGACGGGCCAATGGGTCTGGGAGGAACTGGGACTACCAGTTCCTGTCACGCTGCCCTCCCAGAGTGCAGGCCTTAATAAAGCTGGAAAGCGGTGGTGTGTCAGACACCGGTGTGCATGTTGAAAATAGGATTCTTTTTGCCGTGGTTGGTGCCCAAATTTGTCAGAAGGGGTCTGTTCTGATAACACAGACAGAGTGAGAGAGAGAGAAAGAAAGAGAGAGCGAGAGAGAAAGATGCACGCAAGACCTGCCATTCATTGTGTGTTTGGGTAGATTTGTGCTCTTGCTCCAATCAAAGCCAATCGCACCATGGCCGGGAGAAGATAATGCCTCTGGCTGAGGCTGTCGCCCGGAATAAAACCTCTGCCTTCTGAATGCCTGGATAAATAAGGGGAAAATAGAAATTTTAGCGATGAATAGCTTTTCTGCAAGGCCTCTCAAAATCCATTCTTTACATTACCCCCCACCTCACCCCCTGAAATTCATGACATGTAACAAGCCGGTCCAGGCAGGCTTGGCGAGGGATAGCACCGTGCCTGCCGCCGAGCTGCTGAGCGGCGGTGTTTGGGAAGGGGGCAATACAAGGAGGAAGGAGAGTTCCGGACGGTAATCCATAGGGAGAGAGGCCGTTAAGTCTCTCCATCGGGGAGAAGCTTCCAACGCCGCCGGTGTTGTTGCTACTACTAGTAATACAGCCTCTGAGGGCAGGGCCAGAGGCCGGATGGCTCAGATCAGAGCAGGGTCGTCGATTCGGCAGGGAGCTTGGTGGTTATGTGTGTAGGGGGTTGGTGGGTGGGGGGGGTGTATGGATTTCTGGCCTCGGACCTCCACGTTTCTTCACCTACTCTCGCTTTTATTAAGAGGTTATAACAAGGCGGTAATGCATCCGCCTTAGCCTCAGAAAACACACCCATAATTAACTACACACACACAAATATGTTTCTTTGTTTCAGTCTCTGCATACCCTTGTAAACATCACACTGAGCAGAATTGTTATACCGATTACCGGATGGACTCTCAAACTTGCAATGTTTCTAAACAGGCTTTAATTTTACCTGAGCATCTTGAGGACTTGTGTGAGCTGCTGTTTGTCATTGGAATACCGCGATACCAACAGAAAGCAAAATACAACAACAAGAATACTATGTGAAAAACAAAATTGAATATACTATTCCCTGGCATGCAAGCAAAGAATAAAACAAAATATTTCAAACTATCTACGGTTGTTGTTCAAGGTTCTCGCAGCAGGGTGTGTGTCAGAGTGTTGATGGTGAAGGTCAGTTTCAATGTTGTTACAAGACGTACTGAGATGTTTACAGACGGACATCTTTAACTGTATCCCACTCGCGGGGGTCAAAGTTCAAGCCATCTTAAGGGTGAGCATTCTGAGCTATCTGATTATAGCCATAATCCCATGTGTCCCATGTATGCTGCCAGATAACCAGTGATCCTAAACTCTGATCTATCCACAGTCTAACAGACCTGTCTCCTCAATCATTGAAGCCTGCCTTCTCCTATCAATTCTACTTTTGGATTAACACATCCAGAGGTATTCCTTATCTTTTTCTTTTCTTACGGTTGGAGGCCAGGGAAAACAAACTGGAACAAGCGAATGGGTAAGCTTTATTATTTTTTGCGTGATGTTTGTATGCTGTATGATGTTTGAATATTTATGTCAAAAAATGTAAGCACACAATGTAAAAATGCTGAACTCATAATCAAGCATTAAATAACTTGATAATTTGTCTATTACAGTTCAGTCAACTATACAGGCTCATATAATAGGCTCTATGAAAGGCTGGAGAAGGGGGATTCCTGTGTCTTGACGACTAATTGCTAATGATTAGCAAGGCTAATTTATCAAAGTTCAATGCAAGCGCTTGTATTATTAGAGTGTTGTGTTGGGAGTCGGTGGCAGGCAATAAGGGGGTGCTCACAAGCTGTTCCATCCATGGCCCATTGTAATGGAGAATAATAGAATGATTTACAACAGCCATGTAATTGGATAGTTTACCGCTTCCTCCTGATGGTCATTGTTGATTGGAATATATTTTACTGGAGATATGACTGTGGCCCATGGCTGCTGTATCTGCTTGTTATTCAGAGATCCTGAAGATTTCATACATTGTGTGCATAATTGTTATGAGATAGTGGATCCTGGATGTTGATGTCGATCATGCAATTATAAATTGGATTCGTTTAGCCGAAGAACAGCGATTGTAGCTCCAAAAGTGATTTGTGACTGAAGTAATCAAAGTTCTAAGTTTTATCTAATTTCTGCTTTCTTCATGGCACTTGTTCAGTCGTTCATTACCATGACGACTGCTGCTGGGTTTTTTATTAATTTGCCACAATAAACCTTTGTGCCACCTGAAACCCCATGAACTAAGTGAGTCAGAGGCATATGTAGATATTACTTTAAAGCCTTTAATAAATGTGTCCTTAATTTCAACAGGGTAACTTTAGGGCTAGGATGAAAGTCTATTTTTATTATTGAATGCAGTTTTTTCCATATTTCACCTCTTCATGAGCGATAAGTTATCTCACAAATCACACACCTGGTATTCAGCATTTCTTATGTTATCAGCATTTATTCCATAGCACTTGGATGTTAAATATAACAGCTCCAACTTCCCCTGCATTTGCCCTGTTGCAAGTCACACCACCCCTCTCATGACTCCACCAACACGCACCCGTGTCAGCCACGTGCCACACTTTGTGGCATTGTGTGGACCTCTGACACCTGAAGGTTATAAAGATTTCAATAAAATATACAACTTACCATACTGGAACTCAATGCAGTCCCTGACTGGCCTATAGGACCAGCATCCGGTGGTCTTATCAGGTATTTAAAGACAGTTATAGAACTGAGCAACACAGTTGTTTGCCTTGAAAAGAACCAAATAGAACATTGGCTGATAGAACCAAAGTATATTCTATCTTCTGAGAGCTCCATCATGCGTTTCCTGTTGAGGATCTCCACTCATCAAACTGAAGTAGGTGCATTTAAGTAAGCTGAACATGAATTACTGTACAATGTAACCATATGTAATGGCAGCCCTGTGCACTGATATATGATTGTATACCTGTTGTAATAATAGCCATGGATAAAGTGAAGGAGAAGAGGAGCTCAGACATCAACCACAGCAACATAAGCCTGGGTACACCTGCAGAGGTCTACCATCACCTGCTGGACCCCGGCTGGCCAGGAGCGGCTCAGAGCCGTGATCAGGATCACACACTTGCCATTCTTTGTTCGTACGGCTGTTTCTTTTTGGAGTGCGGTTACCATTTGTTTCCCAGCAGGTGCAAACAGAGCTGCTTTTTGTCAGGGCTGGCCTGGTGAAGGGACAGAGTGGTGCTTCTGGTTCAGGGTCATCATGTGCAGGTTGGAGTTTATTTTCCTCATCGACAAATGGCTTTTTTTTCACCTCCATCCCTTTCTCTTCCTCCTGAAGGCGTCCATTTACTGCCTGTCAGATGGGATCCTTCTCCGTCTGGAAGGTCTTGCTGGCCTCAGCCATGTCCACCTCCTCCTCACTGGACGAAGCCCTCTGGAGCTAAGCAGCTGGGCAGGGAACCGCCTGGGGGAGACTCCTTCTCCAGGGAGGTGCCGTCATGGTTCAACTGCTCCTTTTGCTCTTTGGTCAGGAGGAGGTCTAAGGAACTCGATGTGTCTCAGGGGCCAGTTGTGCTCTACTCTCATCATCTTCCCCGGGGAAGCTGGCTGTTTTTTCTATTCTAGACCGTCTAGGTGTAGCTGAGTTTTTTTGTAAAGTCCTGTAACTATATCAGACGTTACACCTTTGCCGATGCCTCAGCTCTGGTCTTTACCTGTTTCTGGGGAAGTGAGACGGGCCGTGTGACTGTTATGTAAAGCCTTGATCAGTTACACAAACACAATCAAGTTTGAATTTATATTTTTGATTCTTATAATTAAGATGTCATGCACACAAGACCTTGTATTAGAATAAAGCAACATTTGACCTATTTTTGCATATTTGCAAAAAGAAAATTGCAAATACCCCATTAAATAAATTTGAATCTCAAAAATGTTGTGAGCCTTCCTGTAGTATGAATTACTGTTTAATAAATATATAATATAAATACGTATGTATTAGTCGATATGGAAACCCTAGCCCTGATCCAAGAAGATGTTTTTGCATAATTTATTTAATTCATGTATTTATTTTCTTTAACAAATAAAGATATAAACACTGACCTTGTGTTATCCACACACACACACACACACACACACACACACACACACACACACACACACACACACACACACACACACACACACACACAACACACACACACACACACACACACACACACACACACACACACACACACACACAAACACACACACACACACACACACACACACACACACACACACACACACTGTGTCTCACACACACACACACACACACTAACACACACAGCGAAACACATACACAGATCAGCTGGGGTTCAAACGAAGTTCAAAGTGATTAATTTGAGCTCTTTGTGCCATGAACCACCCTGTTAAAAATCTCCACAATCAAATGGATCCTTGTAATTAGTGTGTTTGTGTCCTGTTTGAATGTAGGGAAAAAGAGGGTTGTCTTTGTGAATACAGACAGCGTGCCCTTTGGTTTGGCCTCGTGATGTCGTGTTTTTATTTTATCTGCACTCATTATGCATTCCATGTATTGATCCTCCCAACAGAATGCTAAATTTATTGTTATTACCAGGGCGATGATCAAAGTCACCGCAGATGTAACACGGTCGGCTTGTGTCATGTGTCCTTTACGTACTTTGTTATGATATTATATTTTATCTTATTACTGTATATTTTATTTATTATGTTGCCTTTGCACACAGTTAGTGTGTGCACACAC